>NC_135339.1:53621864-53928131 GCF_023851605.1 Tamandua tetradactyla
CTGATTGATGCCTGGGTCCCATCTCCCAAGATTCTAATTTAACTGGTCTGAGCTGTGGCCTGGGTACTGGCATTTTAAAAATCTCCCAGGTGTTTACAGTGTGCCATCAAAGTTTAAGCGGTCTGAAGTGAAGGGTCTTTAGCCACTCCATTTTAGAGAACAGAGGGAAAAAATGACTCAGAGGATTTCTCCACCCGTTTCTTTTGATAGATCATGAAATAGAGGCCCAGAGAAGCTGCAACACATTCAAGCCTACAGAAATAGTAAAGCCTGACCTCTGTCACCTTCTTTACTCCCATACCATCTTCTGCTGAACAACTTGAACGAGGACTTCTTTTTTAGTTTTACTAATCTGTCTCTTTTTCTTCCCTGACCTTTTGCAGACAGAAATATATTAATTGAGATCATTTTAAGTGGAAGTGATGTGATAGTCTGACTCACTTAGCTTAAACAATAAGGAAGTTCATGACCTCACATTGTAAGTTCCAAGGTAGGGTGTTTTCAAAGTTGGTTAATTGAGTGGTTTAAACTTAGATTATTTCTATATCTTTGCTATCCCGTTCTCATCACTGTTTTTCCCTCTGTTCATTTTTTTTGGGTGTTTTCCCCCCACCGTGGGAAGTGTTTCTATTGATATCTATAATATATTCACATACCATGTCATTATCCAAAGTGTACAGTGAATGGTTCGCAATGTCACCCTGTAGCTGTGCATTTATCATCATAACTGACGTTCTCTTTTTTTGTGAAAAATAACATATATACTAAAAAGCAATAAATTTCAAAGCACATTGCAATAATTAGTTGTAGAACAGATTTCAGAGTTTGATATGGGTTAAAATTCCACAATTTTCAGGTTTTTACTTCTAGCTGCTCTGAGACACTGGAGTCTAAAAGAAGTATCAGTATAATGTTTCAGCAATCATATGCATTCATGAATCCTGACCTTCTCTGTATAACTCCACCATCACCTTTGATCTTTCTTCCACTCTTTAGGGCTATTTGGGCTAGGCCCCTTCTAACTTTTGTTGGTAGGTGCTGTTGATAATATGGGGTAGGGAGATGGAACTAGTTCATGTTCTGGAGAGGCTAGGCCTTCTAGGTTTCAGGACTTAGCTGGTCTAGGGACCAATCTGGAGGCTGTAGGTTTCTGGAAAGTTACCCTAGTGCATGTAATATTTGTAGAATTTTAAGTCTTTTTTTTTTTTTTTTTTTTGCACGGGCAGGCTCTGGAACTCAAATCTGGGTCTCCAGCATGGCAGACGAGAATTGTTTTTTTTTAAAGGCTTCTTTTTTCATAGAATTTTATATAATGACCTAGCTGTTCTTCAGGAGTGGCAGGAATAGTTTTGGTTGGGGTTTGGCAAGTTATGAGAGAGCGATGTCTAGCTGAAGCTTGCATAATAGTGACCTCTGGACAAGCCTCTCAACTCTATTTGAACTCTCTCAGCTACCGATACCTTATTTGTTATACTTATTCCCCTTTTGGTAAGGATGGCATAGTTGATCCCATGGTGCCAGGGCAAGCTCATCCCTGGAAGTCATCTCCCACTATGCCATGGAAACTTTCACCCCTGGATGTCATGTCCCACATAGGGGTAGGGCAATGATTTCACTTGCAGATTTGGGCTTAGAGCGAGAGAGGCCACATCTGAGCAACAAAAGAAGTCGTCCAGAAGTAACTCTTAGGCATATCTATAGGTGGGCTAAGCTTCTCCACTGCATACATAAGCTTCATGATAGTGAGACTGAAGATCAAGGGCTTGGCCTATTGATTTGGGTGTACCTAATGTTAGACACAGTATCAGGGTTTCCCCCAGAGGTAAAGTTTAATAGCTACATAGTTTTTCCTCCCATCCCTCAAGAGACTTTACCAACTCTTTTTGATTATCTGCTTAATATACTGTGGGATTTATCCAGGCATTATCAGGGTTAAAGACCCTCATTATTCTTCTGGGCAAATTGTGTTTGGACTGTTTAAATGATCTATCCAGACAGGTTGAGTTAGATTATGTGCTACAGAAAATTTAGGCTCTGGACAAAATAAACCTTTCCTCCTTTGGTCTCAAAGAGTAGGTGAAGTTCTAAAATACAGGCAATGTCTTCCTTACCTCTGTATTCTGAATTACCCTAATCCTGAACTGATCAGCTTCATTCTTATCTCTAAATACCATGTCATTCTCATCACTTTTGATTGTTCTTGTACTAACTTGCTTCCAGATTGCAAGTTGGTTGCCATGGTTTCCAGACATTGCATGTAGACATGATACCACTCAGCAAAAGAAGGGGTCCATCTCTTTCTTGTATTACTTTCTATGGATGAATAAACCTTTCTCAGAGGTTCCCCTATGCCTGCTTCCTACAGATTCCCACGCCCCACCCCTTGTCTCTTTGACCAGCACTGAGCCACATGTCTGTACATGAATAAACCTTGGAAAAGGAATGGGAATTAATGATAGTCTCAGACATATCAGTATGCTACCATCTTCAGCCTGTACCTCTATCCCTCCAGGGGCTTGAAAAGGTCCAGCTTTCTGAAAAACAGAGTTGTGTGGACAAACACTGGAACTTCACCACACAGCTCTTCTTGTCACAGGCTTTCATAAAAGGCTGAGGCCTATCATTTCAGCGGCAACTCAAAAAAATTATTCATGGGGCCAAGGTAATAGGAGTCATTTTTTAGTTTGAAATTAAAGGTAGAATTGAGTTATCCAAGGGAGTAAATAGATCACGTAATTTCAGTAGGGGTTAGGGCTGGAGTCAGGTAGAACTAGATTTAAATCTCTGCTCCAGCAGTTGTGGTGTAACCTTTACCAAGTAATGTAATATCTCCAAGCGTTGGTGCCCCCTCTTTAAAATGCAGATGATAACGATTCCTACCTCACAAAGTGATAGAATAAAATGAGGTCATGCCGACGCAGTGCTTAACAAATTATTTGGCCAATAATATGTGCTCAATAAATGTCAGTTGTTACTAATCATAATGAAAAGTTTTCCCACAAATACTCCTTTTCACAGTATGGTTCTGGTTGAAAATGAACAGCAGTGTTTGAGGTTCTTTTTTGATGAATGACAAATGTGCATAGCAAAAATAGCTATTAATAATAACTTCAAGAAAATACAAGAATAGATGGAGAATTTTACCAGATGTGTAATCTTGGTCATGAGAGTTTTGACTAGTAGTCATTTCCTCTGCTAAACAGATCACCTCACTCCAACCTCACTCCAAAAGCTTTGGAGCTTTTATCTTTACTTTGTTTCACATCCACTCCTAGCTTTCAGTTCTCCAGGGCTGAGAGTTTGGTGTATTTATTAGAGTTCTTCTTCCTGGCAGGTTTTGAATTTTAATCCACGTTTCCTCACTACACTGCGACTGCAAAAACACACACACACACACACACACACACACAAAAACCCTCTGCTCTGCTTTTCAGTGTTTTTAGTAAGTCCCTTAGCTTCCTGCTTTGTGAAGCTTCAGAATTTGGCATATCTCTTGATGGGAAAATAGGCTGAGTGTCAGGTTCAGTTTTCTGCCCACCACCTCCTGCCACATTCTCACCAGGATATTGACTCCTGAAATCTTCGATTTTCAGCTTCTTGCCTTTTCCAGAATCATCATATACATCCAGGTAAAAAAAATAGCTGCAATGTATCAGCTCATCCTAGCCATAAAGTCCTTGGTTGCTTCAGTAGCTATCTAATTCTTTAAAATATTTTTTGTGTGTGTTATTTTCTTCAAGTTGTTCTAGTTGATTGGGGGTTAGGAAGGGACCACCACAAGTTAATCTCCCATATTCAGAAGTGAAAATCTATCTGATCTTTTGATTCTCTCTGTGCTATTCCTCTTTATCTCAAGTCCTGGTTGTTTCAGTAATTCTCCAAAGACTTTAAAACAATTCTTTTCTGGTATTTTTTTTTATGCATTCATTTTTTTATTAGAGAAGTTGTGGTGTAGAGAAAAATCATGCATTGAATTCAGGATTCCCATATACCACACCATTATTAACTCCTTGTGTTGGTGTGCATTGTCACAATGGAAGATAGCACATTTTAATAACTGTACTATTAACTATAGTTTGTGGCTTTACTTAGTGATGACTCTTTGTATAGTGCCGTTCCATGGGTTTTCTGTTTTCTTTTTTTTCACTGTTGCCATACACACAATCTACCATTGCCCCCTTTAATCACATTCATATATATATAGTTCAGTAATGTTAATTATAGTTACAATGTTGTGCTACCATCAACCCCATCCGTTACCAAAACATTTCCATCAACCCAAATAGGAACCCTGTGCGTTTTTGTTTGTTTCTTGTCTTTTTTTGGCTTTTAAAAAAGGGAATTTAATAAATTGTTAGTTAACAGTTTTTAGGCTTTGGAAATATCCCAATTAATGCAAGTCTATAGAAATGTCCAATCTAAGGCATCCAGGGAAAGATACCTTGATTCAAGAAGGCTGATGAAGTTCAGGGTTTCTTTCGCAAGTGGTAGGGCACAAGGTGTCTTTTCTAGTATTTTATATGGCTTTTCTAGTTGTTCTCATCAAGCACATTAGTTGCCACATGCTACCCTGTCATAACCTAATAATTATGTCTTAAATGAAATAACTTGTTTAAAATACTCAGTCCAGTACCTCACCCTTGTGGATTTCTTCTAGAAATCTATGAGGAAGGGTATAAGCATAATTTATTACTGTAAAAATTGAAAAATCAGTATCTTTGCCTGGACAGAAAGTTATTTCACATCTGTCTCTAGAAGCATTTTATTGATTGCTCTAGTACCTAAACAAGGGGTTTAATAGTGTCCCCAGTTATACTCTGGGGCCTTGAAGATGTAAAAATTAAATATAGAGTCTAAATGCCCCCTAAAAATATCTGCCAGTATAAAACACCTAAAAATGACAGGTACAGTATTTTCTAATTGTATTTTTTAAAATGTTGCTGAGCTGGGAAGAAAGCCAGGTGATTTTAAAAGACTTTCTGCCCCCTAAAAGAAACGCAGGACTCCATAGAGATAATTGTACACTGAGGTTGGCACATGCCCTGAGGTTACTTGATAATCCCTAGGTGACTAACATTTGGTTTTGACAGCTATGGCTGCTAAGAGGATGGAAGAGAAAGGATTTAGGCTCATTAAGGGGCAGTAAGAGTG
This sequence comes from Tamandua tetradactyla, assembly GCF_023851605.1. NCBI lineage: Eukaryota > Metazoa > Chordata > Mammalia > Pilosa > Myrmecophagidae > Tamandua > Tamandua tetradactyla. Next base: position 53,627,016 of record NC_135339.1, read on the forward strand.
ATATCCAGCCTGATTCCAGGACTAAGAAAAACACCATCAGTGAGAAAAGAAACTAATCCTGAGCACAAACAACTTTCGACTTGAAAAGATGCCTGCTTCAACATTAGTTCTGGGTAGAGAGAAAAATAAAAGCTTCTCTTAAAATTCATAACTACAGTCTGGCCCTTACATAAATTTGCAATCTGAATTCACATTTCTTGTTTTCTGAAAAACCTCAAGCCTAGAATTTATTTTAAAAATGGTCCTTGATTGCAGTACCCACAGGTGGTTGGCAGAAGCAGACACAGTGCTCTCTGTAAGAATGTGCCTTCAACCTAAGCTTCAAAGAATTTCCATCAAATATAAGCTCACACGTAAACAATAAAAAGACAAATCTTTGGCAGGATATATGAAGATAAAAGTGAGAAAGCTAAAAAGGAGAAGATTTAAAAGGTCATAACCACCGGATAGGTACTACAGAAATTTAAAAAATTACTAACAGACTATTATGAACAACTTTATGCTAATAAACCTCAAAATGCAGATAAAATGGACAAATTTGTAGAAAAGTATACAGTTATTCTTGTTATTCACAGTAGATCTGTTTTATAAAGTCATTGCAAACACTGAATTAACAGATATTGAACGATTTGCTCCTAGGGGAGATACAGGGTTAGGTTCCTGTGGGGCTCTAGTCACAATATTTTTGATATTGTTTTATGTGTATTTTTATTTCAAGACACCTTATTTAATATATACTGCTGATTCATCAACATTGAACTTACAGCCAACAGCACTATAACTCATGCTTGAAAGAAGCTTCTCTAACACACGTGTTTTCTCCGTAAGACACATCACAGACTTCTTTCACTTAAGGAACACTAGACAGCGCTTCAGCACTGCACCTGAAGATTAAAAACATCAAAAAGCACAAAAACGTGAAAAATATGGTGCTAAACGGACCCTGAAAAGGACACCTGTTTATGGTATGAGAGCTGACGCAGGGAGGCAGAGCATCGCTTTGTTTGACTTCACTGGCACACGTGCGTCTGGTGACTCAAATTTTTCATCACTCTGTACGCATCCCTGAATGGCCGCAAGAGCACCGCGTGCATTGATTTTGGGGTTACAAATAATTTTTAGTGAGTAGATGAATTCACATATAAGAAATTCACAAATAATGAGGATCAACTGTATTGTATCAAAATGCTCTCAAGAAGAAATATGAAATCTGACCAGTCCTATAAATAATAAAGGTATTGAATTGGTAGTTTGAAATCCACCTACAAACAAAACAACTGATCTGGATGGTTTTACAGGTGAGTTGTATTAAACATTTTTTAGGATAAAATATTTCCAATCTTATAGAAAATATTCCAGAGTACATTTAAAAAAGAGGGAACAATCCCAACTCACTGGGAGTTTGTATGACCTTGATACTGAAACATCACAAGGACATTATCGGAAAGGAAATTATAAGCCAATCTCACTTGTGTATAGACACAAATATTTATAAACAATAAACTATTCAAATGAAGCTGACAATGTGCAAAAAGTGAGTGTATTATGGTCAAGTTGGGTTTATTCCAAGAATGCAAGGTTGATTCAACATGAGACCATCTATTACTGTAATTTCCCATATAAATAGATTAAAAGAGTAAAAACATGGTCAATGCCACAGATATTAAAAAGCATTTATACAATTTTGTGCCATTAATGAAAATGCTCTTTCAAATTAGGAATAAAAGAGAACTTTCTTAATTTGAGAAGGTATCTACTAAAACCAAAAACAAATGAAATCTACTACAAATATCTATAGTAAATATTAAAACTCTTTTTTTTGGGTGCGTGGTCCGGGAATCGAACCCAGGTCTCCCACATAGAAGGCGGGCATTCTAACCACTAAACTACCCGTGCACCCCTAAAACTCTTTTTAAGACACGGTGCTCTATCACCACTTCTTTTAAACATTGTGTCAGAAATCCTAGTCAGTGAAATAAAGCAAGAAAACAAATGCGATTGGAAAGAAAAAAATAAAAGTCATTATTTATAGATATGTCTGCATACAAATCAAAATAACAACTATCACTGAACAATTAGAATGAATATGAGAATTTAGCAGGTTGTTGTTATAACACTGTGGAAGTCAGTCTTTAAGACAGGCCCCAGTGATCCCCACCATCCGAGAGTCACACACTTGTGCAGTCCCCTTCCGTGTTATACCAGGGTTGGTCTCTGTGACCAATAGACTATGGCAGAAGTTAGGGTATGCAGCTTCCAAGATTAGGTTATAAAAGACATTGTGACCTTCATCTTAGCTGTTCTGTCTTCTTGGATTTACTCGTTCTGGGGGAAGCCAGCTGCCTTGTTAGGAGCGGCCCTATCGGAGAGGCCCATGTGATGAGTGACTGAAGCTTCTGGACAACAGCCATCAATGAGCTTGGAAAAGGATCCTCCAGCCCCAGCCAAGCTTTCAGATGACTGTGGTCCTGGCTGACATCTTAATTGCCACCTTATGAGAGACCCTGAACCAAAACCTACCAGCTAAGCTGCTCCTGAATTTCTAACTTAAGAAAACTGTGAGATAATAAATGTTTGTGGTTTTAAACCATAAATTGGGTTAATTTGTTACTCAGCAATAGATGACTAAATACAAAGATTAACATGAAAAAGTGAACTTTTTATCTCTATATAAGTGATAATCAGAAAATGTAATTTTTAAAAATTTTTTAAAAAAGGAATATTTTACAACAGCAGTAATAATATAAAATTCTTTGGAATAAATATAACATAAGTTTCACATGACCTTTATGGAGAAGAGTATAATAACTTATTGAAAGGCACTTATACTTACAAATGAAAAACTATTCCATATTCATGCTTAGAAAGACTCTATATCATGAAGATATTTATCTATCGATTGTATGCAATGACAATAAAAATCAAGATACCAATACGTTTTTGTTTTTGTTTTTGTTTTGAATTCAACAGATTGCTTTTAATATTTGTGTGGGAGTAGAAAGGGCCAAATCAATACCGTTATCCATTGAGGGTAGGATAAATAATGAAGTTCTATTATATTATTTCAATGGAATACTAAACAAATGTAAATACAAATGAATGACAGCTACTCCCTACCAACATAAAAGAATCTCACAAGCAGCAAATGGAACAAAATGTGCAGGTTGCAGAAAATGCATATGTTATGATTCATTAACATAACATTTGAAAACACGTACAACTGAATATATGTATTTATTTTAGGAATTATATATTTGGGAAAATAACAAAGGAGAGCAGAGAATAATAAAGTTCAGCACAGTGGTTATGTCTAAGGGAGGAGGATAGATAGAACAGGAGGGGGGCACAAAGGAAAATTTAAAAGTATGGCTAATATTCTTTTTCTTAAGCTAAAATTTCTTTTATATACATTATATCTTTTATTTTGGATATAAATAATATTTATAATAAATTTTAAAATAGATTTTATTAGTATTATAAGCACCGGAGAAACTATCCCATTCACACTATATAATGTTTTATTTTCTTTTCCCTTTTTTTTTGCAGGGGGAGGGAGTGGGAGTGGAAGTTGATCTCTGCCCTATATAACCCTTAAGAATGAAAAATTGTTCTAGAATGTCTTGGATTTGAAAGCATTTTTCTGTTATCCTTTAGAATGTGGCTTGAATTCATGATAATAGATTATTTTTATTTCCCCCTCCTAGTTGCCTTTATGATTTTGAGACCCAGACTGAGTCAAATTGAGTAGAAGTTCTACTTCTATTTCATGGAAATAAATGCTAACTCCTTTTATTCTGCTAAGGCCCAGCAATTCTCTAGGTCCTTAAAGACAGAGAAGGGCTCCAGGTGGCAAGGAGGGAAATCCTATTATATTTAACAGGGCCACCACCCTTTCTTATATTCTAAATAGTTCCAGTGTGATGGAAAGCTGCCTGCTGGTATCACCACCGACAGCTACAAGCCTACACATCCCGGTCTTTCCGATTCCCAGCAGTCTCCCAGTCCTTATGTGTCTACACTGAATAAATTTAACCTGGGTAGAGAGAGGCACTCTTTTGTCTTGAGATAAGTTCCAACTCGGTTATATCACTGTCCAGGATCAGTGTACTTGAAAGCAATGATTGTGCCACACTATACGAAAAGCTCATCATTATAGCAAAAAAGTTGCTGAAACTACTTATCATTTAAAGATACGGTAATGAAGACAGGTAGTGGGGCTCCTGGCTTTTTGCTGGTACTACTCTCATGACCCCTTTGCCCCACTCATGCACTGTCAATGGATCTCAGTATTAAAAGCTCATGACAGGTAGGGTTCCACCGAATCACATGTGCGGGTGAGTCACCCACATACCTACTCTTCCAGCAGATATTTTATCCCAGCCGTTTATAACGCTGACCAGATCCAAAGTAACTAAAAGCAGCTGTAACCACAGACACACAAAGATTCAAGTGCAGGATGATGCAAGCTTCAAAATCAATCTTTGGATATTCAAAGATAGTTAGTAGTGTGTAAACTGCTTGTTCATATGTCTACCTCTGGATTTATGATAAACACTCTCTTCTGCCATTACTTTTAGATGATGTGAAATCAGATCTCTAGCATCTAGCCAGAATCTTGGTCTTGCTGCTAAGAAAGTCCTTGCCGACAACTTAAAAAAACATGGAAATGAAACAAAAAACCACCACCTCGGTAGCAAACAACAAATATTCTATGCACACGCAAACTATTTTCATGAAGGCTATCATTGTCACAAATATTGTTTTAGATCTTAAAGCTTTATGTTGGAAGTAACTTCAGTTGGCACTGAAATGCCATTTGAATTTGACTATGCTTATAGGAGTGCTGCAGCTGGACGTAGCCACCGGATGCCTGTGATTTAAGACATGATAGGGAGGTGGGAGTCTCTTAGTGCTCAAAGGTGGAGGTTGCTTTGAAATGCTATTTTTTTCAAATGAAATGCTGCATTTCCAAAGTCAGACCTCTCACAACAAATAGGTTATATTTTTGTTTTATTATACCTTAAAAATTTTAGCTAAATGGGTTCAGACAGAGATAAACAGGGTATTAGGGAAGGTGAAGGTTGCAGAGTCCCTGTTTTAGCTATGGACGTGGGGAAATGATGGCATTATACACAGAAATGGGGCATTTTGTGAAGTTTGGGACAAACTGTATTTTTGCATATACTAAGTTAGATATGACAGTGTAGCATCCTTAGAAAATTATTCTATGGATAACTGGAAATGCAGATGAGTTTTGAGCTGGATATATAAATTTGTGTATGTATGTGTGTGGGGGGTGTGGATGTGTGCAAATTTTCTAAGGCAAATTTTCCTAACTTCTATATACTTGTCCCAGTTCCACTTTCTTGTATAAGTACGTGGTAGCATCCTCAGACCTCCTGCCCTCTGACCTTTCTGCATCCACTCCACTCTCTATGACGCCATCGGGACATGTCCACCTGGAGTATACACACATCCCTTTCTAGACCATGCTCACTGTTCCCTGGGGCTCTGGAATTCCTTCATCAAACCTTGCGAGTCCACATTATGGCCTCTGTAGGCCTCAGCTCTGAGTGTGTCCTCCTAAGGGTAGAATATATCACCAGCGGCTGCTGATTTGAGTCTCTGAGATGGCTGTGTGTGGGGTGGGGATGGGAGAGTGCACATGCACAGGGCTTGAACATGTGAACTGGAGTGTGTGCTACATGAGGGTTAGGTTCCCAGTGGTGCAAGATGGATTCAGCTTGGGAAAAGATGGGAGACTGGCTGGGTTGGTGCCTCCATTTGCATTCTTGTCCTGCACCCATGAAGACTTGGGAGGCTTAGTCAGGGTTCTTCGGGGAAACATAATTGTGGGTGTATCCACACCTTTCTTCACCCTGGTCTTCTGTTCTTGCGGCCCTCCAAAAAGTGAAATGGGAGCAGTTTGCCGTCTTTTACAGGAGGGCATAGAGAAGAGGTCATGGAGACAGCAGACCAAAGTGGAACTCTGCAGAGTATCACAGGTTTGCCTTGGGTTGGGGGAGAAAGAACTCTGTCGGGGAGTGACAGAGCAGAGAATACAGAGGTTTGGTCTTTGGACTCCCTTTTGGACAAGCAATATGTCCTGGAGAACATGGGAACTGCTAGAAGGTTCCTGACCAGCCCACCAGCAGAGAAAATGATGCCGCACTGTTAGAGCTGCTGTGTTGGGGACAGATGGTCCCACAGGCCTTTGGCTCCTGGGAGTTAAGACAACTTTTAGTCCAAAGGGAATTAGCATTATCCCCTGACCCCTCTTCCCTGACCTATTCCACTGAGCGAGATTTAGCCTATCTGTGGGAGACCTACTGGAGGGAACTCTCTGGGCTCTTTCGGCCTCTTCCCCTGACGGAGATTCTTTCTGGACCTTTCAGTGAAGCCTCTGGCTTCTCTTTGTTGAGTTCTAATTTAAATTTTGATTTTTCTCTACTAAGATCTTATTTAAAATTTGGTTTGTTGTTTTACGTCTTCCCTCAGTATGGGAAATTCTCAGTCTTTTAATTCTCCTCCTTGAAAGACTCCTGTTGATGGTATTCTTTGCCCCTATGGTGCTAATGCTGTCCGCTTCCCTTCTCCCTGGAGGATGCCCCAGAGCTATGATGGCCTTTCTGTGAAACTTGAGATCTCTCCAAACGGACTCATCCAGGACCTCTCCCTTCTCATTATCCCACACTCCTCCTTCCTTCTTTTTATCACCTAAAATCTGCCCTTTAGCAAATTGGAATCCTTTCCCTTCCCACTCCAGGCCCTCAACTCCCAATAGTCACTGGAACTTCAGCCCCCTTCTCCCCATTAGTGACTCTTCAGGGGCTCAGGGATACCAAAAGCAATCACCTGAGGCTAAAATAATTAGTTGGAAACGGACTGGATATTTGGTCCATTCAAATGGACTTTGGGGGCACCCAGATGGCTGCTTGGTCTCTCTTCAGGCCCATGTCCAAAATGTAGTCCACTGCTTTCATAAATGACCTATCAGGGCAATATATATATATATTTCAAAGGTCTTCACAAGGATTGGTGTGGAAGCTTTTGCTCTCATATTAAAACGAGTGTTTCCATTTGCTAAAGCTGCCAGAATGCAATATACCAGAAATGGGCTGGCTTTTTCAAAAGGGAGTTATTAGGTTACAAATCTACAGTTCTGAGGCCATAGAAATGTCCAAACTAAGGCATCAACAGGAGGATACCTTCTCTGAATAAAGGCCAAATGCATCTGGGATTCCTCTGTCACAATGGAAGGCTCATGAGGACATCAGCTGGCCCTTCTCTCCTCGGGTTGGTTTCAAATGGCTTTCTCAGCTTCTGTGGTCCTTCTGGCTTCTCTTGGGGCATTTTTCTTTACACTAAACGTGTTTGGCTGCCTCATAAAGGACTCTCAGAAAAGACCCACCTTGAATTCCATGTCTCCATGGAAGCAACCTAATTAAAAGATCCCACCCACAATAGGTGTGTACCCACGAGGTTGGATTAAAAGAGCATGGCTTTTTGGGGTACATAACAGTTTCAAACCAGCACAACAAGTAATCTCAATTGGTCCCATCTGTCAGGAACAACAACAACCCTCATAAAACATAAAAAATTGGACAAAGACTAAAAGCTAGATCTTTTATATATCCAGTGAGTTTTGTGATTCTGTATTTATATCCAACTCACTGATGAAAGTTATAAAACTAAAGCTATAAGCTCTTTATTTGTGTCTGTCTATATGTTAATGTGTACACGTAAGGTTATATATGTTATATATGTATGATATTTTCTACCTCTGAATGGCATTACTAAATTAATTCATAAAATTCCTTCAAAGAGGGTTATTCAAATTGTTTTAAGATAAATAAGTGCTATAGAAATGAAATACTCCTAAAATCGCAGGAGTTGAAAAAATTAAATGTGTAATATTTTTTTTTAAAAAAAGCACTCATAAAAAATAACCCCAAATATTTTAAAAATTCAAGTTCACATAATTTAGGTAAATCTTTGGCAAATGAGACTTTATTGTTGGTTTAATAAAAATAGCTATGTCTTCTGAGTTATCAGTGTTAGGTACAATACTAATATATATTTTTATTCTACTTCAGCTGTTCTTCCTAAACTTATACAAGTTTACTGATCAAATAAGCTAGTATTACATCTACTAGATATTTAAGATGACAAAAAAAGTAACTTTTCATTCAACCAAATTGAGACATTATTCTGATAAAGTTTATTTCAATAAGCGGTTGTGTTTTGTAGGATGTCAGTCAGCCCTAAGATAGATTCCAAGATCTTTTGATAACTTAAAACCTTAGACTTATGATAAATCATATATGAGAGGTATGAAACATGTGTTTTTGTTAAGAAAAAGAGAGTAGTTCCGTCCTAAAGTAAAATGACAGGGTGTTGCAATAAGAGAAAGAGGAAGGTGTAGGATAAAACATGAACAGATTAAAAAAGCCACAAAAACTTTACAGAAAAGGAATTTTATTTTTTGTGGTCAAAGCTGGGTAAAATTTAATGGATTTATTGATAAAACTTTTAAAAAGAGCTTTTGTAGCAAATAAGATGCTACAATAAGCAAATAAGAATTTTTTTTTTCAGTAAAAATGACAAAATCTTCTTGGATTATTGGTTTGTTCTTGATAAGAAATTGTGGAGTAATTGGCCTAGAACGAAGAGATTCTGTTTTATCAGAATAATTTCCGGTACTTTATGTTGATTTTATCATGCCCTTGATTAAGAGAATTATGTCCTTTCACTGTTAAAAGAACTAAGCTTGTTTTTGTTTTTGTTTTTTAATAATCAGGTTACTTCCTATAATATACGCTAAAAATTGTTTTGCACTTTGGTTAAATAGAGAGTCAAGTATTGTTTCACAGTGAAATATGATCCTCTTGACAACTTTTGACATTTTGCTTTCCCCAAATCAAATACTAAATGATGTATTTTTTTTTTCAAACAGTCTCTGGGATATTCCAGAGGGCCCCTAAAAACCACAAAGAATATATTCTTTGAACTTGTAAAAAGAGTGGTACTAGAAATAGGTTTATTTGATATGGTGTGAATTGCATTGAAAGTGTTGTTAAATTAAAAGAGATGCTTAACCTTTCTTAGGTAAAATTTGTATGGACAAAATATTACTAAATATTTCAGAAATTGTATAAAGTTCCTAGAGATTTGCCAATGCCCTCACTGTCCATATGAACCGGTGTTGCTTTGCCTGATGTTAGACAATAACAGTGTCATGACATCAGTCATAACTTCAATTACTCTTAAAAAATGTTACATACCACAAAAACAACGAAATTTCCTTGTCAGGTACATGGTTTTTATAATGAACTCTCATAAGATCTGTCACTTTTGTAAAAGGTTAGTAAGTTAACCACATCCACTTTAAATGTTTTGTCACCCACAATTTTTTTTTTTGTTTTCGTCTGATGCTTCTCTGAAGGTGCTTGTAGCCAGTTACAGGCCACACAGAGCTTCATTTTCAACATAAAAGGGACTGTCTCAAAGATACATGGAAAGACTATGCCTGGTACTCTGAAGCACAGGCTTCTAAAGGTATTGTTTAAAAAACTGAGTTCATACTATTGGACTAAGTTAAAATTTCCAGAACTCTAGCTTTTTTAGTGGAAAAGCTGATGAGTTCATGCAATTGCTAGTGTAAGATAAAGGTAGAACAGAATCAGTTACATAGGACTAAATGACCTAATAAAAGACAACTATAGACTTTGTTTAAAATGTTTCTGATGCTTTAATGTCTATTTTCTGGATATAAGCAACCCCTTCTTTCTCTTTTACTTTAAGCTATCTGTAACTCATATTTTTTTTCATTTTTGTTTTAAAATAATTTCAAACTTACAGGACAGTTGCAAAAATAATACCAATCTCTAACAATGAACTTCAACATGTCGCCCACTGAGATACCCGGTTCCACCAACCTTTAAGGTTTTGCCACATCTGCTGTACCTATCTGTCTGTCAACCTGTTTCTCTGTCCATCCATCCCTCCATCCCTCCATCCAACTTTCTATTTTCTAAACATTTGAGAATAGGTTATATACAGCATTCTCTTTGAATACTTAATATTTGTAACACACAATAATTTAATAGACCAATTTTGTAAACAAAAATGAAACATTTATCATTTTCCCCCTGTCTGATCCTTCCAGAATTTAGAAACTCTCAAATATTCTTATTTTCAAGGTAATGTAATTATTTGCATTGGTTAATTAAGAATCTGTCCTCCTTGTTAACAGGATAAAATGCATATTGGCTATATAACCAAGACTTTAAAGGAACTAAGGTTAACTTTATGGAGCCAATGCTTACAAAGCCATCTTGGAAAAACTGCCTGATACTGGCTTACAGGGTTCTTATAGGTGAATAAAGAAGATCAATTGCTGGCAGGCCCAGGAACCATACAATTTTTTAGGAGAACCTCAAGGAGAGAGGAATTCACCCAAATCTATAGGTACTACAGATTAAATTTGGTGGTGAGTTCTTGGCCTGCTTTTTATTCTGGAGAGGCTTTTAAAAGTTCAATCTAAAATTTCTCATAAAAACTTCCCACGAGGCAAACTTAAGGCTTGTATGGTAATTAGCATTCTGGCTGCATTTGTGTAAATAATCAGGCCCAATTTAATTAATCCAGCTTTATTTTATAATTAAGATAATCTTTCTTTGGGATTATCTTTGATCAAAAAGTAGGTGACTGTAGAGAGATTTTACACCTTTTTGCAAACTACAAGTAACTAATAGCTTTGTGATCTATTTGTAAATTGGACTAAATTCTGTCATCTTCCATATATTGTCAACCCTCACCAGTTTTTCAATTCTTACAGTTTCTTTCAATATTTGGTTATAACTTTCCAAACCAATGTTCCCAACTTCCCTTCTACCCTCTTGACTTGATGTCACTGACAACTGAAATCTGACTGCCTAATTCCTTATTGAGACTCTAGGTTGTTTTGTAGTTGTCCTTTCCCCCAGGACATAAAGGAGTACTTCGGGCTAAAAAGCCTGATGACTTGATAAATACCTTGAAGGATTCATGGTTTCAGCAGGCCATGTGTAAACTGGGTTTCTACCTGGACAAGTTGCTTCTGCGTCATTAAAGAAGTCTGGTAAAACACTCAGGTCATTCACACCCTCGGTCATGCACACCTTCGGTCATGCACACCTCTGGTCATGCACACCCCTGGTCATGCACACCCCTGGTCACGCACACCCCTGGTCACGCACACCCTTGGTCATGCACACCCTCAGTCACGCACACCCTTGGTCATGCACACCCTCGGTCACGCACACCCCTGGTCACGCACACCCCTGGTCACGCACACCCCTGGTCACGCACACCCTTGGTCATGCACACCCTCGGTCACGCACACCCTTGGTCATGCACACCCTCGGTCACGCACACCCCTGGTCACGCACACCCCTGGTCACGCACACCCCTGGTCACGCACACCCTTGGTCATGCACACCCTCAGTCACGCACACCCTTGGTCATGCACACCCTCGGTCACGCACACCCTCGGTCATGCACACCCCTGGTCACGCACACCCTTGGTCATGCACACCTGTGGTCATGCACACCCTCGGTCATGCACACCTTATATTGACTGTGGGCAACATCACTGAGCGCATCACATCTCAACTTTAGGAAACTCAAGGAGCAGCATTGCAAAATCAAACAATTTTCATCCACCAACCTCTTAGACTTTAATACAACTTTTTTATATTAGTGCTTTTCTTTTTCATTTTAGATATACCTTTTTGAAGACGTCTGACCCTAAAACAACTGACCTTTTGCCATCACCTCTCAATAAATAATTCAACTTGTTCTCCACCAACAAAAAAAGGTGCCCTAGCTTGATGTTTTTCATTGAACAAAAGGAAGAACTGACCGAGATTGTTTATTTCTTTCTTAACCAAGCTGCCAGCCTTGCTCCTTGCACTCCCCTACCCATTCTATCCTCAGCCCTGACTCCCTTGAAACTAATCTTGCAGCTGTGGGACTGCAGAGAAAAACATTCAGGTTGCAGGGGGGATAAAAGGGAAAAGGACAACTTCAGATACCAGCTATTCCACATTATCAGCAATGCCAAGACTCCCCACCTCTTTCCCAGATGGCCTAATGGTGCTTTCTCACTGTTCCTACCCTGACTATAAAACTCAATCAACCCCCCTGTCCTCTCCAGTATTGCGTTCTATCATTTCTTGCCTACCATGATAGCTACAAATAAAGTCTTCCTTGTTCGTTTAAACCTTGTCCGGTGCAGTTTTTTGACAGCATCTTAAAGCCCTGTACTTACACATTGGTTTAAAATGTTTAAGGCAACATTTTTCTAGGTCTCTTATGGAATGCGATGATACCACTACAATCTGACAAAATTGGATTTGGGAGAAATGTTGCCACAAGGAGTCATAAAGCAATTGATCCCGTTGTTCACTTCACCTTTCCTTTGCTCTTTGGCTGGCTGACTCCCCTCACTCTCGTGTCAAAGTGTGAAGGCCACTTCTTCAGAGTCGTCTTCTTGACTACCAATCTCAAACAGGTATCCCCACGGTCTTAATTTCTCAGCTGCTACGACACATCACACTCACTGGCCTGGCTTAAACAACGGAATTGTCTCACGGTTTTGGATGCTGAAGTCTCGTTTCATCCCGAGGTCGGGAGTCCTCGACTTCCCGGTTACGCAGCGATGTCCTCTCCTTCTTCTTCTGGGTTCCTGATGACTTCCAGGTCCTTCCCCTGAGATTTCTTCTTCTAAGTCCTCCAGTAGCAGGACAGAAGCCCATCCTGATTCAGTTGGCCACACCTTACCTAAAAATAATATCTTCAAAAGGTCCTAAGTACAATGCCCACAGAAATGGGAGTAAGATTAAATACATGCTTTTTCTGGGGCTCCTAACTCAATCTGCCATATCCACCACCCTCCCTCATTTACTAATTCATCAACTATTACTGAGTGCCTCCGAAGAGCCTGGATCCAAGAATCCATGTTTTTGTGGAGCTTATATGCATTGAACATTTATTAATGTGCCAGGCACCATGTTAAGAATTTTACTTGAATTTTCTCATGTAATTCTATGAGCTGAGGACTATTATTATCACCATTTTACAAATAAGAAAGCAGAGGCCCAAAGAGTTGAAGCAACCTGCTCATCAAGGTCACTCAGTAAGTAAAGGAAGCCCAGGAAGTCTGATTTCAGAGCATGGGCATCTAACACTTCATCTCGTACCACCCTGTTCTTTTCCTTTGTCTTCGTCATATGTCTCACATTTGTACTTTTATCTGTAACATGAAATTGAGTGAGATTTTTTCTGTTATCTTGGGATGGCTGCCAATGCCCAAAGGTGAGAAGAGAGGTGCTACGCATCCCATGTTTCTAACAATTGAAGTAGTAGAACTGGTTCTAAAACCGTAAACCCTGTCCCCAATCCAAGGTTTAGGCAGAGAAGGCTGAGTTGGAGAAGGGGGCAGGGATCCTTGGAGCCCTCAGATTGGGGGAGGTGCAGAGTTAGGGGCGAGAGTATTCCCTCATCCAAGCCAAGGCAGAGCTGAGGATATGCTAAGCAAATCAAATTTCCTGGTATCAAATTTCCTGGCTGGACTGCTCACTGCCCTGGGTCTGAGTTCCAGGGGAGAAAAGTAGGGGGGAGAGAGGGCAGGGCTGAAAGAAGGGATGGATGGCAAAGGGGCAGACTCCCTCAGTGTGACATGGCAGGATGCTTGAATTTCCTATGGGTGAAATGCACACAAAGGCAGGTGCTGGGCTGGGGCTGATTTACCAGGCACCTGCTCCCCCCACCCCCCGCCCCCCGCCCCCCGCGCCCCCACACCTCCACCGCCCCGCCGCAAGACGCCCACCGTCCGGATGACAGTGAGTCCATGAGGTGGGCTACAGTTGACAAGGGCTAAGGGCCAGGAGGAAAAGCCCCAGCCCTCCTTCCTCTTTCAGAGAGCACTGCAGCCCAGAGGCGGCCGGCGGGGAGGTGAGCACAGAGCAAACCACTTCCCCACCCCCGCTTCCGCCCTGGGTCAAGCCCTCCAGCTGCAAGTTTTGGTTGCTCTGGGGGCGGTGGAAGGCTTTGTTTCAGTTATGAGATAGGATTTTAAATTGGTCTGGTTTACATTTTAATAGCTGAAAGTGTCAGGGAAGTAATGGAATCTGTCTAAGTGATCTTAAAGAGAAGAAAAGAGGAAAGGGGATGATTTGACATAGCACAGTTGGGGAAAATGATGTCACGTTTATTCTTTATTGATATGAAACTCTTTGGTGAACTGCTACGTGCATTTAAGCATGTGTTCATTTAGGGACTGTCTTCTCTAACTAGACAGGAAGTGCTGTGAGGACAGGGCAGTTCTGTCTTGTTTACTGCTCCATTTACAGTGCTTAGGACAGAGTCTGGCATTCATTTCAATGAATGAAAATAAACATTGATTGAAGTAAAAAGACACCACCGCGAGGGTGGGGAAGTTTAGTTGGTTATTAATCCTGGTATTCTGGATCTCTGACTGGACCCCTCAGTAGATGCTGTGTCAGCTTAGCTGTCAAAGGACTTAAGTAAGAGGATCTCAGGACAATGGTTAAGAACATGTGTCTTATGGCCACACAGCCCTGGATTCAAAACCCAGCACCCATTGGGGTGGTTGGAGGGACGTACCTGGAACTGTTGAACTGTATCCCAGTAGCCTCAATTCTTGAAGAAGACTGTATAATTTACAGTGTGACTGTATGCTTGTGAGAACCTTGTGTCTGATCCTTCTTCCATCAGGGTATGGAAAGATGAATAAGAAAATAAGGACAGTAAATAAATAAATAAATAAAGGGTGGGGGAGGGTGGGTGGCAGATAAGGGGTTAAAAAAATTAGGTAGATCGAAACACTAGTGGTCAGTGTGAGGGAAGGGGTACGGGGTCTGGCTTTTCTTTTTTCTCTTTATTGCTTTTTCTGGAGTGATGTAAATGTTCTAAAAATGGTCAGGGGATGAATACACAACTGTGTGATGATATTGTGAGTCACTGATTATATACTATATGTATGTAAAGACTTCTCAATAAAAATATTTAAAATGAACAAAGAAAAAAGCAAAAAACCTCAGCCCCCCACACGGGGTGCTTCGTGTCTCAGTCAAGCGACATGACATCAGAGCCTCTTTTTCTTGTCTATAAAACAGCCTCGGTCATATGGACGCCTCAGGGCTGCTGTGGAATTAAGATGAGACCTTGAATGTAAAGATGGAGCAAGTGTTCAAGAGGTGATGGTTCTGATTATTAGGTGTGTGTAAAGAATGTTTTCAGGTGGATATAGCCTGAACCACAAGCGATTTTTTGAGTAGTGTGACTTTAAGCTTACAGTGTGAAAGCTAAAACATTTGAGATTTTGGGTGTGGGACAGCCATAACTCTGTGCCTGGGACTCGGTGAGGAGGGGCTTGTAGGACCTTTAAGGTGCGTGTTGTCACAATCAGCTGGAGATTACACATGGAAAGGGGCTTTGCTAACCATGAAGTATAAACAAGTGTGAAAATGTATGTGCTCACAGCCGGGATGCTGCACGAGTTAATCATGGGCTGCTGGCTGGCTAGGGTCTTATTTATTTATAGAAATGCCTTGGGGAGCTGCAGAAGGGAAGGGAAAGGAAAGACTGTATTTCTGAACTGGAGTGTGTGTTTGAGGGACAAAGGGAAAGGGAGGGGGAAAAGGGGCAAGAGAGGAGCTTGTGGGTTCTCCTTCTTCTGGGCTTCCATTTAACACACACACACCCTGCCGGCTCCCTTATCCCCTTCGCCACTCCCTCGTCTCCCAGCTGTCTCAGTGCCTCCACCTCCTCTGGCCGGTAC
Source organism: Tamandua tetradactyla (assembly GCF_023851605.1). Classification (NCBI taxonomy): domain Eukaryota; kingdom Metazoa; phylum Chordata; class Mammalia; order Pilosa; family Myrmecophagidae; genus Tamandua; species Tamandua tetradactyla. Next base: position 53,642,863 of record NC_135339.1, read on the forward strand.
TGCCTGGACACCTTGTCTGACCTTGAGCTCTCACTCAATCCTTCCGGGTACTGCCTCAGGCAGGGAGAGCTGAGTCCTGGCAGAGGCAGCACTGAAAATAATTCATAATGGAAGCTGGGCTTGTTCTCTTCAAAACATGAAGAGAAGGGATAAGAGAGTCCCCCTAGCCCACCTCCATTCCCTCCCAAGTCCCTTTTGGTAACAAAGCTTGCCCTTCCTGGGATGACCTCCATCCTTAATGGGAAATGGGAGAAACATAATATCAAGACTTGTTTCCTTTCCAAACAAAAAGAAGAACATGCTGAAGTGCATTTTAAATGCTGTCTGGCAAGAGTGGGGTGAGTTGGGGATGGAGGGGGAAGGCCGACTTGCCCGTTCCTTATTAAGATATCTGGGATCCTAGCCCACATCCACTTTCTGCAGTTTCTCCAAGTACAAACCTTGCTGCTCGTAGGGCCTTCTTTCTTTCTTTATGAGGTTAGTGGTGCTCATTAAGCACCTACTATGTTCTCTTTACCATATTAGACTTAGAAGGATGGAATTGGACTGGAGCCACTAAACAAATTTCAGGTAAGACCCTACTCTACTCCAGGGCCTACCCCCAGGACAGTTAGAAAATAGAAGGGACCCTTAAGACGTTTGGAACTGTAAGGAAATTGAATGAAAGGAGCAGCCCTTATGGGGTGAAGTGGCTGAAAATAGCTTCCTGAGTGGAGATATTAAAGATGGATGACATTGGACAAAGAGGGGGGACAAGAGAGGGAGTTCTGGAAAGAGAACAAGAGCCAAGAAAAGGCAAGTAGTGGCAATGACCATGGAAGGAGGTAAATGTGCTTGACCATAGGGCTTAATTAAGCTGCAGTGAGGTTAAGGTGCAACAGAATGACAGAGGTTGAAGAAATTGCCTTTTTTTTCTGTAGGTAATAGGGAGACAAACTGAATCTTACCTTCATTTAGAAGCAATGAGAACAGAGGATTAAAAAGTTTAGCAAATATGACTCAAGGAGAGAGAGGTGGGAGGCAGGAGACTAAATGGAACTCACTGTAATAGCCTAGGTGAGAAGTGATAAAAACCTAGGCTGGAGTGGGTGGGGGACCAGTGTGCCCGATCGATGCGTGGGAGAGCAAGGCAGCCCCAGCTCCTCTGAGTCAGCTGCTTTTGTGTGAGCAGTCCTTGGCTAGACTAGCTTGGCCGTAGCTGCCCATTTAATGAGAAGTGGCTTGCACAAATGTTCTTGGTACCTGCTAATTAACTTATGTCAGGACCAAGGGTATAGCATCTGCGGTTGTTGGTTTTAGTTGTTTTATAGTTGGCAGTGATGGCCAAGGATTGAAGGTCAGTGGGCATGCATTTTATTTGGCTTAGTGAGTAGGTTTTTGATTCTTCACAAGAAATCCAGTTCCGAGAATTTTGATTACTAAGTCTTTCTTTAGACAGAAGTCTTGTGTTTTTTTAAGAGTCTATAATTGAACAATGATGGTTTCTGAGCAGACAAATGGTGAATGAGGAACTTGCATTAGAGTTTATCCATTAGTAAGAGGTATCTTCCTTAAGGACCTCCTATCTCAGATCCTATTTACTATTACTTTGCACACAATGCTAATCAGATTATCTTCTTTTTCCCTAGTTTAACAGTCCAGGGTTAAAAAGGGTTTGTTTGTGCCAAAATAGTTGTGTGTGTGTTTGGGGGTGCTGGTGGTAGTCATGCTAGCAATAGTGAAATGCAATAATAAATCAGAGAGGATCAATATAAGATAACTTTAAAAACAGAAGAAGCATAGTAGCCTGGGACCACTGAGTGTGCAAAAATCTGAATAATTTTTTTTTTTTTTTTGCAAGGCACAAAGGCATTTATTTGGGGTTTTAGAACTGCAATTTGAGAAGCTCAGATTCAGGTAGTAATCCAAAATGTGTCCTTTGTTGGCATTTCTAGACAAGGTTTTTTTTTTTTTTTAACTTTTTTAATTATATAAGATAAGATATATACAAAGCAAAGAAATAAAAAGCAGTAGTTTTCAAAGCACTCTTCAACAAGTAGTTACAGGACAGATCCCAGAGTTTGTCATGAGCTACCATATGATCCTCTCAAATTTTTCGTTCTAGCTGCTCCAGAATATAGGGAGCCAGAAGTCTTAAATATTTTTTTATCATCACAATCAAATTTTTTTCCTTCTTTTTTTTGTGAAAAATAACATATATACAAAAAAAGCTATGTATTTCAAAGCACAGCACCACAATTAGTTGTAGAACATATTTCAGAGTTTGGCTTGGGTTACAATTCCACAATTTTAGGTTTTTAATTCTAGCTGCTCTAAAATACTGGAGATTAAAAGACATATCAATTTAATGATTCAGCAGTTATATTCATTTGTTAAATCCTATCTTCTCTGTATAACTCCACCATCAACTTTGGTCTTTCCATCCCTTTCTTTAGGGCTTTTTGGACTATGACCATTCTAAATTTTTCATATTGGAAGGGTCTGTCACTAATATCGGGGAGGGAGATGGAACTATCTGATGTTCTGGAGAGGCTGGGCTAGGTTTCTGGACTTATCTGGACCAGGGACCCATCTGAGGGGGCAGGTTTCTGGAAAGTTACTCTAGTGCCTGGAACCCTTGTGGAATCTTATAAATTGCCCTAGGTGTTCTTTAGGATTGGCTGGAATGGTCCTGGTTGGGGGTTGGCAGGTTATGATAGGTAACAAGGTCTAACTGAAGCTTGCGTAAGAGCAACCTCCAGAGTAGCCTCTCGACTCTATTTGAACTCCCTCTGCAATTGATACTTTATTAGCTACACTTCTTTCCCCTCTTTTGGTCAGGATGTAATTGTTAAGCCCACGGTGCCAGGGCTGGATTCATCCCCAGGAGTCATCTCCCACATTACCAGGGAGACTTTCACCCCTGGATTTCATGTCCCACATGGGGGGAAGGCAATGATTTCACTTGCAGAGTTGGGCTTGGAGAGAGTGTGGCCACATCTGAGCAACAAAAGACATCCTCCAGAAGTAGCTCTTAGGCATGCCTATAGGTAGACTCTAAGCTTCTCTGCTATCTACATAGGCTTCACAAGAGTAAGCCTCATGATCAAGGGCTTGGCCTTTTGAGTCGGGTGTCCCTAAAGTTTGACACAGTTCAGGGGATTCCCTGATGGTAAGGTTTAATAGTTCCATATTCTTTTTCCCATCCCTCAGGGGGCATTGCCAATACTTTTTGATTGTATACTTAATATACCCTAGGATGTACCAGGCATTGCAATATTTTAAACAGGATTAAATGACCTCTTTCTTATACTGGGCCCCCTGTGTTTCAATTGTTCAAATGAGCTGTACAGATAATTTGAGTTTGATTATGCCCTACAGAAAATTTCAGTTCCAGACCAAATAAACCTTTCTTCCATTGGTCTCAAAGAATATGTGTGGTTCTAAAAATAGACACTGTCTTCCTTACTCTAATTTCTGAATTACTTTAAACCCAACCTGTTTGGCTTCGTTCTTATCTCTAAATATCAGGTTGAATATGTAAAACAGCCTCTCAAAATTCAGAAATAATAATCACCACTCTGGACGTAATGTGTCTGCTCTAAAAGCTTACAACCTAGGCCCCTGTGATCTTATAAGCATTTTCTAAAGGTGACCATACTATTCCTGTTCTTTTGTTTCTGACTTATTTTGTCTCGCTAAATGTCCCACATATTCATTCCCATTGTTCCATGCCTCACGACTTCGTTCTTTTTTGTAGAAGCACAACCTTCGTTCATAAGTATTCACCATCATTTGCCAATCTACTTCTCAGTCGGTGCATCATTCAGCCACCTGCATCATGGGGCATCATGTATAGTGCCCAAAATCCACAGTGTGGCATAATTTTATTCTTGGCCTGGTAGCTTAGTCTTTTTCTCTCCCTCCCTCGCCATTTTGGCACGTCCGGTTCTTCTAGGCCTCTGAATTACAAGCCTCACCGGCGACTAGTGATGATGCATTCTTGTCTCTTTAACCCTATTGGCCTTCTCCTTAGTCCTCCACCTGCCCAACATCCACTGCTACAAGTACACTCAGGAACAGCATCTCTATGGTCACAGTCACTCATCCGTCCTCCCTGTGTGATTGGCTACCCTCCCCTGGAGGCCACGCCCTAACTCCGCCTCTCCTCAAACTGTATATAATCCAGGGCTCGCCGAGCCTCGTGGTCTTTAGCTTCTGGTGGCCCTGGCATAAGCGTCTACCAACAATAAAGCTACCTCGCTTCGTGCCTTAATTGACTTGGCCTCCAGTCCTTTAGACCTGCAGCGAGGTCTCCTGGGCGCGCCCCTTGGACCCAGACCCCCGGCTCGAGCCCCTTTTCTGCGTGCGGCGGTGTCATCTAGCAAGCAGTGAGAAGCTGAGGAGTAGAGGTTCCCCGATAGTTTAGCGGTTGGGCCAAACCGCAAGTGGCGTCCAATGTGGGGCACCTCTCTCCTCACCCGGCGAACTCCCACGGCACCCTAGGACCTCGTCCAAGGTAAGCACCCTCGGCACTAGCCACCCAGATAAACTCCAAAGGAAGTCCTAGGCCCTAACTGGAGTGGCTAGTTGTCTCCCTAAATTTTGGTGAACATGGGTAGCAGAATTACTCGGCAGCAGGCACCACAGGTCCGTGCCCTAGCGGCACTTTTAGACACTTATAAGCAGCTGCAGGTTTATTGGGATCTCCTGCTCCCTTTTAACCCGTGGCTAGTGACTTGCCACCTGTGGAGTACAGATGCTTATGATCAGCTAATTGCTGGAGTAATGGACAAAATGGAGCACGAGGGTAAGCGTTTCCCTCCGGGGTTGCTCCCCACTCTCATTGCCATTCGCTCCTGCCTTCAGGGCTCCTCGCCGCTGACAGACGGCCGCCCGGCCCGAGCGATGGCCGCGGAGACTGATGGCTCCGATTCTGAGTCAGACTCGGTCGCCGAGTCGCTGCTCGATCAGCTTAATAATTGGCTAGAGGTAGATCCTCTGAGGGATACAAATGGCGGCCTTCCGGCTTCTTCCTCGAGTAAAGAACAAAGCCACAGGAAGAACCTCTACCCCGCCCTCCCGAAAGGGAGTGGCCAGGAGCCATCTTGTAACTCACTCCCTCCCAACACACTTCCGCCTCCTCTGGAGTTAAAAAAGCGGAATGACACTTCCTCGGCCCCTCCTCTCACAGGGGAGGAGCCTGGTCCACCATCTTATGCCCCTCCTCCGCCATTTTCTAAGGGGGAGGAGCCTAATCCGCCATTTTGTGAGACCTGTCCATCATTTTGTGACTCCGGGGCCACGGCCGCCGGCCCAGTCTGGTCTGGTAGCCCACCTGTTCAGTCCGCTGCAGCGGCATGGCCTACTGAGCCCCAGCGGCCCCTCCCGCTGCCCGTGGTTGGATGCTTCCCTATGAATCTCCAGCCGATGCAGCAGCGCCCACTTGCTTGGTATCCTCACAGTGCAGAGGCAATCAAGCAACTGCGCAAAGCGGTCAAGGAAGATGGGTTTGCGAGTCCATACGCGACCCACCTGCTAGAGGAAATGTCCACGCAGCTTAACACACCTCATGACTGGACAACTCTAGCCAGAGCTATTCTCACCCCAGGCCAGTATGTTGATTGGAAGGCGCACTTCAACTCAGAGGCCGAGCGGGCTGCTCGACAAATAGATTACCCAGGAGGGCCCCCGGGCCTCGGCATCCCTCTCAAGTCTTTCCTCGGGAGCGGTCGGTACTTCGACCCAGCGGTCTATGCCGCTGCCCCGTATGGGTTTTGGGTTCAGTTACGAGAAGTAGCCATGCGGGCCTTCCGTAATTGTTCAGCCTCCAGACCAGAACAAATTACCAAGCTAATTCAGAAAACAGACGAGGATTTCACCTCCTTTGTCTCTAGGGTACAAGCGGCTTGCAAAAACAAAATACACGATTATCAGGGGCAAAATGCGCTGGCTAAGGAACTCATATTTGAGGGAGCCCGTCCCATCTTCAGACAAGTGCTGGCAGGTGTTAGAGAGAAGTCCATCTCTGATTGGGTACTTGCTTGTTCCAACATTAACCCTTCCGCAAGAGATCTTGCTGACTCCCTAGCACTCGCACTTAGAGCTACTAATGAATGTTATCGGTGCGGCGAGTCTGGACATTTTGCTTGGGAGTGTCCTAATCAAGAGTAATGGAATTTATGAAGCAGCAGATACACAGAGTGGATAGGGAGATTGCTCACATTCATTACATGCGTTTAAAAAGGGAACTCGTTTGAGCCCCCCGTGATTGCATAAAATAAGTTCTCCTTTTAAGTCTTGTTCCTAGGAATCCAGTAACAACTTGCCCAGCGCGACACGTAGCCCATCGCCGCCGGCAGCTGGTACTGTTGCCGCCGTGACCTTCACTCAAGCCTCTGTCACTGCGGAAACTCTCCTCAACCTGACCCAAACGACCTCTCAAGCTTTGGAGACGCAAGAAAATATCAACCATCTGATGCATAGCGCTGTGTTCAATTTACAACAGCAAAGAAACTTAATTGTTCTAAATGTAAAAGCTGCTTGTAAACTTGCCTCCTCTGTTTGCAATGGACGGTACCCCTTCACTAAAATCTGTGTTACTCCTATCCCGGCTAACCATTCTATGCCCCGTCTCACCTTGTGAGACTAAATTTTCACTGCATACCTAAAAACTTCTTGCTCTAACAACTCTAAACCCTTTCTCTTATGCAGGCAACCGGCAGCAAGCGCAGGTATAGTTAGCTAGCGTTGCTCACCCACGCAACCTATAGCACTACCTTTCCTATAAAATTCTCATTATTGCTCCTCAACATTTCTCGTTTCTAGGCTGCTCATTCTCTGTCGCTGGTCTCGAGCTAAGTCCCAAGTTTTGGCTGTATGTTCAGCCTACTCGCCCGGACTGTTCTGTGGAAGAACGCAGACAAGCCCAGGTTTGACTCGCAGGCCTAGCCTCTCCTGAGGACTGATCACCCTCGGGTCGGGGACAGTGGAGGACTAGTCTCTCCTGCTTCCCTAGGCTATAACAGTCATCGCCTGCCCACGTTCCTCACACTCCCCCACGGGGGCTGCATGTTGCCAGAGTACGTGCATCTGGGTCCACCAGATGGGCACCGCTGGGTGCGACGCAAGAATCGCAGAAGAGGGTCACTCTAACAGACCTCCTCTGGCTCTTCTGGGGCACATGAGATTTGCATAAGGGTCGGCTCAGCACATACCCTTCCCCTGAAACCCTGAGCCTTGCACACAAGGGGAATCTTATCACTGCCCCTCCCAGCAAAGGTTCAAGCCCGCCACTTGTCACACAACTGTGTTCTTTAAAAAAAGGAAAAAGAGAGGAATTGTGGCATAATTTTATTCTTGGCCTGGTAGCTTAGTCTTTTTCTCTCCCTCCCTCGCCATTTTGGCACGTCCGGTTCTTCTAGGCCTCTGAATTACAAGCCTCACCGGCGACTAGTGATGATGCATTCTTGTCTCTTTAACCCTATTGGCCTTCTCCTTAGTCCTCCACCTGCCCAACATCCACTGCTACAAGTACACTCAGGAACAGCATCTCTATGGTCACAGTCTCTCATCCGTCCTCCCTGTGTGATTGGCTACCCTCCCCTGGAGGCCACGCCCTAACTCCGCCTCTCCTCAAACTGTATATAATCCAGGGCTCGCCGAGCCTTGTGGTCTTTAGCTTCTGGTGGCCCTGGCATAAGCGTCTACCAACAATAAAGCTACCTCGCTTCGTGCCTTAATTGACTTGGCCTCCAGTCCTTTAGACCCGCAGCGAGGTCTCCTGTGTGCGCCCCTTGGACCCAGACCCCCGGCTCGAGCCCCTTTTCTGCGTGCGGCAGTGTCGTCTAGCAAGCAGTGAGAAGCTGAGGAGTAGAGGTTCCCCGATAGTTTAGCGGTTGGGCCAAACCGCACCACAGTCCATCAACATGCTCAATTTTAGATAATTCCATTGTTCCCATGAGGAAGCAAACCAAGAAACATCCCCTTGCCAAATAGGAAATCTAAATCTCCTCTTAACTCTTGTCCCTTCCCCATTATTTACCTCTGCTGTTGCTGTGGTAGTGCTGATGGTTTCCTTTTGAACATAGCTCATAGCATGCAATAGCAGTTTTCCTCCTGTACCCTGGACTTAAACACTCTTTGTACAAGAATCATATCTTTGAAGTAATTCTTGCAAGAACTAATTCATTCTTTTAGTGTTAATCAGTATAACACGTAGGTCTATACAACCTCTTTCAATCTTGTTCATATTCAATATAGTAGTATTAATTTTAGACCCACTAGAGAATCACTGTCACTCCTATCTATTCCCTTACACTGGAGTTCAACCTCATTAGCTAACGGTTCACCCATTGCTAGCTTCTATGTATTTCTAAGTCCCCTATATTCTGTATTATAAGCCTTTGATTATACCTTTATGCTGGTCATAAAAGTGGAATCATACAGTATCTATCCTTTTGTGTCTGGCTTATTTCACTCAGCATTATGTCCTCAAGGCTCATCAACTTGTCATGTGCTTATATACCACATTTTGTTGATCCACTTGTCTGTTGATGGGCATTTGGTTTGTTTCCATCTTTGGGTGATTGTGAATAATGCTACTATGAACATCAGTGTGCAAATGTCTGTTTGTGTCATTGCTTATAGCTCTTCTGGGTATATACCAAGTAGTGCTATTGCTGGGTCATAGGGCAACTTGATATTTAGTTTCCTAAGGAACCGCCAAACAGTCTTCCATAGTGGCTGCACCATTATACATTCCCACCAGCAGTGCATAAGTGTCCCAGTTTCTCCACATCCTCTCCAACATTTTTAGTTTCCTGTTTGTTTAAAAGTAGTCATTCTTATAGGTGTGAGGTGGTATCTCATTGTAGCCTTGATCTGCATTTCCCTTATAGCCAATGAAAATGAGCATCTTTTTGAGTCATCTGTATTTGCTCTTCAGAAAAATGCCTATTCATATCTTTAGCCCATTTTATATTTGGATTGTTTGTTCTTTTGTTGTTGAGTTGTATGATTTATTTGTATATACAGGAAATCAGGCTTTTGTCTGATATGTGATTTCCAAATATTTTCTCCCATTGAGTTGGCTGCCTCTTTGCCTTTTGACAAAGTCTTTTGAGGTGCAGAAGAATTTGATTTTGAAGAGTTCCCATTTATCTATTTTTTTCTTTTGTTGCTTGTGCTTTAGGTGTAAAGTTTAGGATGGTATCTCCTATTACTAGGTCATGAAGATGCTTCCCTACATTTTCTTCTAGGAGTTTTATGGTGCTAGTTCTTATATTTAGGTGTTTGATCCACTTTGAGTTAATTTTTGTGTAGGGTTTAAGATAGGGGTCCTCTTTCATTCTTTTGGCTATTGATATCCAGTTCTTCCATGCCCAATTACTGAAAAGACTATTTTCTCCCAGTTCAGAGCATCTGGTGGGGCTTGTCAGAAATCAGTTGACCAGAGATTTGGTGGTCTATTTCTGCACTCTCGATTCAATTCCACTGGTCAATGCTTTTATCTTTGTGCCAGTTCCATGCTGTTTTGAACACTGTGGCTTTACAATAGGTTTTAAAGTCAAGGAGTATTAACTCTTCCACTTTGTTCTTCTTTTTTAGGATGCTTTTAGCTATTTGGGGTCTATTTCCCTTCCAGATGAATTTGGTAGTTAGCTTTTCCAAATATTCAAAGTAGGTTGTGGGAATTTTGATTGGTACTATTGTTGAATCTGGAGCTCAATTTGGGGAGAATTGACATCTTAACTATATTTAGCCTTCCTATCCATGAGCAGGGTATGTCTTTCCATCTATTTAGATCTCCTTTGATTTCTTAGCAATGGTATGTAGTTTTCTGCATACAAGTCCTTTACATCCCAAGTTAAGTTCATTCCTAAGTACTTGATTCTTTTAGTTGCTATTTTGAATGAAATTTTTTCCTTAACTGACTCCTCAGCTATGTCATTGCTTGTGTATAGAAATGTTACTAATTTTTGCACATTAATTTTATATCCTGCCACCTTACTGAATTTATTAGCGCAAGTAACTTTGCTGTAGATTTCTCAGGATCTTCCAACTATAGTACCATATCATCTGCAAATAATGAGAGTTTTACTTCTTCCTTTCCAATTTTTATGCCTTTTATTACTTTGTCTTGCCTGATTGCTCTAGCTATAACTTCTAGCACAATGTTGAATAATAGTGGTGATAGTAGGCATCCGTGTCTTGTTTCTGATCTTAGGGGGAAGGCTTTCAGTTTCTCTCCATTGATTACAATGCTGGCTATTGGTTTTTCATATATTTCCTTTATCATATTGAGGTAGTTACTTTTGATTCCTATCTTTTGGAGTGTTTTTTTTTTTATCAAAAAAAGATATTGAGTTTTGTTGAATGCTTTTTCAGCATCAATCGAGATGATCATGTGATTTTTCCCTTTTGATTTGTTAATGTGCTTAATTGATATCTTGTATTGAGCTATCTTTGCATTCCTGGTATAAACTCCACTTGGTCATGGTGTATAATTCTTTTAATGTGTTGTTTGATTCGAATTGCTCATATTTTATTGAGAATTTTCACATCTATGTTCATCAGGGAGATTGGCCTGTAGTTTTCCTTTCTTATAGAATCTTTTCCTGGTTTTGGTATGAAAATGATATTAGCTTCATAAAAATGAGTTAGGTAGAGTTCTTTTTTCCTCAGATTTTTTTAAAAGTTTGAGCAGGATTGATGCTAGTTCTTTTTGCAATGTTTGATAAAATTCTCCATCTGGCCCTGGGCTTTTCTTTGTAGGAAGACTTTTAATGACTGATTGGATTTCTTTACTTGTGATTGGTTTGTTGAGATCTTCTATTTCTTCGAGTCAGTGTAGCTTGTTTGTGTGTTTCCAGGAATTTGTCCATTTCATCTAAGTTGTCTAGTTTGTTGGCATATAGTTGTTCATAGTATCTGTGTATGATTTCTTTTATTTCTTCAGGGTCTGTGGTAACACACCTCTTCTCATTTCTTGTTTATTTGTATCCTCTCTCTTTTTCTTTGTTAGTCTTGCTAGTAGCCCATCAATTTTATTGATTTTCTCAAAGAACCAACTTTTGGTTTTACAGATTCTTTCTATTGTTTTTTCATTATCCCATCCATTTATCTCTGCTTTAATCTTTGTTATTTCTCTTCTATTTGCTTTGGGATTAGTTTGACATTTTTTCTCAAATTCCTCTAAGTGTGCTGCTAAGTCCTTGATTTTTGCTCTTTCTTGTTTCTAATATAGGCATTAAGGGCAATAAATTTCCCTCTCAGCACAGCTGCTGCTGCATCCCATAAGTTCTGATAAATTCTATTCTCATTTTCATTCATCTCCAGGTAGCTACTGATTTCTCTAGCAATTTCTTCTTTGACCCACTGGTCCTTTGAGAGTGTGTTATTTAATCTCCATATATTTGTGAATGTTCTTGTTCTTTGGTGGTTATTGAGATCCAATTTTATCCCATTGTGATCAGAGAAAGTGCTTTGAGTAATTTCAATATTTCTAAATTTATAAAGACCTCTTTTGTGCCCCAGCATATGATCTATCCTGGAGAATGTTCCATGAGCACTGGAGAAGAATGCATATCCTTGTGTTTGGGGGTATATATTTCTGTTAGGTCTAATTCATTTGTCAAGTTATTTAACTTCTCTATTTCCTTGGTGATCTTCTGTCTGGTTGTTCTATTTATAGAGGAGAGTGGAATATTGAAGTCTCCTACTATTATTGTTGAAACATCTATTGCTCTTTTCACTTTTGCCAATGTCTGTGTTATGTACTTTGGAGCTCCTTGATTGGAAGCATAAACATTTATGATTGTTGCATCTTCTTGGTGAACTGACCTTTTAATTAGTATATAGTGTCCTTCTTTGTCTTTTATGATGTCTTTACATTTAAAGTCTATTTTGTCCAATATTAGTATAGCTACTCCTGCTTTTTTTGGTTACAACTTGTGTGGAAAATCTTTTTCTATCCTTTCATTTTCAATCTATTTGTATCCTTTTGTCTAAGATGAGTCTCTTATAAACAGCATATAGCTGGATTGTGTTTCTTAATCCATTCTGCCAATCTGTATCTTTTAATTGGTAAATTTAGTTCATTAACATTCAAATTTATTACTGGAAAGGTGTTTCTTGATTCCACCATCTTATCTGTTTTATTTTATTTGTCAGATCTATATATTCTTTTCCATCTTTCTCTTTGTATTCTTTAAATTACCCTTCATGGTACTCTTCAATTCTGTGCCCTCCTCCAGAACTCCCTCTCCTGTCTTTTCCTGTCTTTTTTTTTTTTTCAGCAAGCAGAACTTCTTTTAGTATTTCTTGTAGGGCTGGTCTCCTATTAACAAATTCTTTCAGGACTTCTTTGTCTGTGAAAACTTTAATCTTACCCTCAGTTGTGAAGGACAGTTTGGCTGGGTACAGAATTCTTGGCTGGAAGTCTTTCTCTTTCAGGATCTTGAATATATCATACCACTGCCTTCTCGCCTCGATGGTGCTAGTTGAGTAGTCTGAACTCAGTCTTATTTGGTTATCCTTGTGTGTAGAAGATTGTTTTTCTCTCGCTGCTTTCAGGATTTTCTACTTCTCTTCAACATTTGACAGACTGATTAGTATGTGTCTTGAGGAAGGCCTATTTGGATTTATTCTTTTTGGAGTTTGTTGGATTTCTTTGACTTGTATATTTACGTCCTTTATGAGGGCTGGGAAGTTTTCCCCATTATATCCTCAACTACTCTTCCTAGCCCTTTACATTCGCTCTTCTTCTTCTGGGACACCGATGATTCTTATATTTGTGTGCTTTGTTTTGTCTATCATTTCCCTGAGATCCAATTCCAATTTTTCCATCTTTTTTACCTTTTGCTGTTTTGATTCTTCAAAGTCAGTTATTCTGTCCTCTATATCACTTATTCTTTCTTTTGTCTCTTCAAATCTGGTGTTTTGTGCCTCTAATATGTTTTTAATTGGTCAACAGAGTCTTAATCTCTGTGATATCTGCTCTTTTTCTATTTATTCTTTCAAATTCCTCTTAATGCTCTTCTACTGTTTTCTTGATCTCCTTTATGTCATTTGCTATCCCACTTATTTATTAAGTAGAGTTGTATGAATATCTTTGGTTAGTTGTTCCAATGTCTGTGTCTCCTCTGGTGTTTTAATTTGGTCATTAGGCAGGGTTATAGCTGTCTGTATTGTGATATGCTTAGTGATCTTCTGCTGCCTTCATGGCATGTAAATATCTTGATTGGTTTACTTTGGGAGTTGATTTCTTTCAGTAGTCTGAGGCTTTGTGTCTGCAGAACGGATATACAGCATGGAGCAGGGTACGGGGTGGGGCACTCAGTGCAGTGATTTGTTTCAGGGCAGGTATAGGTGCAGATCAAAACACACATACTACCTTAATTCAGTCAGGAGGCTGCCACTGGGAGATTCCTGTTCTAAATGGCTAATTTTCAATCTCAGTGCTGGGAGTTTTTGCAAGTTCCTGAATGAAGAAGATTTTGCCTCCTACGTGCAGGTAAATGCAGTGTAAACTGCATTTCATACTTTCCCCTGAGTTTCATGTGGCATGTCCAGTGGTAGTGACAAAACCAAGTTGGCTTATTGACTGAGACTGGCCAATTAAGAACAGGTTGTGACTGCTTTTAAGAATTTTTCCTCTATATAATTGGTGAGAGGTTTTAATGTCTTAGGAAATATAGAAATGACTGAACTGTGTATAAGAACTCTCGAGGAGCGGTTAAGAATGATGACAACATAAGATTGAGACCTAAGTGAAACTCAGTGTTGAAGATAGTAAACATTGAAGAAAAGCAATGATTGCAAGGGAGGTCAAATCATAGATGATTTGATTAGAAGTGCAAGATATGAATAATTAACACACAGGGCTCAAGGTAGAGAAACATGAGGTGGGAGTTCAGATTGCAACCCCATACACCAGCCCTGATGTAGAGCTTGGCACCAGATAGGGATTCAAAACATAGCTGTTGAATAAATGAATGCATAAATAAATGCCTCTCATTCCATCTGTGCAAAGATGACTTTTATCTTAAAAAATAAGACAGATTCCTATCTGTTTGGCTTGTGCAACGACCATTAGCACACCACAGAGATAGACTTTTGATAAAATTTGTTTATATTTTGTAAAATCTATTTTGTTCCCAATTACATGTATGAGCCAAGAAGTTCTCTTTTGGGCTTATTGTGTAGCATCTGAAAACACAAATTATAGGGATAAACAAATAAAATATCCCTGTATTTTCTTAATGACTACCAAGAGCTGCTAAGAAAAATGTGTTATATCATGAATATTTTGTTTCCCTTAAGTGAAAATTATTTCTTATTGCTGCTTTTAGAAAATAATACCTTTCAGATAAGAGTAATAACATTGTCCTTGCTTCCTTACACTCCCTCCCAACTCCTAAGAATATTGTGTTATAATGTATTAAGAACCTGGAAACAGGAGCAGACAATGCAAGGAAGGAAGTCCAAAGGTGAAAAATCTACTCAAGTAGTTTTCGGTCCCATGTGCACATTAGAGCCACTTGAGGGATTTTATAAATACAGATACCCAGGTTTATCCTCCGGAGATTCTAAATCTATTGCTCTGGGTTTAATCTCCCCTAATAATTCTCATGAGCAGCCCAGATTGAGAACCACTGGTCTATAGGGAACAGGAGAATACTGCAAGGCTTTTTAAGGTGCTCTGTAAGGGGGGTGGTTAAAGTGTCAGATAAAAAAAGAAGAAAGCGCCAAGAGAACACTTGTTTGTACTCCCAGGAAGGGCAGGGCACAGAGACGAGCTTCCTATTGCCTTTTCTTTATTCTTTCTTGTGGAAAGAACAAGTCCCAAAGTGCTGGAAAGTGCAGAGTAGGGAACAGAGACTATGTGGAGTAGAATTTATTTATAAACTGCATCAGCAAGGAAGGACTGAGACCCAGAGTACTGGGCTAAACTTTTGAGATGCCTCATTTGGCCTATTAAAGGTCTCTGTTAGTGACTTGGGCTGCATCTAATCTGGTTTCTTAATAAATGTGTATTATATTTTAATCTTATATCTTTTTAAGTCACCTCTACTCCTTTTTGCAATGAGGGGATTTGAATAAATTCGATTTAAAAATCTGTATATGGTTTGTATTTGAGGCTTTCCTCCTGTTGGAATATGTATTGCACTTAAATGGCTTACAAACTGGAGACTATGCTGGAGGAAGAGGCCAAGCAGAGAAGAGTTGTGGAGAGCAGTGAGAGGGAAAGTCTGTGGTCCCAGAATGAGGACTGGGGCACAGAAAGCCTGGGTTTCTCAGGTAGATGAGCTAGCATTTACTGACCACAAATATATGCTGGGTATCCTTGACCGATAATGCTTAACAGGAGTTTGTCAATCATCTGCCTCAAGGACCTCGATTTATAGGGGAAGAAAGTAAGGCAGAAAAGAGGGTGCAAGGCCAACACAGAAGCTTGCGTTAATTACCCTGAGTGGGTGTCAAAGCTGCAAACCTACCCCAGATGCTTTACCTGTGGCTATTCACATGTTAGTGAAAATTGCTTTTAACCCAAAAATGAGTTGCTTGACTGTCAGCTATGTTTTATTTGAAAGAGAGGATGGGACTTTGTAGGGAGTGGGGGAGGCAGGTAGGCTAAGAGAAAGAACTAATAGGTAGGCATATTAGGGCCCTTGGCACAGGCAAACTTTGGCAACTTCCCCTAAGGGTATTTGGATATTCAGAAAATTACAGGAGGGCAGTGGTAGCATGTGGGCAAACGGCCATTAATATTGAAATTCAACTAATATTTATTGAGGACATTTTGTGTGCCAAAAATTTACTTAATTCTCACAACAGCCAAGGTAAAATTCAATTATTCCCATTTTATAGAGGAGGAAACAAAGTACAGAGATGATAAGTCACTTTTACAAGGTCACACAGCTTGTCAGTGGTAAGGCTTGGCGGGAAGCCCACCAAGTCTGGTGTTCTTTTTTCACTGAGCTACCAGTGAAATATCATAAATTTCCAGGCAATATCATAAATTCTAAAGGGGACTCCAGGTTTGGAATTCGTAATTGTCATATATGCAACTGCTTATTTGGGTTTTTAGTACTTTATTTGAGAACTCAGAAAGAACGATTTGTTCACCCATCTTTAGTAGAGAATGGACCTTGTTCATGTATAAAAACCACAGGCCCACTTGTTTTTGGCTTCTCAAAGCTCAGCTGGTTAGTTTCGTTTTGTTATGACCTCCTTTTCTTAAGTAAAGGATTAAAAAATGCAATGAATATAAATAATGCTTAAGAAATTGTTGATAAACGTAGTTTATTAAATTCTTCATGGCTTTATTTTTACATACAAATTTCTTCAATTATTCTGAGCTTTAAATGATATAGTAGTGTTAGGAAAGGGGTTTGCTCCGGATTTGAGCAGAGTTATCACCGTCTTCGCCCTTCCACTTCCCACACAGTCTGTCTTCTGTCTCTTTGCTTCTTTCTCTTTTCTTGATTGTCCTGACTACACAGGTGGAACTGGTCCCTCTTGATGAGTGGGGAACAGGGAGTGTACTGTGAGGAGTCTGGAGTTAAGGGTATTTCCTAGGTGAGATGAGTGACACTTTAGAAGAAGGGATCTAAATCCCCAATAAACATCAGTCAGTAATATTTTCAGTGCCTTGATGTACTATTGTAGGCATGAAGGATGAAATGGGGAACAAGAAACGCAATTTTTGTCCTCCAGAGTTTATAATCTGGCAGGGAGATAGGTGTAAAATAAACGGCCTCAGAAATAAATATATAATTACAAATTGTGGCTGGCATGTGAAGGAAAAGTAGGAGTGTGATAAAAAATTATAATAGGAGGACCTTATTAATTACTATTATTATTTTATTTTATTGGGATTTTAAAATAAAGCTTTATTGAGATATAACTCAAGACTGTACAATTTACTCATTTAGAATGTCCACTTTAAGGGTTTTTAGTATATTCACAAAATTTTGCGACGACCACCACAATCAATTTTGGGGCATTTTCATTACCCCAAAGGAACCTCATACCCATTAGTAGTCACTCTCTGTTCCCCTAATCCTTCTAGTTCAAGGCAACCACTAATCTACTTTCTGTCTCTATGGATTGCCGATTCTGGACATTTCATATAAATGAAATAATATCATATGCAATCTTCTGTGGTTGGCTTCTTTTATTTAGCATAATATTTTCAAGGTCCATCCATATTGTAGCATATATTAATACGTCATTCCTTTTTATTGCTGAATAATATTCCATTGCATGAATAGACTATTTTATTTATCCATTTGTCAGTTGATGAGCATTAGAATTGTTTTCAGTTTTACCCTATTATGAATAATGTTGCTATGCATTTGAGTACAAGAGTTGTGTGGATATATGGTTTCATTTCCCTTGGATATATACTTAGGAGTGGAAATCCTGGGTCATATTTGCACTCTATGTTTAAGCTTTTGACAGACTTCCAGATGATTTTCCCAAGTGTTTGCGCCATTTTACATTCCTACCAACAGTATAAGAAGATTGTGATTTCTCCACATCCTCACTATCACATTGCTGTCCGTATTTTTCACTAGCCTTACTAGTGGCTGAGAAGTCGTATCTCATGGTGTGTTTTTTTAAACTGCAAATTTTATTGAGATAGATTCACACACCATATAATCCATCCAAAGTGTACAATCAATGTCTCACCGTGTCATCACCTAGTTCTGCAATTATTATCACAATCAATTTTAGAACATTTCATTACTCTAAAAAGAAAAAGAAAAAACAGACATCGAAAAAGAAAACCCTGAACACCCATACCCCTCATCCACTCCTATTATTGACCCCTAATATTGGCATGGTACATCTGTTATTGTTGATGAAAGAATATTAAGATATCACTGTTAACTATAGTCTGTATTTTGCAACAGGTATTTTCCCCCACATTTACCACTCCATTACTGATTCTTTGTATAAAAAGTCATACATTTGTAGTAGTTCATGAAAGAACTTATTTATATTTGTAGTGTTCATCATAAACTTCGTCCGCCGCAGGGTTCACTGTGTTAAACAATCCCCTATTTTAACCTTTCACTTTCCTTCTGGTGACATGCATGACTCTCAATAAACCCTTTCAACCGTATTCTCATTGTGCTTTATTTTTGTGTGCATTTCCCTAATGGATAACGATGCTGAACATCTATTCATATGCTTATTGGCCATTTGTGTATTTTCTTTGCAGAACTGTCTATTCAGATCCTTTGCCCATTTTTAAATTGAGTTGTTTATATTTTTATTCTTGAGTTGTAAGAGTTCTTTACATATTTTAGATATAAGTTCCTTATTAGATATGTGATTGGAAATACTTTCTCCCAGTCTGTGGTTTGCCTTTTCAATTTCTTAATGGTATTGTTTGTAGCACAAAAGTTTTAATTTTGATGAAGTCTAGTTTATTTTTCCTTTTGTTCCTTGTGCTTTGGGTGTTATATTTAAGAAGGCTTTGCCTAAGCCAAGGTCAGGCATATTTACTTTTTAATTTTCTTCTATCATCCATTTTGAGTTAATTTTTGTTTATGGTCTAAGATAGAAGTTTGACATCATTCTTTTGCATGGGAATATTCAGTTGTCCCAGTACCGTTTATTGAAAAGATTATTTTTAACCTATTGAATTGCCTTGGCACCTTGTTGAAATTCAACTGACTGTAAATGTGAGGGTTTATTTCTGGATTCTTAGTTAAATTCCACTGATCTATTTGTCTGTCTTTATACCAGTACCATTCTGTCTTGATTGCTGTAGCTGGGGATCTGTTTTAATAGAAAGAGTATAATAATATAACAAAGTCTCAGGTGAACTTTAATAATTTCCCTGTCCAGTCCTTTTCCATCTTACTCCCTGAAATAATTCATGTAAATTATTTGGTGTATAATGTTGACACTTTATCTCGATATTGTACAAATATGGACAAGCACAGACACTCATGTACAGAGTCTGTCTTCTGTACCTCTTCTTCCTCTCCCTTTCCTACATGTGTCTATATTACTACATCTGCACATACTAGTAGTAAAAACTGCAATGATATCTATAGCAATGATGACAATAATAATACAAATGAACACTTACTGAGCTCTTATTCTAAGCCAGTCACTATACCAAGATCTTTTCAGGTATGAGCTCATTTTGTCCTTATAACTCCCATATGAAGTCGGTGTAATCATTTCCTCTATTTTGCAGATGAGGAATCTGAGGGGGTAGAGATATTAAGTGTCTTTCCCAGGGTGACCATGAAAGTGAGTGGCAGGCAGTCATGGAGAAGGCATAGTGGACATTCCATTACTAATAGCTAGTACTGAATTCATGAACAGTCTGTAAATCCCTTGGACATCTTTTCCAGAGGAATGCTGGAATGATAAATTTCACATGTGACTCTCGGTGAGGCCAGAGTCTTTAGCTGATGCAAGTCATCTGGCTGGGCTGTAGTGCTGCCTCAGCAGACCTGCACGGAGCTATAGATTTGAGGTAGTATGCTCCACAGCTCAGGCAATTGTTCTGTATTTTAGTTGAGTCTCCAGTCCAGCAGACCTGGCACCTTGGTGTTCAATTCAATTTGGGATGATCAGACCTGGAGAGAATGGTTTGCACTGCCTTTTATCTGCCAGGCTTATTTATACTCATGTCATTTTGGAGTTCCCAAGGAGAAATAAAATTACTGTCAAGGGTATTTGCATTGACTACCTAGCATACTCCCTTTTACTAGCTATGAGGCAGTCATTATAGCACTTCAAGGGCTAGCAGCCACTTGGTGAATATGAAATCAGAACAGAAAATGCCTGTGGCAGTTCCCAAATTTGTTTGGTGGACCATTAGTTCTTTGGAACAACAGATGTTATATGAAAAAATGTTATATGGTCAAATGAGTTTGGAAAACCCTGGTTTATACTAAACTGTCTTCACTATAAAACTTTTCAGAGTTCACCTTGACTCTCCAGGAAGAGACAATCATGAGCACTATTCCCTAAGCTTATTTGAACATGGATTTCTTTTTCATAGAATATCTTATGGTGCTAGTATTCTATGAACACAATATGGGACTTCCTGATTTAGAATTAAGTTTGCGCCATTGTTTTGATGGAGATGCAGTCTCTGCTGGTTCTAGGATTTGAAATAGATTATTCAAGTTTTTGTGTGTGTGTGCTAAATTTCCATATTTCCCTCAATATTTGGCAGCTATTTATATTTCATCAAGATTTTCCCTGAGCTGGTGTTGATTTCTAACTGCTGTTCAACAGCTCCTGTAACATAGGGCAACCCAATGACCTGTTCTAATTGAGGAGCTTTTGTGTCTTAGACTGGGTTATGAGCCTCTCTTGCAGCATGGACTGTGTCTCACGCTCATCTTTGACTCCCTGCCTAGCACACTGTACAAGCTCAGTAAATGTTTGATGAATGAATAAATGAGTGATTTCGAGTGATTTTGGAGGATTTACTTAAGAAGAGGGTAAAATTTTAGTGATCCTGAAAGTTTCAATGTAGTCTTCTCTTTGCTCTCTGTTTTTTTTTTTTACCTTGTACATTTCACTATTATTATACACTCTAGGCATTCCTAGATTATACTATCTCAATCTTTAATATCTATCTTTCTTTCTAATTTCATTTATGTCCCCAGCCCTCCTCCCTCTATCATTCTCACATGCAGCTTCATTCAGTGTTTTAACATAATTTTATTACAGTTAGGTAGTATTGTGCTGTCCATTTCTGGGTTTTTGTATACAGTCCTGTTGCACAGTCTGTATCCCTTCAGCTCCAATTACCCCATATCTTACCCTATTTCTATCTCCTGATGGTCTCTTTTACCAACGAAATATTCCAAGTTTATTCACCAATGTGAGTTCATATCAATGAGACCATACAGTATTTGTCCTTTAGTTTTTGGCTAGTCTCATTCAGCATAATGTTCTCAAGGTCCATCCATGTTGTTACATACATCATAAGTTTATTCTGTTTTAAAGCTGCATAATATTCCATCATATGTATATACCACAGTTTGTTTAGCCACTCATCTGCTGGACATTTTGGCTGTTTCCATCTCATTGCAATTGTAAATAATGCTGCTATAAAATTGGTGTGCAAATGTCCATTTGTGTCTTTGCCTCTATGTCCTCTGAGTAGATACCTAGCAATGGTATTGCTGGGTCGTATGGCAATTCTATATTCAGCTTTTTGAGGAACCGCCAAACTGCCTTCCACAGTGGTTGCACCATTTGACATTCCCACCAACAGTGGATAAGTGTGCCTCTTTCTCCGCATCCTCTCCAGCACTTGTCATTTTCTGTTTTGTTGATAATGGCCATTCTGGTGGGTGTGAGATGATATCTCATTGTGGTTTTGATTTGCATTTCTCTAATGGCCAGGGCCGTTGAACATTTCTTCATGTGCCTTTTGGCCATTTGTATTTCCTCTTCTGAGTGTTGTCTGTTCAAGTCTTTTCCCCATTTTGTAATTGGGTTGTCTGTCTTTTTGTTGTTGAGTTGAACAATCTCTTTATAAATTCTGGATACTAGACCCTTATCCAATATGTCATTTCCAAATATTGTCTCCCATTGTGTAGGCTGTCTTTTTACTTTTTTGATGAAGTTCTTTGATGCACAAAAGTGTTTAATTTTGAGGAGTTCCCATTTCTTTCTTTCTTTCTTCAGTGCTCTTGCTTTCAGTGTAAGGTCTATAAAACTACCTCCAATTATAAGATTTATAAGATATTTCCCTACACTGTTTTAACAGTGAATATGAAGCTATAATTTGATCGATGACTTCACTTGTTACCCTTATGAGGGATATTACATCCAAGACAAGTACCCAAGGTACATTTAGACTCCCTCCTTCTCAAACATGGAAGAGTCAAACTTTGCAGTACTTACTTTTTCTTTCCCTCCTCAATTCTCAGGGCTTAAGTCAGCCTTGGGCAGCCCTGTGAGATGGGGACTGAGAAGACAAACTTAGAGCTTTCTTAGCCTGGAGGGAGGATGAGGAGGTCTGTGAGGATGGAAAGCTTCCATGGAACAGACCCAAGGCGTTGGCCTGAGGCCTGTGGTAAACAACCCTAAATTGGAGAGGGAGGTTAACTTAGGGTGGGGAGTCAGACAGACCTGGAGTTAACTTCTGGCCCTGTCTTTCACCAGTTCTGGGCAAGCTATCTACATTTAGAGCCTCATTTTCCTCATCTGTGAAATGGAGTTGATTAGGTTCCTGCATTATTAGGTTGTTGTGAAGATTAAATAAGATATTGCCTGTAAAACACTTACAAAAGGACCTGACCCTCAATAAGTACATGGCATGCCCTTTTTTCAGCAGAAAAAGTCAACCTCTCTGTTTTCCTTAATGCCCAAGGCCAGAAAGCAGAGGGTTGAGCCGAGGCATAACTGAATTACCCCTTCCCCACCTCCTTAGAGATCTCAGAATTACTTAGCAGGTAGAAGAAATTATTCTTTGAATTCCCCCAAATTCCTGTCTTCTTGTGAACAAACTAGCCAATAAAACACAAATGTTCCAAAGGGCAGCTGTAAACATGATTCTTCTCTTTATTCAGAGAAATCCCTCCTTCTGAAGTCAATTATTCCTGACTTCACATTAACCCACTCAACTGCACTGAGCTACTGGATATCTCTGCTTCAAATTATATTTGCTTCAGGCAGCTCAGAATTACAGGAGAATTGAATGTCTCTTAGCAGATCCTTTGCCATATTTGGAGAATAGAAGAAACCTCTGCCAGGAGAGAGCTCACAGCTATATTTATGATTTGTTTTCACTGTCACTGGGCTTCTTAGTGGTTTTCAAGTGAATTTCTTTTCACAACACCAGTATGTGTGTGTGATGGGTTCTGATAAAGCCTTCCTACAGGAAAAAACAACATTCTGAAGTTCTACTTCCTTTGAGAAATCCTTGGCCCTAAATTAAAGTTGGAGGCATATTTATGTTTGGGGTAATAAAGTCCAACTGAGACTCAGTAAACAACCACATAAACATGAAATAGACCCTGAGGGAGTAGAATTGCATCTTTGAAAAATGGCAACCTGATCTGGGAAAGAGATGTCTTTGTTTAAGCATCACCATAGCCAAGCGGCCTGGGATGAAGGGTTCCCAATAGGCTCCCAAGCAGACCACATGAACCAGGCTGTTGACTTGAAACGAATCCTTTCATTTACCACTAAATTAATTCCTTATCAAAATGGAGCTGGCTTCTGAATGAAGGTCTTCATATTGAAAAAAGAATTGACTTGCAAATGCATGTTGAATCTACTATAGAATTCAGAGTTTGCCTCTTCAGGTCAACATTAGTGGCATTTGAACTAACCTCACAGTACCTTAAACACAGGAGGATTCAATTTAGTTTCATTCCTTTTTGATCTGGATTTCTGGAGACACCATAGGTTGATGGAACTTGCTTCACATTTTAAATTTAAATATATGATGTATCTTTTATGCTTTAGAGGTAACAGTACATTTTACAGGTAACAGCCACTAGGATTATGAACAGCTATTTGTTTGTGCTTATTGTGGCTCTAAATTAGGAATTGGTTGAAATGGATAAATCCAAGGAATGCACGTTTGGCAGTGTTCTTGTTTGTCATTTATTAATCAAGCGGAGGGTGGTTTCCTGCTTTGGGTCACTGCCCATTCTCCAACTTCTGCATGGCGGAGGGGATGGGCGATGATAACTGAGAACAGCAGATGATCTTTGCTGCACATCTACTTAACAGCTACTGAGTGCTGACTGTGTGCCTGGCACTGTGCTGGACCCCAGGCATATAAAAGTAAGTAGATAAAGGGCGGGCCATGGTGGCTCAGCAGGCAGGGTTCTCGCCTGCCATGCCAGAGACCCGGGTTAAATTCCTGGTGCCTGCCCATGCAAAAAAAAAAACCAAAGTGAGTAGATATAGGTACAGTCCTTGCTCTCCAGAAGCTCACAGTCTAGTGGGATAGTCAGATCGACATTAATCCATTGGAGACTCTCACACAATAGATGTTTACGTCTATTACAAACGGGCGAAAGTGTCATGAAGGAAAAGCCATTAGTGTTAAGAGAATTCTCAAGGGAAGCCTGACCTAGTTTGGAGGTCCTGGAAGGCTGAGATCTGAAGAATGACTCACCAGAGAAACTGGTAACCAGGTTAGGCTGCTACAGGCAGAGGGAACAGCATGGATACAGGAGTGCACAGCGGCATGGAAACTTCCTCTTGGTTGTGGGAGCAGCCTTCAGACTCATGGGAGGTAGAACAGCTTATAACTCCCAACAGCTTATAACTCCTGTCAAACTCCTACCCGTCATTCAAAGACCATTTAAAAGTTACCTTCTTCATCAGGCTTTTTGCAAACTATACAGTCAGATCGAATTATTTTTAAACAGAGCCTCTTTTATTTACCTGTTGTACCATTGTGAAGATTCTGCACCTTGAATCTGAAAAGCAGTACATGGCTATGGAGCCAGGCTCTCTGAGTTTGAATTCTGACTCAACTACTTATTTGCTATGTGACCTTGGACAAGTTGCTTAACTTTTCTGACTTTCAGTTTTAACATTTGTAAAATAGAGATATTAATAGTGCCTTCCTTATAGGTTCTATGGGAGGGTTAGGAGAGTTGATACATACAAATTGCCTGGTTTGGTACTTGGCACATAGTGAAACCTCACTAATACAACTAGTCTTATTAGTTAGCTCTGATCATGCCTATTTCCTTATTAGTTTTGCCCAACTGCACAGAGCTAGCTGGAGTTCAATCAGGATCTCCACTCATATTTCTTAACACATGAGACATGAGTCTGCCTTCAACCACAGTTCCTCTGAAGTTTAATGTGTGTTTAAATAACCTAGTAATCTTGCTAAAATGCAGTTTTTGATTTGGTTGGCCTGAGGGGATCCCTGAGCTTCTGAATTTTTATTAAGCTTGCAAGTGATATCCCTGCCGCTGATCTGTGGACCACACTTTGAGTAGCAAGCATCCATCACTTTTTACTTTACTGAGCATTCTGAGATTTCCTGGGTCTCTGGGGAAGAGACAGGAGGCTATAGAAGAGGGGGCTCACTCTATAAAGCCTGAGCACTGAGCATCATGGTTTGAGTCTCTCTCCTTGTCAGACCCAGGACTCAGCCTGCAGAAGCTTCTCAATGTGAGATTATGAATCTCTTCAGGCCACCATCTGAGGGTCAAAGAGCATGGCCTGTCCCATGGCCAGATTATACCTCTCATCCTCACTATGTCAGAGCACAGACGAGTCCCTGCAAACCTGCCTCCCCTTCTGGACAAAAACTCCATGGGCCTGACCCCCACCTTGGGGTACGAAGAGTGGCATTAGAAATGAAGAGTTGCCTGTAACTGTGGTTTGTGCTCTGTTATGCCCAACTTAAACTCAATTAATCAACTCTTCTGGCGTTGGAGGCTAAGTTTCTTAGTGAAAAACAAGAAAGTTTGTCCAATTCAAACAACCACCCACCTTGGAGTGCCAAGCTCAGGGCTGAGAATTCAGATCCTGTTTATGTGGGGCCACAAAATCACTGGATTGAAAGCAGCAGGCAGCTCCTTCCAGAGGGTCTTGGACAGCTGCAAAGACCCTTGCTGTGGCTATGGACCAATTCTGGCCACAGAGCAGAGGTGAAAAACCATTCTGTAGTCCTTGGGGAATGCCCAGGGAACAAAGAGCACACTGTGGGTGGTCACAGCAGGCACCTTCAAGATTTCACATTCATCCTTGAACATATTCCCCAACACCTTTCCGTCTGCTGTTTCATTTTATTTTCAGTAGAATCTGGTGGGATAGGCAGGGTAGAGATGGAAACCTCCATTTTTTCCTAACTTGATGTGATGGCATCATCATCTGGTACAATATTCTTAGGCTGGATGGCAAAAAGGAAAGTGTACTAGCTGTGGAAACTGGCAGACATGGAATTCCTGCTCCAGTTAGCTGAGTGACCTTAAATAAGTTACCTCTACTCTATAAGTCTCAGTTTCTGTCTCTGTAATAACTGCTTTGAATGTTTGAAGTTAGGTTTACATGTGCTAATGCTGCTCAGAGTCCATCATCTAATATGTGCTTGAAAGCTGAAAGTGGCTTTTTGATATTACTGTCATAGACATGTCTTGAGGGGATGCTCACCCACAGCACCCTTCTCTGGAGACTCCTTCCCCTTGTAGCCCTTGATGAGATGTTTGGCTGAGGTGCCTGGGTTTGTCCCATGTGACCTACCCCTCTGTCACAGCTAATGGGGTGAAGCAGGGATACCTTATCCAGGATGGATTCAGATTCCTTTCCTGAGAATTTGAAATTGGAACACTGGGGGACTGAGACATTTAGCTGTGGGGAACTCAGCTGGTCTTAGGGATTGAGGCCACCATGATGATTGCTGTACTCATTGAAGTTGTGGTATAGGAAGTTCTTTGATAGATAGCAAGAGGGAAAGTGAGCAGAAGCAGAAGGAAAGATGGATCATGCAGCCCTTACATGACAGAGCCTCAGTTCTTAATCGCTCCTTGCTTCCAATGAAGCCAAATGGCTTTTCTTTCCTGCCTCTGGATTCCATGGACCTGTGTCCTTAGAATGAGTTGGCTTCCCCCTTTCCCTGGCCTGGCTTGAGTGGGCATCTGTTTCTTGTAACAAGAAGATCAGTGATGAAGTAACAAGGGTTCTGAGAGGTATAACTAGTTGGCGAGCCTAGACACCTAGTGCAAGGTCCTTTCTACTGCTCTCTGCTGCCTTGTCATATTTCTTGTCTGGAAATTACAGTTCTTATGACCGCGATTCTCTTGGTAGTCTTGGGCTGCCAATAGAGAGTCTGTGGAGGTGGGTTGGGGGAGAAGGCATGGCCTGGTGGGAAGATGTGGTGCAACCCTGCACTGACACTTTCCCCTCCCTGACTTCTGCTTTCCTTTTGGGTTCCATGCAGCTGTGTCCCCAGGCTCAGCTCCATGCAATGAGTCTGTCTCTGTTATTTTCCTCCTTGAGCTGGGCACAGACATCAGTTCTCAGAGGCCTCCTTGTCCACATTTCCTGAAGGGGAGAAGTTATTGGGTTATTGGAGTTGGATTCCAGCGGATAAGGCTTAATTAGCCCCCACCCAGTAAAATTGTCTGACTTGGAAGTCAAGTTTCCCTGATGCTGGCTGTGGACTAAAGGAGGGAACCCAGGACATGGGTGTATAGAAAAATCTGGGACTCCCTGGGCATGCTCATCAAGTATTCCAGAAGTGTGTGGTCTGAGCTTAGAGCTCACTATGAATATTATGGGGGCTGGAGTAATGGAGGGAACCTGGGACCACCTCTGAGGCACCCCACTGTCACAAGGGCTGGATGGATTGTTGAGCATCGCATGTGAAATGAAGATTCCATAAGGCAGGGGTGCTGCCTCTGAGAGAACTACTAACCTAGTCTCTCTAAGACTATTTTCCCATCAAGAAAATGGGGTGCATGATGTTATTCAATAATAGAGCAGTTGTAAGGATTAGTGGTGTGATGAATGGAAGCACCTAGCCCATTGGTCTGTATAGAACTCAGGAAATGTTAGCTGTTACTAATGTGAATCAATTCCTTCCTCCATGCTTGGTTCATTAAGATATCCCAAGATGTTTCAGAGTCAAGAAACACTGGATGGGGTCAGAGAAATGTTACCTACTCTTGGAGTTTTCAGAATACTAAATTATCCTCCTGAAACTCAGGGACAACTATTGCTATGCTGAGATTGCATCTCTCATCTGGGTCAGCCGTTAGATCCCAAATGAGGCTTTTGGTAAAGATGAGACAGGAAGGTAAGGAGGGAGGTTGGTTCTGCCCTTCAAGCTAATAAAGTAGAGAACCTTGACAGTGCTGCTCAGGAATTTGTGAGCACTCAACGGTGCCCAGGCCTGCAGCTGGCAGCCTCTCCTGCTCCATGCAGGGCACTGCCCATCAGTTAAGAAAACATTCAACATTTTGTGCCCTTTCCCACACTCCCAGCTAAAGACGGTGATTATCTTGGTGTTCAAGCATCAAGTTCTTGGGCCTTTCAGAAGCCACTGTATATGTTTGCCCTGTGTCTCCTACAGTCTGGGCTGAGCAGAGACATGCAGACTCTTAATGGATTGGCCTTCCTAACACAATATGACATCCTGGCACAGAATCTTCTCATTAGCACTGTATTGGTCTTTGGGATTCCAGCTTTGGAAGTAAGATAGTTAATGTGGTTAAATAATGTTTTGTCTCTGGGATTCTGACCCCCTCAAAGAACAGGGGCTGTGGTTGGGAGCTGCTGGCTTGTTGCAAAGACTCTTGGAGCTCATCCAAGTTCACATTTCCCAGGATGCCTGAAAATAGTTACTGATTACAAAGCTCTGAAAATGTATATGCTGGTTTCATTTCAATGCAGCTTAAAAAAATTAATAACCAAGAGGAGAATATTTCTATATTTGTTTGGCTTTTGTGGTAGTTGAACTTTAAAGATAAAACTGGAGTCCTTTTTTCATGTTTGTATTGTTGAATGTCTTCCTTTCAATAAAATGAACTTTTCCTGAGCACCTACTAAGTGCAAAGTAGCAATGTGAGGGGCAGTAAGAAAAAGGTCAGATCTTTCCAGCTTAATCGGAGAGGAATGTTCCCAGGGGAAGGGCTGTGATGTAAAGGTACAGAGAGGGACAGCTAGCTTTGGAGAGATAAGATATAAAGATATTCTCCTCTCTGTTTCATGTTTTAAAGTTTCCCTTGCCAAATCATTCTAACATATCTTAACACATCTGCCCTTCCCTGTGGCTGGGCTGCTTGAACATTTTGGAAAAGATTTCAAAAGACTCCTAGTAGTATCTTCTTGAAGCCAAATTGTCGCTAAATTATACCTTCCTCCCTGAAATCCTTGTTTGGCTCCACATGTAGACTCACCATGTGTTCATGGGAGGATGATAGGAAAATTCATTTGTTTTCTTGCCTACTTGTATGTGGTCTTTCCCTATCCAGAACTTGCACCTTATTAAAAATTTTATTTGTCTATTTGTTCATTGTCTCTCCTACTACAATATATAATCCCTATGGGTAGGGACCTTTTTCAAAATAGTTGGTCTTGGCAGCCAAATTGAAAAGGCTATAATGAAATCAAGGGGACAATTATATATAGCATATTATTCACTAAATTCAAGTGTACCAGAATTTAGGAATAAACTTTAAAGCTTAAACACTTTGTTCAATACAAATAAAAGCATGCTTTTAATATGTGGGGATTAAACTCATAACTTCTTTATCCAATCCCCTATTTTTTGAGACAATACAGCCCAGAAAGAAGTTTTGAAAAAACGACCTCGATCAATTTTTTTATTCACGTATCCATTTTTATCCCCCAACAAGCCTTTATTGAATACCTAGTATGTGTGTGATAAACTCCAATTATCACCCTGGTCACACACTTGATCTAATGGCACTTGTGTACAGAGAGGTAGTTCTAGTTGTATTACTTAAAGAAATTCAGTTCTCTCCGAGGTTGAAATGGATGATAGCAAATGTCAATGGCACTCAAGAGTGTTGCAGAAGGAACTTCCGGAGAAGATGGCGGCTTAGTAGGACGCGCGGGTCTTAGTTCCTCCCCCAGAAAAGCAACTAAAGAAACAGAAACAATATGAAACAGCTCCCGGAGTCACGACAGAGACCAAAAAGACAGCGTACCCCATTCTGGAACAGCCGAACGGGCAGGGAGAATCTGCTGCGGTGAGATACCCGAGGGGCGCGCGTTTTCCCGGCCGGGGCGGCTGGCGACTGGGGTCCCCTCCACGCACGTGGCTCCCCGGTCTGACTGGGAACGTTGGATAGCGGGGCCCTCCCGTCACGCTTGGCGTTTCGGGCCAGCTGGGCAATTAGGACCGGCACTCTCCCAAGCCGCGGCGGCCAGCGACCCCCGCCTCCACACGCGGTTTCCCGGGTCGACTGCCGTGCAGACAGACGAGCGCCACGAGCGCCACCTACTGGGCAGGAAAAGAAAAACAGAGCCCAGAGATTTCACAGAAAAAGCTTTCAACCAGCTGGGTCCCACACCCAGGGAAATCTGATCAAATGCCCAGACACCAGCAGAAAATAATGGATGACGCTCGGAAAATTGAAGATATGGCCCAGTCAAAGGAACAAACCAATAGTTCAAATGAGATACAGGAGCTGAAACAACTAATGCTGAATATACGAACAGAAATGGAAAAACTCTTCAAAAACCAAATCAATAAATTGAGGGAGGACATGGAGAAGACATGGGCTGAACAAAAAGAAGAAATAGAAAATCTGAAAAAACAAATCACAGAACTTATGGGAGTGAAGGACAAAGAAGAAAAAATGGAAAAAACAATGGATACCTACAATGGTAGATCTAAAGAGACAGAAGCTACAATTAGTGAACTGGAGGATGGAACATCTGAATTCCAAAAAGAAACAGAAACTATAGGGAAAAGAATGGAAAAACTTGAGCAGGGGATCAGGGAACTGAATGACAATATGAAGCACACAAACATACGTGTTGTGGGTGTCCCAGAAGGAGAGGAGAAGGGAAAAGGAGGAGAAAAACTAGTGGAAGAAATTATCACTGAAAATTTCCCAACTCTTATGAAAGACCTAAATTTGCAGATCCAAGAAGTGCAGCGCACCCCAAAGACAATAGACCCAAATAGGCGTTCTCCAAGACACTTACTAGTTAGAATGTCAGAGGTCAAAGAGAAAGAGAGGATCTTGAAAGCAGCAAGAGAAAAACAATCTGTCGCATACAAGGGAAACCCAATAAGACTATGTGTAGATTTCTCAGCAGAAACCATGGAAGCTAGAAGACAGTGGGATGATATATTTAAATTACTAAAAGAGAAAAACTGCCAACCAAGACTCCTATATCCAGCAAAATTGTCCTTCAAAAATGAAGGAGAAATTAAAACATTTATAGACAAAAAGTCACTGAGAGAATTTGTGACCAAGAGACCAGCTCTGCAAGAAATACTAAAGGGAGCACTAGAGTCAGATACGAAAAGACAGAAGAGAGAGGTATGGAGTAAAGTGTAGAAAGAAGGAAAATCAGATATGATATATATAATACAAAAGCCAAAATGGTAGAGGAAAATATTATCCAAACAGTAATAATACTAAAAGTTAATGGACTGAATTTCCCAATCAAAAGACATAGAATGGCAGAATGGATTACGACCCAGCAATACCACTGCTAGGTATCTACTCAAGGGACTTAAGGGCAAAGACACAGA
This sequence comes from Tamandua tetradactyla, assembly GCF_023851605.1. Classification (NCBI taxonomy): domain Eukaryota; kingdom Metazoa; phylum Chordata; class Mammalia; order Pilosa; family Myrmecophagidae; genus Tamandua; species Tamandua tetradactyla. The sequence goes on from NC_135339.1 coordinate 53,674,061, forward strand.
CGGACATTTGCACACCAGTGTTTATAGCAGCATTATCTACAATTGCAAAGAGATGGAAACAGCCAAAATGTTCATCAACAGACGAGTGGCTAAACAAACTGTGGCGTATACCTACGATGGAATATTATGCAGCTTTAAGACAGACTAAACTTATGAAGCATGTAATAACATGGATGGACCTAGAGAACATTATGCTGAGTGAGTCTAGCCCAAAACTAAAGGACAAATACTGTAAGGTCCCACTGATGTGAACCGACATTTGAGAATCAGCTTGGAATGTATCATTGGTAACAGAGACCAGCAGGAGTTAGAAACAGGGTTAGATAATGGGTAATTGGAGCTGAAGGGATACAGATTGTGCAACAGGACTAGATACAAAAACTCAAAAATGGACAGCACAATAATACCTAAGTGTAATGTAACTAGGTTGGAACACTGAATGAAGCTGCACCTGAAATATGGTTTTTTGTTTGTTTGTTTGTATCTTTTGTTTTTGTTTTTTTCGTTTTCCTTTTTATATATATGTATATATTATTAGTATTATTATTTTAATTCTCTTCTCTATATTAACATTCTATATCTTTTTCTGCTGTTTTGCTAGTTCTTTTCCTAAATCGATGCAAATGTACTAAGAAAGGATGATCATACATCTGTGTGATGATACTAAGAATTACTGAGTGCATTTGTAGAATGGAATGATTTCTAAATGTTGTGTTAATTTCTTTTCTTTTTTTTGATAAATAAAAAAATTTAAAAAAAAAAAAAAGAGTGTTGCAGAAGAGGCCCCAACCTTTGAGGATGAACTCAAAGGCCAGGTGTCCTTTCCATTATTCATAGCCCCAAAGAATAATAACCTCTAGGGCTCAGTAGATTCTGCATATGAGAGTGTAAATGGAGATACCCTCTGCTAATATTAGGTATTATTATTATTACAGTCACAATGACATCCAGAATGAAATTATGGAGCAGAACTCTGGCTTAAGAAATAATGTATTCAAGGGGATGTATTGATTTGCTCAAGCAATGATACCACATCTGGAAAAAAAAAAAAGAAACAATGTATTCATTCATTTTTCTAAAAAAGAGTAAAACAGCTTAAGCACCCTGTCCCCCATTCCTCAGGTAAAGGAGAAAGCCAACATCAGTCATTAGTGGGTACCTTCCTTCCATTGGACTGTACAAGATTCCTGGTTCTGGGAAAACCTGGGCTGCAAGTCATGGTACACTCTCCCTCTGAGCAAGAGAACCCCAAATTTCCTAGAGTAGAGTCAACGGGCATAGCGGGGAGAGCAGTATGTAAGAAGGCTTTTCTTTTTTCCTGAAGAGAATCAACAATACATTTCCTAGTTAGGTTATCCTGCTACACTGTAATTACTAATGGCAAAGAATTTGGCTATCTGTATTTTAAAAACAAAATCAAATTTCAGTTCATGTCAGACTTGGGGCTCTGGGCCCAGGGCCTTTAAAAGAGGCCCCACCACGTCAGACATCCATTGACAGTGTAATCTCAGCCACCTGGAGTGATTCCAAAGTCAACACAATAGTTAAGAAGCGTATACCATCAAAATTCCCTATGATTTTGCCTTAGGAAAGTAACCCTTTGTAGAATTTCATTGAAGTCATCTCAGAGGCCTTATTTTCCAGCATTGAAACAGACCACTCTTTGCAAGAGCACAAGGCAAATTGGTTGGCTTGCATTTGTAGAGCATAATGCATGAAAAAGACTTAACTTTAAACATACGAATCACTATTGTCATGAGATGTTCTTGCTAAGGGGGGCCTGAAAGAACTAAAACAAATTTCCCATCTCACATTCACTCAGGGGCATACACTGTGGAGGGCAATGGCTGGTGGAGTCAATGACTTTGTACCAGTTGGGGTTCTCCAGAGAAACAGGACCAACAGGATATATGTATATGTATGAAGAAATTTATTTTAAGGAATTGGCTCATGCGATTTTGGAGGCTGGCAAATGGGAGCACCACAGGACATGTTGGCAGGCAGAAAACTCATAAGAGTTGATGTTGAAGTCTTGAGTCCAACATCCGTTGTGGAATCCCACAAGCTGGAAATCCTGAAGGCGAGTTGATGTTGTAATCTTAAGACAAAATTTCATCTTCTCTCTGGAACTCTCTCTCAGTTCCTTGTTCTAAAGACCTCCAGCTTATTGGATGAGCCACCCACTTATCAAGGGTCATCTTCTTTACTTAAAGTCAACTGATTGTAGATGCTAGTCCCATCTACAAAATACCTCCACAGCAACATCTCAAATAGTATTTGATCCAAACAACAGGACACCATAGAAAAGCCAAGTTGACGCATGAAATTAACCATCATAGGCACCACTTCAACTGTTCTCTCTCTGTCTTGGCATCTCCAACTCCATATCCATCTTCACTCTCCCAAGTGAAAATATATAGTTGGCTTGGAATATTTTAAGTGTAACCATAGAGGGATTCCAGTGTACTACAAGCACCTCCCTGCTCTGTGCCAAGCCCTGGGTGAGTAGAACAAGCCTTGCTCTGTCAGTCTGCTTCCTGATCTCTTTGACTTGCCTGTTGGCACTCTCTGTGGGCTTTCATCTTGGATTGCCACTTGGTGGCTCTTGCTGTTTTCTTGGTTGTTATATTCAATGATATACTTTTTTCTCCATGTAGAATTGGTTTGGTGGCCACTTATGCCTTTGGGTAATCTGGCTTTGTTTGTATCTTGTTTGGCAACCCTGCTATTTTTGGGCTGGCAATGATAGCTGAAGGGGCCTCGACTCTACTGTGATGCTCCAAGAGATCTGTTGTCCCAGTCTCATGGGCCCATTCTTGTCAGCCTTTTTAGAAACAGTCTCTTGAGTTCCTGTCTCAAGACAAGCCCAACTCAACTGAGGACAATTTCTGAGGCCCTTTTTCATTGATTTTCCTGGAGTTATAAGTAACAAACCAAATGGTTTGTACTTATTACTTCTTCTAAGATGGGAACAGTGGGGACAAAAGGCTTGGCAGCAAGATGGACTTAGAATATTGATTGTCTCTATCTGTGACCCAGCACAAATTCTTTAGCCTCTATGGGCAACTCTAAGGCCCCCCTGTAAAGTGGGCTCAGATTCCCACTCCACCATTCACATGGTATGACACTTGGTGTGCTGGTTTGAAAGGATGTATGGACCCTAGAAAAGCCACGTTTTCATCAAAATCCCATTTTGTAAAGGCAGAATAATCCCTGTTCAATACTGTATGTTTGAATCTGTAATTAAATCATCTCTCTAGAGACGTAACCCAATCAAGAGAGGTTGTTAAGCTGGATTAGGGGAGATGTGTCTTCACCCATTTGGGTGGGTTTTGATTAGTTTCTGAAGTTCTATAAAAGAGGAAACATTTTGGAGAGAGAGAGAAATTCAGAGAGAGCAGAGCAGAACGACATAGCCATGAGAAGCCACCCACCAGCAACCTTTGGAGATGAAGAAGGAAAATGCCTCCTGGGGAGCTTCATGAAACAGGAAGCCATGAGAAGAAGCTAGCAGACGACACTGTGTTCACCACATGCCCTTCCAGCTGAGAGAGAAACCCTGACTGTGTTCACCATGTGCCTTCCACTTGAGAGGGAAACCCTGAACTTCATCAGCCTTCTTGAACCAAGGTATCTTTCCCTGGATGCCTTAGATTGGACATTTCTAGAGACTTGTAATTGGGTCATTTTCTTGGCCTTAGAACTGTAAGCTAGCAACTGATTAAATCCCCCTTTTTAAAAGCCATTCTGTTTCTGGTATATTGCAATATGCAGCTAGCAAACTAGAACACTTGGGTTAGTCTTGAGTCTCTCTCAGTTGCAGTTTCCCATTTATAAAATTTGGGTAATAATGTCTATCTTTATGGCTATCGACAGAGTAAGAAGTAAAAGTACGTAACGTGGTTAGCACAGTGCCTGGCCCATAGTACGTGTTCAGAAAAACTTAACCTTATATCAAGTGTACACCCATCTCTCCTCCTGGGTCATAAGTTCTTTGTGGGCAGGAACCATGTCCCAAGCCTTTCTTGACCCAGTGGTTGGCATGATGAGAGGCTTCAGCAAAAACAAATAACCCTTCTTTCCGTGGCTCTCGGGAGATAAGGTTTGAAGGCTGTAACATTAAATCCCATAGCAATTTAAAAGATAAACACCCTCAAAATAGGTTCCTATGGCATTAAACAGGGCAATTTTCAAATGGGTTATGATGGAAAAGGCAAAAATCTCAACTGTATTACATAAACAAAGGCTCACATAAGGAAAAAACTCTGGAAACTTGTACTAGGAATTTCAAACTGAAGGCAAATACATTTATAGTAAAAATCTTAAACCTTTGTTAAAAATGTTGTTACCGCTCCCCCCAAGCCCCCAGCATTTTAACTAAAAACAATGTGATCACAGCATCTCCATAAATATCACTACTGAATTGAATTTCCCTTTTTGCCAAGTTTGAGGGCTTGGTTATGTCCACGGAGCCTCATAAGTCTTGATAAGATGTCTCCATTTTTTTTTGTAAATATAGAAGGCTCTGGTGTTTTTTTTTAAGTAGGAATAGGCTAGTAGCTAATTTAAGTCTTAAAAGCCAAGACTTTTTCTCACATTTCCTCTACTGCCCTATGGTCGTTCTAAATCCTGTCTCTTGTGCTCTATTGCCTATCAGTTTTTCCTTCTGCAGAATACCCTCCCTGCTCCAAATTGTTCCAGCCACAGACATTACTTCTTTGAGCTCTTAGCTTTTGCCTGGATCTTTATCACACTCTGTCCCATGACATCTCTTGCTATTATTATCTTCCGCCTATGCTAGTTAATTAGTTAACTCAACAAGCATGTATTGAACAGCTGCTGTGTGTCAGGCAGTGTGCTAAGTGCTACAGATAGCGAGATGATTAGGAGATGTTTCCTGCTCCCAAGTAGCCTGGAGTGGGGGAGTGGGTTGGGGGCAGGGCAGTAGGAGGCAGTTGTATAAATAAATCACTGGAGGCCGTAGGGTAAGCCCACTGATAAGCATGGCAGGGCTTTATTAGACTGGAGATGAAGGGTCCCTAATCAAATATGGCTCAGGGCAGGGGGCAGTGGGAGGATCTAATAGAGACTTTGGGTGAGAGGCGGTTGAAACTAAATCGTCAAGGCTGGGGGAATAGGGTACACATGGGGGGCAGAAATAGAATGGTGGGAAATTACAAGCAGTTGACTTTGTATGGAACATTCTTTAGTGGAAGGCTGAGAAGAATAGGAGCTATGGCTAGAAAAAAACAGGTAGGAGCAGAACACAACACAATACAACATCCAGGATATTTCTCATCTGGAAGGAATTCCTGGATCAGAATTGGGGAAAAGCACCAGAGTGGGATATAGAGGCTAGAAGGTTATTCAATCATTTCTTCACATTGGGGATACCACAGTGATCAAAAGTGACAAGATTCCTGCCCACAAGGAACTTGTGGAAGACTGACCAGGGACCAGGTCAGTAATACAGGGCTGAACCTAGGAAGGCTTCCTGGAGGTGGTGACCCCTGGTCAGCTCTCCTGATAGATGAGCTTCATGGGGTTGAATAGTAGGAAGTGGGAAAGTTGCTGTGCAGGGAGAGTGCTTGGTGACTCACCTTCCCCAGAACCTCCCACCCTTCCAGGCCCAAGAAACCAAGCCACAGGCCTAGGCTGAAGCAAGGGATCAGACGTAGATTGTGGAAAGGCCTGCAGAGAGATCTGGCTGTTTTGTGGCCTTTCTGGACATCTCCTGGAGCATGGGTCTGTTTTGTAAACACAGCAAGTTAGGCCAAATATGTGGGGTTTGGCCCTGGCTCACTAAGCAAACAGTAAGGGATTTTTTTCCCTCCCTTTCTTTCTGAACTAAATCTTCTCTGGGTACATAATTTATAGAACTCCAGTGAACGGCAGTTTGGCTTTCTTCCCAAGAAAGAAAAAAACATCTCCTCAGACTTTCCACACAACCTCCCCATCCTCCTGGCCGAATGCCAAGACTTTCCAGCAGACACGGTGACTGTTGCTCTAGAAAAAAGGGGCCGTGGGCGGATAGACCAGCACCCCAGGGGTACGAGGACAGGAATTTCAGGGCAGTTCAGCGTGCTGGTTGGTGTTCCATCTAGAAGTGGGAGAGTGGAAAATAGCGTGTGGGGGTGGGGAGGAGGCAGGAAACTGTGACAGCAGTGCTGCTAGAAACTACGCTGGGACCAGCAGACCCTGCAATAGCTCATGAGGGCTTACGGAGCACTTTCTCATCTCTTCTGAGCCTCCCAACAACCACGGGAGGCAGGTAGGACACAAATGCGTGCTATTTCCATTTAACTGATGAAACCAAGGGAGCTGTGCAGAAGGGAACAGGCAACTTGATATTAGCCTGAGCAAGTTAAAATCCCGCTTCTGCCATTGAGTGACCTTGGGCAGGTTGCAACACTTCTTGAAGGCTCTTCTTCGAGTGTCATGGGGATACTAGGAATACTTTCCCCAAGGTGCTGTGCTCCGGATGAAATGATACCCTGTGGGGGAGGAGCACTCACCATACCAAGCCCCTGGTACGTGCTCACTTGTTTCTATTGTAATGCGGGAGAGTTTCCCTAAACCCACGGGCACTGCTGGGCCTGGGACCCAGGTGTTTTCACAGCCAGCACTGCCCTATATGTCACCTCAGCCAGGCCTGTGCCCCCCAGTCCTTCCATCCCCAAGCACAGGCTGCGAACTTTAATGTTTGAGGTTGGCTGGATGTTTTTGGCTCAGAGATCTGGGCTGTTGCTGAGTAGTTAGTAAGTCCAGTACATCAGTCTGTAAGTCCCCATTTCTGCCCTACGCTGTGGGAGCAGGGGGCTCTAACACTCGGATATCTGGTGAAACTTAAGCGTCATTACACAAGCCCCAATCCGCCTGTTTCCTCTTATAGTCAAGGGCGGGCGCACGGCCAGATTCTCCTCCTTCATTTATCACTGTCACTGCCGCTCAGAAAGGTCAGCGTGCATTCCTCTGCCTGCCTCCAGACACTTGGCGCTGCGGCGTAATTCAGACTCAGAGGCGGGATGCCTCGTGTGCCGTAGGCACTGGCAAATGCTTGCTGGGGTGGGGGTGAGGGGTCAGAGTTGTGCCGACCACCAGGGACTGGAAGTTCGGTGTCAACACAGCATTTGTAAAAACAGCACTTCCTTCTCTGAACTGCTCAATGACCTCTGTGTTACAGACCCACATTGTTTCCCCAGTGAATAAATCTACAACTTTTACAACTGTTCCCTCTTCCCGGGACCCTCTTCCCCACAAACTCCCCATGGCTGGCTTCTTCTCACTCAAATCTCAGGCTAAGTGTTGCATTTCTAGGGGACCTTTGACTGACTGTCTCCTATAAAATGAGACTCTGCCCCACCCGAGGCACTGTCTAACTTGTCATCCTCCTTTATTTTTTTCAAGGCACTCATTTGCTGAAGCTATCTCTTCATGGTCTCTCTCTTTCATGACTAGAACATAAGCCCCATGAGAGCGGGACAAGACCAGCACCTGGCATACAGTAGAATCTCAACAGTGATTTGTTTGATGGATCAGTGAAGCAAACCTTAACATCATGGCGTTCACTGCCTTCATTTTGCAGAAGAGGCAGCAGCCGCACCGAAGGGTTAAGATGCCCAGTGTCATCACTACCAAGGACTCTCTCTAGCAGCTTCCTCCTTAGCTCTGAAGGGTCTCTGGAACCAACGTATGGTGATGGTTTCTCTTTAGGAAGGAGGGCTATTTCACGTGCACACCAGTAAGCCAAAATTTACTTATTTGGGCTCAAAATGGGATATACACAAACACACATCTAAACACCCCCAAAAGAAATTAAAACAAACAAACACTTGGGTAAGGAATGAGTACATACAATGATGTCATCCTGCTGCGTGTCTACTAGCCAGGAGATGACCACATCATTGCTATTGGGGGACGAGGAGGGGGGCTCATGTGGAGCCAGTGTAGAGCCCGACTGGATATCTTCCTCAGAGAGTCATGGTGGGGATTAACTATGAAGAGGCACCTAAAGGCCAGCACAGTACCTGCTCAGGAAAGGGGAGTTCTGTCATCCCTGAAGCTGGAAAAATCTTGCTGAGGATTAACTCACTTCTGCGTCTCACTGCCTCCCACTGCTTTTCTCATGGGATATGACAGGAGATGACTCATACAAAGAAGCAAAATGTGTGTGCTAGCTCTGGTAAAAGGTTAAGTAGGGCAGGGAGAAGCTAATAATAATTATTATAGCTGCCACTTATTCACTTATTTTACACTGACTCTGTCCCAGGTGGTGTGCGAAGATCTTTAGGTATATTACGTCATTCCATCCTATGAGGTTGGAACTATTTTTGTTCCATTTAACATAGGAGGAAATAATCACTCAGTTCTCTGAGGAAGGAAGTATTTTTACCTCTATTCTACAAATGACAAAAAAAATGAAACTTGGAAAAGTTAAGTGGCTTGCTCACGGCTGCTCGGTTAGAAAGGGGCACAGCCAGAATTCCAGGTGCGGCCCACGGGTTGATTCCAGAGCCCAGGTACAAAGTTGCTTCTCTATCCCGCTTCCCAGGAGACTGAAAGTGGTGGCAGATGTAGGTTGGAAGGGGTGAAGTTTGTTGACTGTCAGTTGTCTATCTTGTCTCTAGCCCTTTGCTTTCAGTAATTAACTATTGACAGCATTTATCTACTAGGGACTCACAGGGTGCATTGTTCTAAATTAAAAGGGGGTGGATTTTGAGAGAAGATATCGAGGCAAGCACAAAATACTGTCCCAACCACAATGATCCACTGAAGTGACGTCCCAAGCACCGACAATCTGCTTAGCGCATCACCTTGTTCATAAAAGACATGGATTGTATGTGTGTGCGTTTTTTTGTTTTGTTTTGTTTTTTGTCTTTCATTACCGGAAAAAGTGTATATGGAAGCACCGAGCTCAGGGCTGGTACAAATAGGCACTTTGCTATAGTTGCTGGATAGTCCTTTCTGTATCTTTGGTAGGTGCTTAACACATGTTACTTATATGCTATTTTACTATTATTATTATTACTTACTTAGCACTTAACGAAACCTAATATTTATTGAGGCTCCATACTAAGCATTTTCAGGCCTTATTGCTTTTGTCTTTACGTTCATTCAATGAGGTAAGTGTGGTTAATACCCCCATTTAGCAGTGGGGTTTCCTTTAACAGAACAGAAAAAAAAGGCTCCCAGTTTTCAAGTAATTTGCTCTAGGACCCTGAGCCATCAAGCTGGTAAGTAGCAGAGCCAGGGGTCTGAATGAAAGGGTTTTCAAACTCAACTCCCATGGTTCCCAGACTGACCACTGCTGAGGAGGACAGATGTCTGTCATCCTCCAGCAATCTGTCTGGTCCGTAGTGTGAAGCTTAACATTTCTTAGAAATCTTATTTCTTTCAAACATTTGCCGTCTTTGCTTTCTAATATACCCATGATTAATTCTATCTAAGCTAATGTTTTTGAACTATGACCAGTTTCATTACTTCACTCATCTCTTCTCTCAATCTTCATCTTATCCTGATACTTCTGAAAGAGGCACCTTATATTTTCTATGGCTTCTCATTTTCCTGGCAACCACTGTGTGTCTCTGAGGGTATGTGTGACCCAGATCAAGCAAGAAGCTGGAGGGCTCGAGTAAGCTTCTTGAGAGAAGTGAGCTGTGACTGGAATTTAACTGGCTGGCAGAGGGCAAACTGGGATCTGGACTTAACATTCTTATTCCATCCCCAGCCCCCTAATCCTCCCTCACTTTATCCCCTGGTAATGGCAGAGCAGAGTGGAGGCCCAACACAGAGGCCGGCATTTAGTAGGACCCCAGCATCAGTAAATGAATAGTAGGCTGGCTGGATACAGTTGATGTTAGGCACCAGGATCCCCTTGGTAAGGCCAAAGGCTTCGGGGAGGCTAAGGGAGGCTTTTAGATTATGAAGGGGCTCCCTGGAGGAGGAGGCTGAAACCACCAAAGACGCTCAAGACTGACCACCTCTGGATCTTTTCTAGACCTTCTCCGGGTGTCATTGCTGCTGGGGATGAGATCCCTGGCTTGAACTATAAATGTCCGTTTGGGAGCCTCTTTTTACCGTGAGTACTGAGCACTTACAATCAATTAAGAAGGTAGATATATTAATCATGATATAATGGAGAGGGTCCTAGAGATCTTCGGGACCAGTCATTCCATTTTACAAATGCGGAAATTGAGGCACAGAAAGGGAAAATGAATGACCCAAGGTTATATGGTGTGGTGCAACTATTCATTGTCTGTCCAACAGTTATTCTCCTGCCCCTTGTTCTTTTCAACAGAACTGAATTTTGCTTGTTATTGGGCAGCTATGGTTTCAAGGAAGACCGATAGCCCTCTCCATCTCCAGAGAATCTTGATATATGTAAGTCAATTATGGTAATTCCATTTCCCTTATCAGTCAGTGGTTTGGGGTGACCATGTAATGCAGTTTCAATCAATGGAACATGAAGGCAAACTTTGGGGAATGTTTTCCTCCACTTTAAAGATTAATAATACATGATTTTAGGAGCTTTTTTTTTCCCATGAAGATGAGATGTTTGGAGTAATTTTACTGAAGAAAGACCAACTTGAGGACAAATGCCAACACATTGCAGATGGCAAAGTGGAATGATAAGAACCTGAGCTCATAATGGTGTCCTTGAGCCTCTGGGTTAACCATCACATCTATGTCCAAACAGCCAAAGAAAAAGGAGAAAGAAGAGTGTTAGTCCTCTTTTATGGCTGAAATAGAATTTTATTGTTCTTTGAACTGCTCTTCCTCATTCCTTTCCCTCTTTTCTCTCTTTCCCCAAAGACCAGCATAGGGGCTCAACGTGGATTTTACACATCTACTATATTTTGGATTTTGGCTTCTAATATGTAAATGCTTAAGACATGTTTGTTTCTGATAACGATGTGAGCAGATGGCTCTCCTTACATTCCAGTTGCTAAGGCATGGGGCGTGGTCCATACTCAATGCCTTATAGGCCAAGCAGAAAGAAATGGAATGGTGAAAGCAGTTCCATGTAAAAAAATGAGAAATGGTGGTAGCTGTCATGAACTGGAGAGTATAATCCCCTTGAAAGGAGGTATCATTATTTAGCTCCAGAAAATTGTCAACTGGAAGTATAAACTCCATGTTGCCAGTTTTTCCAATATTTTGTAAGTGCTGAAAAATCTGTATTTTAATGTTAAATATTATTTCTAAATGTTAGGGCAACATTGTGTGTTTTTTGGGTTGGGACTTCCTTAAGGCCAGATTTTGTGTTTGATTAATCGAGCAGAATCTGACTTGTAACAGGTAATCAGTTTTTGTTAAATGAATAATAAAGTTTTTCCAAATGCGTTCTTCCTCCCAGAAGACTAGATGAAACATCCAGAACAAATGATAAAGAAAAAGACACAGGTATTTGTAGTGTATAAGTAGTTGTTTCAGTGTCTCCTCTTTCTCTCTCAAACTAGACTCTAAGCAACTGAAAGGCCGATATCATGTTATTCACCTCATCGGTCCTTCCAAGGTTCCACATGACACTCCCCCTTCCATCTCGTTGGATAGTTTTTAGCTCCATTTCTGGGAAATTTACTCTTCTAGCCGAGAGACAACTGTTCAGTGGAGAACTGGAATTCTTTTACCAACAAAGGAGGGGGAAAGGGTATTGGGAAATCAGGAGCAATCTCTTCCACATGACATTGAAGAGAAAATAAGGGATGTTGCAGCTGGCAGTCACTTAATTCTAGGCTTTAGTAAACAGCATAAATTATAGGATTTGAGAGCTAGAAGTAGTCATAAAGGCTTCCATTCCAACGCTCTTGTTTTATAGGTGAGGATATTTGAGCACTAAAGTAGCAAAGGAATTTGCCCAGGGTCATATGATAAAAGAGGCAGTCATTCTAACTCTCAGTAGTGACCCACTAACTCATTAATATCCAAATCCCAGCATTCAGCGCTTATTGAATCCTCCCTGTTGTCATGCTCAGCCAGGCTCTCTTATCTTACCACCACCCACTGAACTCGTGACCATCTCTCCTTTCCTAATCAATTCTCCACTAATAAGTCAGTCCTCCAGCCTCAGGGTGGCTCATAGTTTTCATCTTAAGAGAGCAACTAGTATTGGTTGGTAAAGGCTTCCAGGAATAGTCTTATATGGGAAATTTTGAAGACTTGGTGGGAAAGAGTACTGGGATCGATTAATCAGGTCTGCAGGGTCGTTGCTAGAGAAATTATGATACCTGGGGCAAGAATTCGTTATCTGAGCCCTGGCTTCTTTACCGATAGAAGGGAGGAAAAAGTCCTGTTCACGGGTATATTCTATAAGGCTTCTGGCACTCACAGCACGGCCCTTTTCCTGCAAGCTAGGTGAGCGTCCCGCCACCATGCAGCCAAGTGTGAGGTGAGTGGGTGGCAGTGTGACCCATCAGAAGCTCAAGGCCATCCATTACCCCATGCACAGATTGCAACAGGCCACCTGCCGCAGGACAGCTGATCCTGCCTTACACCAGGAAGATAACTCTTATCACCACTCCACAAACTGAGCTTGTAAAAATAGACAGGATTAGACTGTGGCCAGTGTCCTGGAGTTACCAAGGCAGCCACTCAGTTTAGCTCTGGTGACAGCTCTGTCACAGGCCTGATGCTAAATATATCTTCCTCATATTGACAAGCGCTGTCAGGGAGCACACCGGCTGCATGAGCTTTCCCATCACGAGGGGAGGACCTCCCGACTACTCTGCTCTCATAGTCTATTCCTGAACCAAGCTTATGTCCAGACTGAGAATAGATTCCTGAATCCTGGTCAACTGTCCTACTTGTGGCCTCCAGCTGGGAAACCACTTGTCACACCCTGACAAGCATGTGGGCGGCTGTGGAGAAGGTAGAAGGACCCTTGAGAGAATTCATTAGGTGAGGGAGGGCAAACCTCCTACCTGCCTCATGGACTGGAAAAAAGGAAGGAAAAGGAGGAAGCTCTGACCCATTCCAGGGCTTGGGGGGAAGGAAGGAAAGGAGGGGAAGGAGGGATAGGAGGGCTCCCTCCACTTCTGCAAATCCACAGAAGATGCTAGCCTGATTAATTTCTACGCAAAACCCTTGTATTTGGTTGGATGTGAGCATTCTTCCCCTAACACTTCATTTCTTTGAATAGCATACATGTGTTAGCCAATGTGGTTAAAATTTTAACTACACAAATATTATACTAATGCATTTCTATTGTAAAAACCTTCAAACAATACAGAAGTAAACAGAGAAAAAAAATGAAAGTCCCTTCCCTCTTAGCTCTAACCTCTTTCCCTCTCCAGTTTCCTCACCAGAAATAACCGTGGTTAACAGTCTGATATGTATCTTCTGTACCTTTCTGATGCAAACATCTTCCAGCACACCACAACACCTGCAAAACACACACACACACACACACAGTATAGTATAGTATAGTGCAACATAATATAAGAGGTTTAAGTAATCACTTTAAGATATAAGTAATAAGCAATCACTCTAAGATGACTGGGTTCAAATAGCTACATGTTCTGGGGCAAATTTCTTTGCTTCTTTCTGTCTTGGTTTCCACCTCTGTAAAATAAGGATGGCATTAATGAGTCTCTACCTTATAGAATTGTTTTGAGAATTGAATGTTGGTACTTTTAAACCAATGAATAACAGAATAAGAGCTTTAAGTCTTGTTATAAGACTTAAGACAAATGGAGATTATAAATGAGTCTTCATTTGTATATATATATATATATATATACACATATATATGTACACATTTGTATATATATATATACAAATGAAGAAGTCATATTAGCTATCCATTGCTGTGTTACAAATTATACCAAAATTTAGTGGCTTAAAACAACAAGCATTTATTATCTCATGGTTTTTGTGGGCAAGAACTTAGCTGGGAATTCTAGCTTAGAGTCTCTTGGATTGTTGGATGTTGGCAGAGCTTGGAACCATCTGAAGGTTTGATTGGATGGGTAGAACTGCTTCTAAGATGGCTCACTCGGATGGCTGCTGGCAGGAGGTTTCAGTTCCTTGCCACATGGGTGTCTCTATAGGCTGCATGACTGTCCTTGTGACATGGCAGCTAATTCCCCCAGAGTAAGAGAAACCATGAGCTGTCTAAGAGAGACTGAGTGGGGAGGGACACATAGTACGTTTTATGACTTAGTCTTTGGCATCATACACTATCACTTCCACTTCATTCTATTCACTAGAATTGAATCATTGAATCCAGCCCACACTCAAGGGGGAGAGGGATTGATGAGAGTTGCATCAAATTCTTTGACATATTTTAAAACCATTACAGAGGTTATCTTATACAATAAAAAGAGAGTCCTTTATGTGTTGTCTTGTAATTTGCTTTTTTGCATTTAACAAAACATGTTGGAGATCTTTCCTTATCAGCAGGGATACAACTGACTCATTTTCTCTGCCGTATGCTATTTCATGATAAGGATATACAACAGTTTCTTTAACCATCTCCCTTTTGGTGGATGTTTAGGCTTACTTTTCTTTCTTTGCAAAGAGGAAGGACCCTAAGGAGGAGAAGGGTTACTTCTCAGAGATCCATAGTGCAGAGGAAAGCTTCCAAATACCTAATTCCAACAAATTAGTAAATGTAGTAGGGAGCAGAGACTTGGAGATTCCAAGTGAGCTAGACTGCTTATAAGCTCAGGCTGTCTAACACATGGACAATTAGTTACACAAGGAACAGTAACACACAGGATTGCCGCCGCTGATACCAGATCAGCTGCTGGTGCTTCTGGCCTTGCTTTTGTGCTCCCTCCTGAGTGAGGCATGCCTGGGATCCCAAGGTATGCCTCCAGCTGTGATCATCAGGTGTTTACAGCATCAGACATTAAACTTCAATGGGGTCTCCTCATGCTGGTTTGACCATTACTCACTGGACAGATTAATTTAGTTGGCTACACCATATCCACTTCTTGCTTCTCCTCCCACACTCCAAGCTCTTCTTACTGCCCAGGTTTTGTTAGGGATGGTGTCATGGTCAGGTTCATGTATCAACTTGGCCAGGTGGTGGTACTTGTTTGTCTGGTTGGGCAAGTACTGACTTGTCTTTGCTATGAGGACATTTCATAGAATTAAATCATGATCATGTTAGCTACATCCACAGATGATTCCATTTGTAATCAGCCAAGGGGAGTGCCTTCTTTAATGAGTGATGCTTAATCTAATCCCTGGAAGCCTTATTAAGGAGGATTCAGGAGAGACAGGTTCTCTTCTTGCTTCGGCCGGCAAGCCTCTCCTGTGGATTTTGTCCAGACCCTCCATTGGAATCGTCAGCTTCACAGCCTGCCCTACAGATTTTGGACTCTACGTTCCCTTGGTTACGTGAGACACTTTTATAAATTTTGTATTTACGAATATTTCCTGTTGATTCTGTTTCTCTAGAGAACCCTAACCAATACGGATGGCAATGGCCTAGCCTCAGGGGTTGAATTGGGATTGGATAAAGTTAACAAGTGTAATTCCATTCTCCAGATACATTTCAAGCCTCTCTTGCAGCTATGGGGGGTCCGTGAAACAGTTCCAGCCAATGGAGTGTAAGCAGAAGTCTGCTGAAGTACTTGAAAATCTTTTGCACTCCTAATAATCAGGTCTGCTATTACCACTCTATCTTCTCTTTCTACTTGAAGCACAGGTGTAATAGTTAGAGGGGTGGAAGTGATCTTGTGGCATGAGGTTATAAGTACAAAGTTAAAAAGCCACCATGCTGAAAATATGGGATGGAAGGAAGCTTCTTGGGATGTTGATGATATTGCTGACCTGCTGTAACAGCTATGGACTAGCTACCTGCAGAATTTTCTGTTACGGAGAAAAAGAACTATGGTTAAAAGTTACTGCAAGCTGGAATTCGTGTTTCTTGCAGCTGAGAGCATTCCTGATGCATTTCCTGCTTCTTTGTAAACTTTATGGGTGCAGGGATTTCGATATGCTTCCCGTTGAGTCCCCAGCGCCTAGAACTAAACCTGAAACACGACAAACACTTGATGAATGAGTAAACTGAACTGAGTATATTCTCAGGCTGGGAGTTTCTCTATAAGAGCTTTGGCCTTTGGGGGGCTCCTCTTTACTGATCCCCAGGTAACTACCAAGTTTTTGGCTAAGCAGAGGTGTGGATTCCCTGGACATACAGATTGGTTCAGGATACAAAGGTCATTGCAGTAACTACTCTGTTAAATAATGTCCTTCAACTTGCCTGGCCATAGTTCATCCCTGGGAAATTAAGATGTCAAATCACACTATAAAAGCAGAGAAATAACATTTCTCTTCACCCTTCTGGACATTCTTGGATAGGATCAGGGTAGACTAGTCATATCAAATTCTGCTCATCAGTAAGTACTGTTCTAGCAGTGGAGAGACCAGGGAAAACCTCCCACTTGCTGATAGCAAATTCGGGGAATGTTAGCTGGTACATTATCCAGCCGGAAGAATAATATCTCCCAGAAAGTGAAGTGGTTCTTGAGTGAAGTGAGAGAAAGTATTTTAAGAGTCTGATTAACCACTGACGTAAGGGGATACTGAGTTAAAAAAAGAGAGAGAGCAGAATTCTGAGTTCACTGAATGTAATTGAACCCTTCTAGAGACTACCAGAACCAACCTCAAGTCATTTATGGGTGCAAAATGAGGGCTGAATTAGCCTTTAATCATTGAGCTTCTGCTAAATTTAAGTTATAGCATCTTTATTTTATAGTGTGTTATACTAGAAATAGAAGGGTTTTTGGTGTCTGCAGATGTCGTTGGGTCCCAGCTTCCACTCTTTACTATGTGATTCTGGGTCAGTTATGTGCTCTGAGCCTTGGTTTTAACATTTGTAATAATATCTACCTTACAGGACTGCTATGAAGATTTAAATAAAATCACAGAAGCAAAATACCTGGTCTATAATATTGCTACCAGTACTGGCACTACCATTATTACTACAATTGCCACTACTATCGCTAGTGCCACTACTGTCAGTACCATAACCACTGCTACTATTACTACCATCGCCACCTGGCACAAAATACCCGGCACATAATATTACCACCATTATTACGATCACTACATTGCCACCACTACTATTTCCACCATTACCACTCCCTTTCCACTATTACCACTCCCTTACCACTACTACCATTACTATTGCTAGTAAGTACTACCACTACTACTACTCTCATTACCACTACTATTACTACCATCGCTACTACTACCATTGCCGCTGCTGCCACTACCTTACCACTACTACCACTATTACCACTACTAATATGACTACTACCATTATTACTACCACTACTATTTCTACCATTGCTGCTACTGCCACTACCCTGACCACTTCTTCCACTACTCCCAGTTCCACTGCTGTTACTGCTGTTACTGCTGCTGCTGCTGCTGCTGCTGCCCTACTGCTATTGTTACTATTTATAATAAAACACACAGCAGACTTCCCATCGCTGCTTATTCTCTTCTATTCGAGAGAGGGGTATTTTAAATGAGGAAGAAAACCCTTCCTTTCAATGAACTAAGAGGAAAAACTCATAGCCTCAAATTTCTCTCCCCTCTTGAAAACAAATCACCTTCCTTTGGGCTTTGGAAGGACCATCTGGCAGGTAAGTCAGTCTTACAGCTTTAGGCCGGAGGAGAAAATGCTGTCTCCATCGCTCGCCTCCCCCTGTAACAGTGCGTTGGACCCGAAGCCCTGGCAGGAGGCACCCCACGCACCTCTGCCGCGCTCTTGTGTGTCTAGTTCTGTGGACTTCCTGCCTAGTTTCCCTTCTCCTCCGAGTCTCTGAGTACAAAAGATGGCTCCCTGTCCTCCAACCCCACAAATGCTGCAGCAAATCATTTAAGGGCTGCTGGAAGGGCAGGTGAGAGGACAGCATGTGGCCGATGTGGAATTCTGCCCTCTGGATCCCCTCTCCCCCGTGGGAGGAACTGTCTCTAATAACGAGCACAATGATGACAAAAGCAGTACTTCGAATTTGCAAGGAACACGATGCCTTCCTTTTTAAGATGTACTTTTTCCTCTTCAGAGATGCAATGCACTTTTGTTATGGAAAGTACAGAGAAAAAAAAGAGAGAAATAAAACCACCCATAATCAGAGTTAAACAGTATTAACAGTGTACACGCTGGCTGTCTTTTTTATGCATATTTATATACTTTATTTTCACAGTGGAATATAATCATACTCTATAACAGTCTTTATATGTTTTCATTCATCAGCGAGAAATCAAGACCAGCTTTCCATGTTTTTAAATCTGCATCTCGGCATCGTTTTAATGGCTCATGGAATTCTATGTTAGGGGGTACCACCATTTACTTGTTTATAAACCAGTTCTTGGTGGTTGGGTATTTAGGTTTAGCTTTTCACTCTTACTAACAATGCCGAGGTTATTAGCAGCCTTTATAGTCAGCCATGATTACCCCCCAGGGTCTATGCTTAGCAGCTCGTTTGCTGGGTGGAAGGATATGCATATTTTAAAGGGTTTTTTTTTTTTTTTTTTTTAACATGGGCAGGCACTGGGAATTGAACCCAGGTCCTCTGGCATCACAGGCAAGCATTCCTGCCTGCTGAGCCACTGTGGCCCACCCAATATTTTAAAGGGTTTTAAAAATACATGTTGCCAAATTGCCTTCCCAGAAAGGCTCTGTCAATTTGCAGTATGCATGGCAGCACCTCATAGTTATCAAGGCGATTTCTCAGTAGATCTCAACACAACTCTGCATGACAGGCAGGGAAATTATTGTTCTTCATGTTTGGGATGCTACGGGGACCCAAGAGCAAAGAGGTTAGGAAAGGTACTCCCAAGCAGCAAATGAAATAAGTTGCCATATAGAGATACTGGGTGTGATAAAACAATTAAATGTTGGGGGGCAGTTAACAAAGTAAAATTACTATGGTAGTTGCTCTGAAGCTCTTCTTTTTGGTAATAATTAGATCGAGGGGACAATTATCTGTTGAGTGGCAATAAAACCATGTCATCAGCAATTAGGGAAAATTTCTATTTTGTGTCCTGAGAAAAGGTCCTTGGGAGTTAAGTGGCCAGCTCATCCAAGAATCTCCTGAGAGGTCACGTGATCTAGCCAAGGTCCCTCAGGGAGTCAGTGACCAAGTCACAACCAGAAGCTGGTTCTCCTGACTCCTGGACTCTCTGGGACAAATCGGGTACCTCTCCAAGAGAGGTGGGGCTGTTGGCAGTGACCAAGTCTCTGAAACACCTATAGTTGTCTAGCTTAGAGAAATGACTTAGAGAGCTTGTTAAAATGCAGGTTATGATTAAGTAGTTCTGGGGTGAGGCCTGAGTTCTTGCATTTCTAGCAAATTCCCAGGTGACATTGATGGTCCAGAACAGATCTCTGAGTAGCAAATAGCTAGAGAATGGCTTAGATAAAGACAAAGAAAATGACCTACATAGAGAGATGGGTTATTGGCAAATAGTACAGCCTTTTAAATGCTGATGACTGGTCGTTATGAGAGTCTT
This sequence comes from Tamandua tetradactyla, assembly GCF_023851605.1. Classification (NCBI taxonomy): domain Eukaryota; kingdom Metazoa; phylum Chordata; class Mammalia; order Pilosa; family Myrmecophagidae; genus Tamandua; species Tamandua tetradactyla. The sequence continues at coordinate 53,693,537 of NC_135339.1, forward strand.
AAAAAAACACTGTGACATGGGTGGGTTTGGGAATGTAGTGGCCAGAAGATGTTCAGACACACCCACCAACAGCACAATTATTCCCTTCATTATGAGGAAGAAGCCCCAGAAAGGCAGTCCGAATGAAAGCCACTTTGTTTAACATTCTAAAGGCGTTTCCAGTGTCCTCCAGAGTCCTCATTAATTACCTGGAGAATTACCAAGGGGTTTTTGGATGGGATGTGAGTCTCCTTCCACTGCAACTTGCCAGCCCTTATGACACTTGGATGATGAAAAAGCAATACTTGACAAGGAGAGAAGAGGAAATGGAGCACAGAACAGAAACAAAAGTGCTTTGGCTTGAGAGATTTCTAAATCACAGGCATGGTTTGTCCTCTTGCAAATAGAGCCGAGAAACTGCTAGCATTGGCAGTTTTGAGGCTGGAGCTTTGAGACTGCGATAGAGGCGGGTGTAGGGAAGGGACGGGCATTTGGTGCCCTGGTGAAGTGAAGGGAGCAGGGGTAGGCAGGGCCTGGCCAGGGAGGAGGACTGCGAGTGGTTGCTGTTTCTTTTTAAGAGGAGGAACCAGGAAATGCTGGTCTTAAAACCAGAAAAACAGACTCACAGAGACGGATTTTAGGGGTCACATAGCCTTGACATTTTAGAAACATGTTCTCTGTAACTTTAAGGACCAAGTAGGGCTGGGCCTTCACCCCCACTTTGCATCACTTTGTATCTGTTTCAGACATTGACATTCTGAATATGACTCCCTTCTGCAAAAGGTTTTGTACTTAAGACTTGCTGTTCTTTTCCAACCTCTTCGTCTGATAGCTCAGAAAGGGGAGGTGACTTTTTAAAGACTTACAGCTAGTTCATGACATAACACTGTGCTGTACACCCCCCGTGTGGCGTGGGGTCTGATGGGATCCTAAACACCGTGCCTGGATTCCTTTACCCCAGAGCAGCCTATTTGTTTTTCTCCATTTCTCAGTTCCACCTGTCCTTCGCCAAAACCCAAACCAGTGCCCCAATTTACAGCATTCCATTGGTACTATGGTCTGGAAAGAGGACTGACCTAAGGGATGGTGGACAAGAGGGCTTCTGTAGAGTGATGTGTGTGGGCCTCAGCCAGCCCCCAAGAACTTCCCATCTAACTGAATTCCCACCATGGGTTAGACCAGTATTTACAGAGGAACTCAGGTGCCAGTGTACCATGGAATGCCATAAATTTTTGATATACTTAATTCCATCATTCAAATGAGAAGCAATTTTGCCAGCATTCATCCTGGAAGTACATACTGAGATGGCACCTCTATTAGCCAAGCCTAATAACAGGCTTGTTGTGATGATGGGTGGAGCCCTTGTGTCCACCCACATCAAACATGTAGTATGAACAGGAGATAAATCTTTGTTAAAGTCACAAATATTTTGGAGTTTTGTTATGACAGCAAAACCTAGCCTATCCTAACTGATACAGATATTTAGCAAAAATAAACCAACACGCTTTTACATGAAACATTGTTTCACTGTTCCTCACCTCCAATTTTGGAGGTCTAGTGCCAAAATTTCCTGTGATTGGAGAATTCATATTTAGGGCTCTATGCGAAAATTGTATTAAATGGACAATGATTATGGAAGAACTAATGAAAGCTTATGAAACATCCTAACATTCATTAAAATAAACCACTAAGACAGAACAAAAAATAGTGACAAAATCACTGATATTTAATTAATATTAATTAATTAGTAACAGTGGAGTCTGAATCATTCATTTTTATTTACCCTTCCTTATTCAAGAGGGCCTCTTCAGGATTACTCTGTTTAACATGCTAGAGACATTTTTCTGAGTCTTGTCCTCTATTTCAGACTTCAGGCCTTTCTGATTTAATGACAAGAAGTGACTGACATCCATCACCTTGAGTCCTGCCATGGTACCAGAGAACCAAAGTATTTGGATCTTTGAAATAGAAATTATTTTGTGCCACCCATATCTAATTTTGCCCCAACCTCTCTTCCAGGTAAATAGTCTTAGTTCTGCTCATGCTAATGTCACTTCAGCTTTTATGTGGCTTTCAAATAATTTGGTGCCAATTTTGGTTCCAATTTCACTGATGCAGCCTCCGTAGCAAGCTCAAATTCTTGAGAGAGAATCTGATTGGCCCAGCCTGGGTCAGATGTTCACCCCTGATCTACTCAGTTGTACGAAGCTCACATGGTACGTAGGGCTGACCCTGCTTAGCTGAGAGGAGGGTAGACTCTCAAAGAAGCTGTGGAAAACAGGGACATTAAGAGCCTGTTTAGCACAGGGAAACTGGAATATGTAGCTGGAAATTCTAGTCGTTGCCAAAAACATAACAAAAGAAAACTACGCCTTCTAGAATTCCAGATAAGTGATTGGAAGGGGTTACTGTACTGTTTCATATGCTACTTGTTTATCTTGTTTACTGCTAGCATTCACTAATGAAAAGCAGCAGTGGGTGCCAAAAACATAAGAAAAATTTACTGGAGAAGAACTTAAACTTAAGTAAAATTTTATTTACCAATCTATTTTTTAAAACTAAATTAGCAAAAGGCTTTCTTTTTAAAATTTTATTAGTGACCTAACAGTTTGGGTTGGCTTGCAGAATGTCAGAAAAACATCGAGTTAGATAACAAACATAAAAGCATTATCTTCACAAGTCTCATGTGAAGGTAGGTATAAAGCAGAGATTCTGATCCTTTGCTGGCCCTTAAATCATTAGGGAAACATAAAACAATGTACTATCATAAAACATAAACATGAAACAATCTCTCATACACACCAGAACAATTAAAAATTCATAAAATTGTTGATATCAAATGTTGGTAAGGCTTGAGAGATATGATGGTGAACAAGCCACAGTAAAGTATGGGGCCCCTGGTCCTTCTACTGGACCTTGCCACTGGAGACTAACCTGGTGTCCATTACCCTCACCCATGATTATTCCATGGGCAGAGTCAAGCTCTCCACAGTCACACTTGGGTTGGCATCTATGGCACTTGGCATGGTGGGACTCTTCAGAGGCTCTCCTCGCTGATGCTGGTTTAGGGGTGGTTCAAGGCAAGCTTGGCTGCAGGAGGTGTGAATGTTTGAAAGTGGTGCCACTCCAGTTTGTCCATCACTAAAGGGTGTCACACAGTCTGGGTATCAATGACAAGAAATGGCTGAGCTGTGGGACACTGGGCATTAGCTTGCCCTCATGGGAATGCACATATGGACATGGGCAAGTAGTCTGAGAAGGGCACATAGAAGATGTGTGACCCATTACTCTAGTTGGGCCTGTGATCCCAGTTGAGAGGAGATACTCCCCTCAGTTCCAGAAGCAGCTGTGGTTTGGGAATCTGTATTGGAAGCACAGGCCCACAAGAAAGAAGGGACTTAGGGAGATCATCTATTCTGCCATAGCACATTTCCTACCTAGCAGTTTTTAAACCTTAAGTTACAGAGCCTTAGGTATTCCTAGGAGGTCCCTCAGCGCCTCCAGATAGAGTGTGGAAGGCCACAAAGGAAAGTCCTGGTATCCAGAGCGTAATAGGCCTTCCTGCTGATTCATTCCAAACTACTCAACTTCCTCTAGTTTAAATACTCAAATTCTGAGTAAGATGTTTTTTCATAAAGGGTTATATGACTAAAAATGTCCTACCCAACCCCTTTCCTGATGACCAGTGAGTATCAGTCTTATTATTTTTTATCTTCCTAGAATGCAACCTTCACAATCTTTCTAGATAATCCTGTATTAAATGAGTCTTCCTTACATAAACCTTAAATTCCTTGTGTGATAAAGTCTAGTCTAAAATTTCTAAATTCTTTGGAAGTAGAAAATGGGGACTTGCTGATTCCAGAGGAGGCCCCAGATGTAAACAAAGTGTGTCTTTCATGACGTCAGCCTGCTTTTAGGTCTCCTTCCTGCGGTCCCAGCACTGCTTCTCGCCCGGAGACCCACTTGGAGGCACCCCTTGTGGCCAAGGCCCCTTTCTCTTAGGTTCCTCCTTCTCTCTAGCACGCTGCGACTTACCGGTCTCCTGCCTTACTTCTGCAGAAGATGGCGGGGGGATGAGTTTGTTCATCTTTGATAGACTGTAATAATTAGATTGAAGTACAAATTAGGTCATATCTCAGTTCTTTTTTCCAATTAGTTATTTGAGCTCTTCTCCTTCCTCAATGGCTAAAAGTCTAGTATTTCCTTTTTAATGCTTATCTTTTCCAAATTAGCCGGAATCCCAAGAGGTTATCAACATTGTTTCCAAATCTAGGCAGAGAAAGAACTGGAATGTTATATTATCCCAGTGGCTTTCCTATTTTGGTCATGGCATTCCGTCTCTCACTATCCATGGACATCAGTCCTATGATGCATAGATCTCTGGGTGATCACGGTGAGGCAGCTCTCTTGAACTCCAGGGTCATAGTTCTCGGTTCTCTCTTGTGCTCAGTAGATGCTTCCAAAGTAGGTGGTACGTTCCAAGGGATTCCAGCCTATGTCCACCCTGTGCTGCACTAACTGACTTAACTTTGTTTAAACTCAAGACCCAGCTCAGGGCCCCTTTTACCTTGTGGTGAGTCCTTTCTGGGACCATTGGTGTCCTTTTCTGCTCCTGGGCTGTAGTTAGGGCTACTTCCTTTTGCCCTTGTCCTCAGGTAGGAAGGGTTGGGGTGTGTTCACTTCCCTCCTAGAAGGGCTTCTTTGCAAGTTGGTTCTCATCTTTCCCAGTCTCACTGCTCCTGGACTCTGCAAACAGAGGGAGGCCAGCCCTGGCGAGGCCGCAGGAAAAACTCCTTGTTACCCCTTTCCCGGGACAAGGGACCACTCAAGTGAATTTTTCCCGTAAAAGCAAAAGTCTGCTCCAAGGTGGTTTGCTGTCTCCACGTCCGGACACAGAAGAGGGCTGGCACTGTTTGCATAATCTCAGCTCCCCAGCTGTCCCCTTGTTGCAAAACTGATTTCAAATATGCGTTAATGGCCAGCACTGACTCAGTATGTCATACCCTGGGGAGTTCATGCCTTTCCAGGCCACACGACTTGCTGATCCTTAAACACAGTCAGCCTTTGTTCTACCTCCTTCTGTTTTCAGGTCTTTGCTCTCTGCCTCTGTCCTTATTTCTCTTCCAGAAATGCTTCCTCCTCAATCTTCACCTAAACATTCTCCCCATCCTTCAGAGACTACAAAGAAGCCCTCTCTTCTGTCCAATCTTTCTTGGATACCTAAATCACAAGTCACAAAATACCCAATCTCCACTCCTTGGAGGGCACCATCCTTTCCTATCCTTCTCTTCCTGCTCCTTCATTGTCTCCCTGGCTTGCCGGCTGGATTATGTAGCATGGTGGGTATGGGCAGTGGTTTCGGAGCTACTTGGTTTGAATCCTGGCTCACCATTTTTCCACTATATGCCTTTTTGGCTATATTCAGAGAGTTTAAAATATGCCCTTAAACTCTCTGAATCCTATATGTAAAATGAAGATGATGATTGTTCCTGCCTCAGGGGTTATCGTGATGCTTAAGAGGGATAATCCATGTCTGATTCATAGAATTTAACTATTCGTTCAATAATTACTGTTTCATTCACTAATTTATTGAAAGTCTGCTATGTGGCAGGCTCTGAGAATGTCATGGTGAACAGACCAAGTCCTGCACTCATGGGGCTCACATTATAATGAAGAATATATACAGTAAACAAACAGATAAACAACAACAGTTGTCACGGATTAAGCAGTTTCTATGTACCAACCATTGCTCTCAGTATTTTGATGAATTATTCTATTCTGTTCTCAACCCCCCGTCTTCCCGAGCTATATGTAATTATTTTCTGCTTAAGGAAACTGAAATGCAGAGAATTTAAATAATTTGCCCCAAATCACATAGCTAGATAACTGGTGAAGCCAGGACTAGAAACCAGGCAATAAAACTTCAAAGCCTGCACTCAAGTATTATGAAGAAAACAAATCCAGGAAATAGAGTGATGGGATGAATGTAAGGGGACAAGAGAGGTTGGAGAAGGGTTCTATGAGAAGGTGACATTGAGCTGGGGGGAGGAGATGGGGTGGACAGAAGGGCAACTATAGTGGCCCAGAGGCAGGAATGAGCCCGTGGTATGCAGACCACCAAGAAGGCTGGGCTGATCGGGGCTAGTAACCAAGGGGAGGAGGGTGTAAGATGAGGTTGAAGAGCTGTTAATGTCAACTCTTTACACTGCTATTTGTCACTGCCATTATATTTACATGTCATGCTTTTCCCATTAGCCTGAGAGGCAGGGACTGTGCATCTTGCTTATATTTGTATGTGCCCGGCTTTGTATCTTGGCCACAGTAGATGTTTATGGTTTGTTGTTGTTGTTGAATTGAATTAACTTTTCAATCTGATTGGGAAAATCAAAGGCTTTGCCATAAATGAGAGCTAGGTTTCCATCCTGATCCTGCCACTTACTAGTATTCATGGGCAGCTCACTCTGCTTCTCTGAATTTTGTCAAATGCAGAGAGGACACATTTACTTTATAGCTCTTTGTTAGGATTAAGAGAGAGAATGCACACAAAGCAACTGGGGCATGGTAGACATCCAATAACTGTTATTTCTTAACCCTTTACCTTTTCCTAAAACTTTAATCTTCTAACACTCTGACTTCCTCGACCAATCACGCCGAAGGAATTTTTCTTCTAATTCCCAGAATACCTTGGAGACAAACAATTTTTAAGTCTGGCTCACTTCCTTGATGCTAACATTATTATCCAGGACACCCTTAAACTGGAACTCCCAGTTTCTCCACTGGTCAACCCCATTTCTAGCTATCCCAGGAATTCAACCTTGTCCTCCTTTAAACCTGTGGCCTGAGACCTAAGATTTGACTCCTTGTTCCTCCTTCCACCTTAAACTTGTTTTGTGGTGAATCATTTGAAGCATATGACCTCTGCAGAGCTAAATTTTACTACCCTGTGAGAAATTTCAGAAGATATGTGATATGCAGAAATGCAATTTACAAGTATGCGCCAAAGCCACCGAGTCCAGCTTGGCCCAGTTCACACATTCTGCTCATTTCACGGTATGGCCAGTGCGTTTGCTCAGCCCTGGCTTTCAGTGAGACTGGGTCCTTTTTGGGGACCTTGAATCCAGCTACTTTGCAGCCACTAACTGCTTCTAGATTTCACACTCACACAGAAATGTGTACTAATTCCTCCACCTAGACTCCCCAAGCCTGAGGAAAGTTTTATCAATGTTCATTATGTCCCCCCCATATCTCGCTCACCAGACTTCAAACTGCCTTTAGCATCTTTTTGGTAGGCAGATACCCACTTACTCCCAAGTCTTCTTTGGGGACATATATCTTTCTTTCACCTCCCCTTCACTCAAAACAGGGATTTATGTTTATAAAACAACTATATTTCTACTAGGATTAGTATAAATAATCCTGTATTAGGATTAATATAAATAAACCAAAAAAAGAAGATCTGCAATGCTTATTGCATCCAAGTACTCATCAAGTCTATAACATTGGCTGTAAAAACATTTGTGGAATTGAATTTTCTTTTGATGAATATACCAGCTTATGTACCTTTCAGATCCAACCCAATTTTTAGTGTTTTTATCTTAGCTAAGATGCTTCCACTTACAAATACTTCTGTAAAATGGCAAGAAAGCCTTTTTCACAGTCCTTTCTAAGGTTGAAGGCGCTAATGCACTGAGGGGGCAGAAAGAGGTAACACTAATGGAAATAGTAAGGGGAAGACAGAAGCTGAACTATAACCTGATATAAGCTGCAATCCTATCTATCATTTACCAGATTAACTGTAAAAGGGCAAGTGGGACATGGCAGTGCCTGGGCCTGCCTTGCCTTTTGGCATTACAGCTCTGGGCAAAGGGCTTTGGCAATGTCACAATGACCAACATAGCTCAATATAGAATCCACTAGCTTGGTAGGCCCTGGAAGCAGAGGCTGTGATTCATTTAACTTTGTACCCCTAATGTCTGGACCTGGTACATAGTTGGTGCTCAATAAATATTTGTTCAAAGAATGAATAAAAGACATGGACTGTAAGCACTACAGGCGTTTTGGAAAGAAAGTCTTATATAGACTTTTCAGGGCCTTGAAGGATGATGTGAAATAGCTAAGTAAGAAGTAGCTGGGTAGGAAACAACTTTTGAAAAAAACTCAGAGTGGGCAGCTGCCAGCAGTTGGAAATCTAGTGTGGGTGGGCAAGAGTGGCCAGGCCTTTGGGTTGATTGGCAGCAAATCACTCTAAGGTCATCAGAGAGAGACTTACTGTGAGTGAAGGGGTTGGGGGAGTCTGGCTTTGTGACTTTGGGGTTAACATGAGGCCTGAAAGTGGTTGTGGAAGCCACTAGAATCAAACTTTGGGGACATGGTTCAGCATATAGGTGTGATTAGAGGAGCTATAACCTGCAATCTGGGTCATGACCTGGGCCAGGGGCATAAGGACAGGGTAGAAAAATGTCCCCAGATGATGCAGTGCAAGACTTCAAAAGCAGGAGGTAACAAGAAGCAATGGCAATAGTGAACAGATTCGACTTTCTAGTTATCTCCTCACATACACTTAGAAAGGCCCTCAGATTTTTGAACAAATTTGGGGAGTACACAAACAATTCTATAAGGAACACATAGGACCTTTAGAGGACAAATTGAAAATTTTTAAAAAATGTGACTAGGTTTATAGTCCAAACTAGTGAAGTAGGTCACACCAGTGACAGGTTGAAAAGGAAAGGGGGTTCGTCAGGTGGGAGGCACCAAATGAACAGACGGGTGGAGATAGAAACAAGCCAGCTGTGGGGTGTGTGGGACTGTGAGAGGTCTGGACCCCACAAGGAGGAGGCGCGAGTTGGCCAGTGGTCAGATACGAGCCACGTTCTTTAACCCTGATTCAGTATTGCTGGGTGGGGTCTTTTGATTAAGTGGTTTCCATGGAGATGTGTCTCCACCCATTTTTAAGGTGGGGTTGCTTACTGGAGTCCTTTAAGAGGGAACCATTTTGCAAAAAGCTTTAGAGCACATACAGCCAGAGACCTTTGGAGATGAAGAAAGAAAATGCCCCTGGGGAAGCCGTATGAAGAAGCCAGGAGGGAAAGCTGGCAGACATCACCATGTGCCTTCCCAGCTGACAGAGGTGTTCTGGGTCCACTGGCTTTTCTTGAATCAAGGTATCTTTTCCTGGATGCCTTAGTCTGGACATTTTAATGGCCTTAGAACTGTAAACTTGCAATTTAATAAATTCCCTTTTAAAAAGCTGTTCTGTTTCTGGTATATTGCATTCCAGCAGCCCAATAAACTAAAACAGCATGTGACCTGGTTCTAGTCAGTGAGACCTGAAGGGATGCCAAGACGCTTGTGGGAAAGTTTCTTCTCTCCTAAAAGAGGTCATGAGGAATTGGTCTTTCTTCTTTCTCTGCCATGGTATCAGGCCTGAAGGTGACACCTGCAAATGCCATCTCCTCATCAGCCTGAAGATGAAATCAACACCAAGACTGCTAGAGAAGGAAAATGTGAGGGAAAAAAAAGCAATGCCTGCCCTACCTCTCTGAACATTTCTTTTGTGAAATACCAGTGTCCTTATTATTTATCCTGTTTTTTAGTTCGTGTTAAATTCTGTTACCTGCGACTGTATCATAACTGACACCGTTCTAAAATAAGGTCTGGGCTTGGTTTAAACAACGTCAGTGAGGTTTTTCTTTATTCCAGAACTTCTCAGTGCAACGGCATTTATTGTGTGGGATGCGCCTTGCAAATCTCCAAGAGTGGGCTTTAACATGCAACATTTTCCAAGCACATGTGACCACGTAGACTTTTTTAGAGTAGAATCCCATAGGACTGATGCTGCACAGGAATGCTAGGACAGGCAATGACGAGCTCTGTGAGACATTAAAGCAGGTGGTGACAGCATTCAGTCTCAGCAAAGCCCCTCTTTTCTTCTTCAGCCACATCAAGAGTTACATCTATAGAAATTAAGGAAACTAAGAAGTAGCTCTCCAGAAAAGAGGCCCCTCAGCAAAGAGGTTGCATGCCCTGCCTTACTACAGTAACTAATTTCTTAGTCTCTTTCCAGTTTTCAAATTTGGTGATGCTTGTGTAATTCACTGTAATCATTTCTGTGCATTTATCAAAGTTTCCCTTCTTTTTAAGTCTCTTGTCAACATCTGTGAATGAAGCTGGTGATATACACACCCACCAAACATATTCTCAAGCTGTCTTTTTTTCTGGAGTGAATTATATTAAAGAAAAAACCAACTGAATGAATCCTTGCTTAGTGAGTCTCTAACATCTCACATTCATGTTTCACTCAGGTTCTGAACATATTTTTTATTTTACTGTTTTGTGCTTTTTTTTTTTTTTTAAGCCCAACATCCCCAGGGAAATGCATTGTGTCCACAAAGGGCATCTTTAGAAAGTTTTCCCTGTAATTACTGACAGGGTAGAGAAATGGCATAAAAAAGAAGGATATACTCCATCCCAGATTGGAAAAGATTGCTTCTGCTGGTTTTCCTGACCTATATTATAAATCATCATGGTTTTCAAAACTGAATCTGCTGAGGCCCCAAACAGCAAAAGGAGAAAAGGAACAGCAAAGGAAAACAAGAGATCTCTGCAGTTAAGTGACTGGACCCCTTAAAGATTCCAAGAACTGTGCAGCCTTGGGCCAGTTAACTTTCTCAGCTCCCTTCTTCACACCACGAAGGTAATAATAATTGCAATCTCTTGCTATCTTCCAAGATGGCATGATATTTACATCAACTATGGTACTCTGTAAGCAGTAGAGCTTTTGTGTAGATGAGACGGATAAATTGCTGTTCTCTTTTGTCCTCATGTTGTGTTGTGGTCAAGTCTCCAGAGAACAGCCTTGGCTCGGATGGGGAGGATGTCTGTGGTAGTTGATGACTTATGTGAACTGAGACCCTGGAGGGAGACATTTTCTCTGTCCTTTGTTAGAAGAAAGGCATCATCCCTACTCAACAACCAGACCCCAAAGGAACCCCACTTTATCCCGGAGAGCACCACGCTGCTTAGCTTACGAATCATGCTGATTTAGGGTCGCTCAACTCAGAAGTCCCTCAAATCTTTACCTGTTGACTGAGGCAAAAGCAACATGGAGCTTCTTTGAAAAGCACAGGGAGAGCCAGGAAGGCCACATGAAAGGACGAAAGGACTTTTATTGCAAGGTGAGGACTGTGTGTTTCTTTTGACCAGGTAATTATTGGTTAAGAAAGACTGATCCTCAGTCAACCAAGTGAAATTAAAAGTTAACATTCTTTTGTTTGCTCAACTGTAATCTTTGCATCAGTCAATATCTAGAGGCTGTGCCAGTAACCTGATTTGAGGGCAGCCACAGATCCTGCTCGGAGACCTGCCCGGATAAACAGCCAAGGCTGAGACCAGTTGGGCAAGATTAGAACTTCTGCTTAGAGATTTCTTGCTGGGGGCTGGCATTTGTGGTGCTGGTTGTGGCGAGCTTGAGAGGACCCAGAGCCCCAAGCTTTCCCAGTGATCTTAACTCCAGTCTCCCATCCCAAGGAAAGGCCAAGGGTACCAGGCAATACCTTTTTCTTTTCTCTCCTTGCTTCTGTCCCTATCTCTCTTTCCAGTCCCAGCCACCCAAAACCCAGTACGGCAGCCAGCCTGGTCAGGGTGTAGGGCCAGGAAGCAGGGAGGGAGCTGGTCAGAGATGACAGCAGTGGGAAAGGCAACTGGCTGGAATCGGGATGTGTTCTGTTCTCACTCCCTCTCTTCATTTTGGGGGTCTGAAAATACACATGGGGGATGGAGAATGATAAAAGAAAATAGTTATAGTTAGTTTAGTATTTTAGATAGATGTATGAGCACAGTTCCTGGCACACAGCAGGCACTCAATAACTATCTGGTAAATGAAAGAAAGAATGAATGAGTGGGCTAAGACTACACAAGACTAGGAAACAGAGAACAGAAAACTGTATTTGCAGCTATACTTATACATCTTTGACTGTGCCTATATTTATCTCTTACTGTCTCCTCTTTCTCGCTCTTGCTTACTTGTTCACTCTCTCTGTAGATGTATCGAACAGTGTTCTCAGCCCAGGATGATTTCGCCCCCTGGGGACCTGTAGCAATGTCTGGAGGTATTTTTGGTTGCGGGGGATGCTAATGGTGGATATTGGCCAGATATGCTACCAAACATCCTGCTACAAGAATTATCTGATCCCAAATGCCAAAGTGCAAGGTGGGGAAACTCTAGTATAAAAGAATGTCACCAAACTGTTAAAAATGATTATTTGGGTAAGGGGGTGCGGTGAAAAAGGAATTATGGGAAACTTTCCATTTTCTAGTTTTCATCATTTATGTATGGTTAGGACTTTTAAGATAACATGTTGTGTTTCACATTTGTAATCCGAATCAGTTAGAAGGACATGGGAATATTTACTGTACACTTAACTATTTCTTAGGTAGGGTCTAGTCCCTGGGGATACTGAGGATGCAGAGGCTGCACTGAGGGGCCCACAGTTCCATGCAGGACATCAGTCAAGTACTCAGCGGTAATTCAGGGTAGTGCGCAGAGCTTTCTGAAATATTACTTTTTTTTTTTTCTGATTAAGAAGAAACAGGGCTTGGTGTCACCAGGTGCCAGCACCGTGCAGCGTGTCTGAAAGCACCTGCTGCCCGAGGGGTGGAAGGAAGTAGGGTGGTGAGGCTCTGCCCAAGCCTGGGAAACTCTAGTCTCGTTCTGCCTCTGATCAGGCCCAGCTTCTGCCGTGGCCTCACCAGCTCCTGCCCAGTGGCCCTCAGCACTGGGGGCGGAGGGAGAGGGGGCTCCCGGCACTGGGGGCGGAGGGAGAGGGGGCTCCCGGCACTGGGGGAGAAGCAAGGCTCACTGACGGACCCAGTATTGGGGCAGGAAGGGCCTTAGGAACATCAATGCTAACCCGTCATTTTATGGAAGAGGAAACAGAGGCCCAGAAAGGGTAAAGACTTGCCTCAGGTCACACAGTGAGTAAATGGCAGGGTTGGGACTGGAACCCAGGTTTCTGCTCTCTGGACTTGGGGGTGGGCTCCTGATCTAGGACACCCCCTGCTTCTTACTAGGTTGGCCAGTTTTCTTCTTGCCCCTCCATAGTCACCTTGAAATGGGTTTGCCTGGCCCTGAGCTTTGTCCAAGTTCCCAGGCAGCAGATTTTACCCTTCAAGGTCCAGATAGGGGTTGGAGAGATCACAAGAGCAGATCACAAGGTGCTTAGCATCGGCTGGGTGGATCACCTTTAATCACCTATCACCTGTGAGAGTCAAGCCAGCAAGGTCGGGAAGGTGGTTGTGAGGGAAACCACACAGCAGGAACGTCATGTTCGGCAGGCTGGGGGCCAAGGAAAGGGGCAGTGCTAATATGAACTTGGGGTGGTGTGGACATGGGGTGGTGTGTGTGTGCGCATATGCATGCATAAAGCTATCTGTGTTAGCATAAGGAGATGTTCATTAATGCACATGTGCAGCTTTCAGAATAAGTCATATCCATATGTACTGAGAAGGAATGTCTGAAAAGTGTTTAATGAAAGACGCAAGTGGCTGAAAAATAAGTTGAGCAATGATCCCATTTTTAGATTTAAAAGTCGTTGATGGGGGTTAGGGAGGGTAAGGGTAATTCAGTGGTCGAATTCTTGCCTGCCATGCGGGGGACCTGGGTTCAATTCCCAGCCCGTGTACTCCGCAATCCGGCACCCCCTAAAAAATTCAACAAATGATGCTGCAGTAATGGGATACTCCCCTGGAAAATAGTGGACTGTGACTCCCACCACACAGCATACACACAAAAATAAAACAGTCCATCACAGATGTTCATATACGCTTGCATCAGAACATATAGATATAGAAGAAAGTACCCCAACTGCTACCACTGATTGTATCAAGGGATTGAGATTATTACTTTAAAAATTGTCTCTGCAGTATTTAGTTTATTACAGAGGGCCTATTATCCATGTAATTGTTTCTAAAAAGCTTAAATAAGATAGAAAAGAATAAAATGCATGGGATTATGTGTGCATGAGAATGTCTTAATGTGTGCACACGTGCCCGAGCCTGTATGCGTATGTGAGCATCTGTGTATATGTGTATGTGGGGAAGTCTCAAGGGAGAGCAGTAATTTTGGTGCAAATTCCAGGCACTGGAACTCACACATGTCGTCCAACCTCTGCACTCCGGACAGAAACCCCAAGGGTGTGCACCTACTGAGAGCACTGACACAAGCACCCCTGCTCACAGATGTGGGCTTCCCCAGCTCTCCTAGTGTAATTGAATGGCCTCAGATAAATTATACTTGGGAAAGACTGGCAAAGAGGCCAAGACCATTCACTGGTGGTTCAGAGGCTTCTCTGGAATAATCCACATTCCTTTGTTGGGTGTTTGCTGCACAGAGCATGACGTGCAGTAGGAAATGGTTCTCCTGGGAAGATGTCTGCAGCACAAAGAAGGGGCTTAGGAGACTCAGTCTATGTAGGTTAGATGCCTTCCACAGGCAGGACAAGTAATGTGCTCCCCTCACCCCCACTTTTTTTCTTTGCTGGCATCATTCCTGAGATCCAGGATTTCCCAGGCACCAGAGGTGACTATAAGTGGTGAAGGCTGGTTTTGGTGCTGACCTGGGCTCTCAAATTCCCATCCCTTCTGGAGCTGCTAGAGTCCATTCCTGGAGACTTCCAACTGGTGGGTTAGAATTACTTTTTCTTAATGTTGGGCCAGTTTACTGAGTGTCTGTGTGTGTATGTACAGCTCACCCGCAATTGCATATCTATGTAAGAAGAGACAGTTCTGTTCCCTGGAGGAGGCATGCCAAGACCGACAGAAGGTTCTGCTGGTAGAAGGTGGCCACAAACCTCTGAGCACATGTGCTTCCCCTACAATTGTTCTTTGCCACCTGTTCTAGTGAGCCGGGGCCCTTCCTGCCCTAAATTCCACTGTACTGCATCCCCATGCCCCCAAGCAGGTTGTGGGATGTGGAGAGCAAAAGTAGCGTCCTTTGTGCTCTGGGCCCTCCTATTTGGACAGATTTCTAGGGGTGGTAGCTGGAGCAGGGTTGGTGGTAGCAGCAGACAGAGGCGTTTAGGCATCTTCCTGGTATTGCCTGGTCCCAGTGACAGGGTGGGTCTGTCCTCCAAGAGTTGGAGGCAGAGTGGGAGGGAACTGCGGCTGCTTTTCCCACTGAAAGTCAGAAAATTAGAAGAGGAGTAGGAGGAGGAAGAGGGTGAGAAGAGGGCAAGAAGGAAGAAAGGAAGAGGTGGGTATGGGAGAAGGAGGGTGGGAGGGAAAAGGAGAAGGGGAAGGAGGTGGAGTGGAGAGAAGAGGAGGAATAAGAGTAGAGAGAGGGGTGGGAGGAAGAGAGAGGAGGAGGAGGAGGAGGGAGAGACAAGGAAGGGCAGGAGGAGGGGAAGAGGAGAGGGTGTGTGACAGGGTTCAGGAGGAGGTGAAGCCACACAGGAAGGAAGAGATGGGAGGAGTGGTAGGAGCAGAAGGAAGGGGTGGCAGAGGGGGAAGGAGCCTGGGAGGAAGAGAAGACAAAGGGAGAAGTAGAGTGGGTAAGAAGGGGGAGAGAAGGAGGAAGGGGAGGAAGGGAGAGGGGAGAATTAGAGGGCAGAAGTGGGAGGGAAAGCAGGTTCTCTCAGAGGGATAGCCAAAAAGCAGGAGGGACCTTGCCACATCATTTCTTGACTATCCCATGCTGTTATCACATGTTTAATGGGGCTGGGTGTGTACTCAGGCCTGCCCAGGGAGACTGTGGGAAGATGGTGGGGCAGGAAGCCGCAGGAATCAGTACTTCCACCAAAACAATGAATCAAACTGGTGGGAACTGCATGAATCTGTAACCAAGAAGTTAGGAATTAACAAATTATTATGATTACTGCATCATTATATAGATCATTTTTTCTCACTTTGTAGTATATATTGGAATAGCCAAAAGGAAATACCTAAAATTACTGAACTATAACCCAGCTGATGTGGTCTTTGAAAATGATTGTATAATTATACAACCTTTACTTTGTGATTGTAAACACCTGCCGTTTTTCTTTCTTTGCTTTGTATATTTGTTATTTCCTACAACAAAAAGTTAAAAAAAAAATCATGCCCCTTGTATTAAGGGGCACTTTATATACATTCTTTGATCGAGCATGTCATCAATCTGCATGTGCTCAATAATTAGATCATCTCCAATTTTGCATATCGAGCCATTATATCCATTATCCTAAAATCTGCCCATCTTTTGATACTATAAAACTATCAGAGTAACTGCAGTTCAAGAAAACACATATTTTAGGCTGACTGGCTATCTGATCTCCTGCTTCACACTTAGCTATAAACCCTTCTTCTCTTTAAAACCCGGGTGTCACAGATGGGCTGTTATGCACATTGGGCAGAGAACCCCACATTTGATCAATATCAAATCCACTAGTTTGAAATTCCAGAGTCCAGGAAAATGTCAGTCAGCATCCAGGGAAGAGGAGGAGGAAGAGGCTGGTAAATCACGGCAAAGACTAATAAATTCCTCTCTCTGTGCGGCAGTTAACGGTGCCCATTCCGTACCCTCACGGCAGGCTCCAGTGGGGTTCAGTCCCTGGTGTAGATTGCTGGTGCCAGAAAGGGATATAAAAATCTACTTCCTCAAGATGAAGGTCAGGCATGGGTCAGTCGCTGATCAAAGCTTTCGAATGGCCACAGCAGATCACTGGGGGCCGGGCTCTGAGGGCGGCTATTGTTCTCACCTGCCCTGGACAAAGACCACAGAGGATGCTACACTTCTTCAGGGCTGCTGGGGACAGTTGAAGGGCTGCATCTGTTGGGTCTGTCAAGGAAATGCAGCTTTGAGGTGGCAGGAAGAAGCTCCTGGAGCCCTTCCTGGCTGTGCTGGTGTGAAAGGACGTACGCCCCCTGGAAAAGCCACGTTTTAGTCAAAATCCAATTTCATAAAAGTAGAATAATCCCTGTTCAATACTGTATGTTTGAAACTGATCGGATTGTCTCCCTGGATGATGTGATTTAGTCAAGAGTGGTTGTTAAACTGGATTAGGTGATGACATGTCTCCACCCATTTGGGTGGGTCTTGATTGGTTTACTGGAGTCCTATAAAAGAGGAAACATTTTGGAGAAAGAGATTCAGAGACAGCAGAGAATGCTGCAGCACCACGAAGCAGAGAATCCATGAGTCAGCGACCTTTGGAGATGAAGAAGGAAAGTACCTCCTGGGGAGCTTCATGAAACCAGAAGCCAGGAGAAGAAGCTAGCAGATGATGCCGTGTTTGCCATGTGCCCTTCCAGATGAGAGAGAAACCCTGACCGTGCTGGCCATGTGCCTTCTCACTTGAGAGAGAAACTCTGAACTTCATCGGCCTTCCTGAACCAAGGTATCTTTCCCTGTGATGGATGCCTTTGATTGGACATTTCTATAGACTTGTTTTAATTTGGACATTTTCTCAGTCTTAAAACTGTAAACTAGCAACTTATTAAATTCCGCTTTTTAAAAGCCATTTCATTTCTGGTATATTGCATTCTGGCAGCTAGCAAACTAGAACACTGGCCCTTCACTCATCCTTACTCCAGAGCAATTGGCAACTGGTCTGTGCCTCCTTTGTGGGTCCCTAACTTTGTTTCAGCTGGGAAAGACTAACTTAGCAAACTGCTCATCGTGTGTCCACCCCTACCCCCATCCTCGCAAAATTTGCCCTTCAGGCAAAAGCAGCTTGAGACGATGAAAGCAGTTGTTCTAGTTTGCTAGCTGCCGGAATGCAACACACCAGAGACGGATTGGCTTTTAATAAAAGGGGATTTATTTTGTTGGTTCTTCAGAGGAAAGGCAGCTAACTTTCCACTGAGGCTCTTTTCTTACATGGAAGGCACAGGATGGTCTCTGCTGGTCTTCTCTCCAGGCCTCTGGGTTCCAACAACTTTCCCCGGGGTGACTTCTCCAAAGGCCTGGGCTGAGCTGCAAGTGCTGAGATGAGGAATGCCGAGCTGCTTACAGTGCTACGTTGCAATCTCCCATTTAAGCACCAGCCAATTAAGTCAGACGTCACTCATTACAGCAGACATGCCTCCTAGCTGACTGCAGATGTAATTGGCAACAGATGAGGTTCACGCACCATTGGCTTATGTCCTCAGCAACAAGACTAGGTATGCTCACCTGGCCAAGTTGACAACTGAATCTAACTAACACAGCAGTATAAGAAACACTTGAGGCAGATGGAGCAAAGACTTACCTACCTTAAACATCCAGGAGAGGGAGAAGGTCTGTTTCCTGGAAAGTAGAGGGGGCATTCAAACTCCTATAAACAGGAGAAACCCTAAGCAACTAGAAAGCACAAGCCCGGACAAGACACCAGCCCTGCAAAGGAAAAGGAGAGAGTTCAGAAAACTACAAAAGAAAAGCAACATTTTATGTACAGGGGAGTCCAGTTAGATTGAGTGTCAATTTCTCATCAGAAACCATGGCGGCAAGAAGACAATGAAATGCCTAAAATGCTGAAAGAAAACAACTGACAACCAAGAATTTTATAATTGGTGAAACCTTTCAAAAATAAGGGGTGGGGTGGGGAATGAAGATATTCCCAGATAAACAAAAGTTGAGGGTGTCACAGCTAGACCTGCCCTGCAAGCAATACTAAAGGAAGTTCTTCAGTTCTTCAGATCTGAAGAAGCTAGCAGATGATGCCGTGTTTGCCATGTGCCCTTCCAGATGAGAGAGAAACCCTGACCATGCTCGCCATGTGCCTTCTCACTTGAGAGAGAAACCCTGAACTTCATCAGCCTTCCTGAACCAAGGTATCTTTCCCTGTGATGGATGCCTTTGATTGGACATTTCTATAGACTTGTTTTAATTTGGACATTTTCTCAGTCTTAAAACTGAGACTAAGACTAGACACTAGACTAGTGTAAGACTAAGACACTAGACGGTGGATCAAAGTGGCATAAAGAAATAAAGACCTGCAGTAAGGGTATCCATTTGGGTAATTATAAATGCCAGTATTATTATATTATTGTTTGATATGTAACTCTACTTATTTCCTACAGGTGCTAAAATGCAAGTACATACAAAGTAATAATAAGTTTATGGTTCCGGACATGCACTGTATAAAGATATAATTGGTAATAAGTACAAAAAATGTGGAAGGACAAAGGGCTATAGGAAAAGCGTATATGCATCCTAGTGAAGTCAGTTGGTATCACACAAAATATGACTGTTATATACTTAGGGCGCTAAATTTTAACCCCGTGGTAAAGGAAAATAAATGAAAAATATATCCAGATAGAAATGAGAAGTCACTAAATATGTTACAAAATATGCAAAAAATAGCTATAAAAGTAGGCATTAATGGAAGATTAAGGGACACAAAAGTATAAGTTTTACAAAGGCGAAATAGCAAAAAGGCAGAAGAAAGTCCTATGTTACCATTAGTGATTTCAATTATAAATAGATTAAAATCTTTAGTCAAAAGGCAGAGATTTGCAGAATGGATTAAAAAAAGTAACTATATGTTGTCTGTAAGAGATTCGCTGTAAATTCAAAGACAGAGGTAAGTCGAAAGTAAAAGCATAAGAAAAAATATATATACCATGCAAGCAGTAACCAACAGAAAGCTGGGGTAGCTATACTGTTATCAGATAAAATAGACTTTAAGTCAAAAACCATTATGAGGAATAAAGATGATCATTATATACTGATAAAGGGGTCAATTTAATAAGAAGTCATAACAATTTTAAATATGTGCATACCTAACAGCAGATCACTAAAATACATGAAGTAAATACTGATAGATTTGAAGGGAGAAACTGGTGGTTCAACATTAATAGCAGAAGACTTTAAATAATTCATAAAATATCCAGACAGAAGCTCAATAAGGAAATACAAATACCTGTTATTCTAACTCAACTAGACCTAACAGACATACATAGAACACTTCACCCAACAACAGAATACACAGTCTTCTTGAGTGTACATGAAATCTCCAAGATAGACTGTATCTTAAGTAAAAAAACAAGCCTTAATAAATTAAAAAAATATTGAAATCAATCAATGTGTCTTCTCTGACCACAAAGGAATGAAGCTGAAAATCAATAACACACAGAGAAATGAAAATTCACAAATATGTGTGAATTAAACAACATATTCTTAAATAGCCCATGGAGAAAAGAGGAAATTACAAAGGAAATTAGGAAATATCTTGAGGTGAATGAAAACAAATACAATATACCAAAACATATGGGATGCAGCAAAGGCAGTGCTGAGAGGGAAATTTATAGCTCTAAATTCTTAGTTTAATAAAGAAGAAATTTCAATTTAGGGTCCTAGCCTTAAAATTGGAAGAACTGGAAAAAGAAAGGCAAACTAAACCCAAAGCAAGAAGAAGGAAAGAAATAATAAAGATTAGAGTTGAGGTAAATGAAATAGAGAACAAAATACAATAGACAGAGTCAACAACTGGTTCTTTGTAAAGATCAGCAACATTGACAAACCTTCAGCAAGACTGATGAAGAAAAAAAGATTTGGTGATGACTTTTTAGATACAACACCAAAAGCATAATCTATGAAAGAAAAAATTGATAAGTTGGACTTCATTAAAATGAAAAACTTCTGCTCTGTGAAAGACACTGTTACAAAAATGAAAAAACAAATTAGATGAGACTAAAGATATATTAAAACTAAATGCAATGCACAATCTTGGATCCTGGATCCCTATCTTGGATGGGGAAAAATAGTTACGAAGACCATTATTGGAACAATTGGTAAAACTTGTAAATGTACTGTATATTAGGTAATAGAGTTATATTAATGTTAAAGTTCCTGAATTTGATCATTGACTTCGGTTATGTATGAGAATATCCTTGTTCTTAAGAGAGAAATGCAAAGTATTTAGAGAGTAAAGGATCTTAATGTCTGCAACTTACTCAAATAGTTCAGTAACAAAAACAACAACTAATAACACAAAGTATAATTACAATATGATGTGATATATGATCTAAACATACACAGAGAATAGGAAAGTATGGTAAAGCCAATATAGCAAAATGTTAACCTAAATGAAGGATATATTGTTCCTTTGTTCTTCTTGCTACTTTTCTATAAGTTTGAATTTTGATTTGAAAATTTAAATTAAAAAAAAAAAAGATGTTTTGATGGCACCCCTCTTTCTCTCATTGTCCATGAATCAATCAGTGGAAAACTCTAATTGGTTAGCTGGGACCACGTGCTTACTTCATTGAGAGGAGAATTTAGACACTGTGAGTGACAATCTTACCAAGAACCTTATGGAATGGGGAGAAATTCCCCCAAATAGTTCAAAGGTAGGATTGTGGGAGAGTTTGCTGGAAACACAAAAATGAAAACTAGCATCCCCATTACAACCCTCTCTCCATCTCCATTCTTTTCACAGCTACCAGTGCCCCAGAACTTCCTCAATGGATCACCTAGTGTCCATTTGCTGCCTGACCCTGTCTTTCCCTTCCCCAAAAAGGCACCAGAGGCCAATTCCATTCAACACATAGCTTCACAGTTAGGGCTTTTCTTCATTTCTCTCCCCTCTCAACCATCTGAACCCCATTCGTAGTCCGACATCTTATTCGTTCATTGATGAAGAAATCCATGCTCAGGTGAAGTGTTGAGAAAGATTGTGCGCTTTCTCCCACAGGTTTCAAGGTTGTATTTTAACTAGGCCTTAATTCAAGGAAGAAAAGTCAATGGCAGGAGATTCAAACACAGGAGCAGCTCAAGGAGGCAAGTAATTTTGAGTAGGTTGGTCTTCTGGCTTCTTTCACATCCCACTACGTAGGTGGCTTTTTCCTCCTCCTCAGGCCAAGGTTTCTGATAGGGGCTGACTGCTATCCCTCTCAGTTGGAGGAAGCCAGTGGGGCCAGAGGGAACCAGGCCAACGTCACTTCATTTCCTATCAGGCAATTTTGACAATCGGTTTGTTGTCAGCAGTAAAGTGGAGTCAGCAAAGAGGTTGCTGGAACTCAGTCAGCGCAGTCTTGGCATGGATGCATCTGCATTTGGCTTTCTTGAGAACAGGGCAGGATTTAAGGAGCCCATCTGCTGAGAGGGTGGGAGGAGTGGCAGGGTGTACTCCCTGAATCTGGAGACAGGTTTTAAAAAGTCACCTACAGAAATTTAAACTAGTAAGGAGAAAGGATTCATTTATTCCTTATGGATGCATATATTAGGGTAGGGCCACAAGTGCATTTTAAAGGTCGTACTGTGTTTTGCACAACTCTAGGGGGTGCTATTCACAAGGAAAGTATGTGGCAGCCCTAGTTTAGGAGCTAGATTCTTCATGTCTCTGTGACTTAGTGATCTCATCTGTGTCTGTAATCCTCATCTGCCTCATAAGGTCGTTGTGAGGATTGAGTGAGTGAATGCATGGAAAATGTTGAATAGACAGTGGCATATAATAAGCCCTCAATAAGTGGTGTGTGTGTGTGTGAGAGAGAGAGAGAGAAAATGTATTCTTTCATGTATTCATTGATTTATGAATCAGTTCATAATCAGTTAATCATCAATCAATCAGTTAACAAACACTGATTGGGTATCTACCATGTGCCCAGCAATATACTTTGTACTAAGAATCCAGAGTCGTATATGTACATGTACAAATAGGAAATACTCAATGTTTACAAATATGCTCAAACATCCCTTGTAGGAAATTATTTTGTAAGCCCCACCCAAATAGAATTAATCACACTTTCTTTTGAGCCTCCATGCACCCTCCAAAGAAAGGTACCATGGCTCAAAATTTAGTTTTTTTTTATTATGGCAAATGCCACATATTTTATTAAATTAGCACTTAGAGAAATGACTAACCGTATTGCTAAAGATGTGCTTTTTATATGCATGCTCGCTGATATCAGCAGGGATGCTCAGGGACTAGATCATCAAAAGCTTTGCTTTGGTCACCATCTACCAACAGTGGTGTCTTAAAACCTCAGCATAAACTGTCTTCCTCCAAGAACAGACTGAAAATGGACAAGTCTGGCAAATGAAACTACTTTGCTGAAAATATATAGGCAACGATATATATTTGAGCTATATAACTATTGCATTGTCTATGTGAACGCTGTACTCAATTGTAACACATACAATAAATAGTTTAAATCTCAAAAAAAAAAAGATTGAAAAGAGTTTACAAGAGCAGTGCATTAAAAATATACTTTGGCTGAATGCCAGCCAAATGGCTGTTAAATATATAGTTAAAGTAAGACTGAAGCCAAATATCACTACTATAAGTTTATGCATTAAAGCAATCTAAGATTTTATCCAAACATTAATTTCATCAAAAGCTTATTGTTAAAATTTTATTTATAAAAATTTAGAGATCTAACATTATAGGACAGTAATAGTAATTTCCTGTATTGTCAGCTGCCAGGTTGCTCCTCTGAGTACCATACCATATATTTGCAAAGTTGAATAGATGCTCACTTTCAACTCTTCTTTCTCAAAATTTTCTTAGCTATTCTTTTTTTCCCTTTCAAATGCTATATGGTAGGGGTCACATTTCATTCTTTTTCCATGTAAGTATCCCCTTATTGCAGCACCATTTGCTGAATTTTTTTGTTTGTTTTATTTTTCGTTTGTTTGTTTGCTTGTTTGTTTTTGGGGAAGTGCATGGTCTGGGAATCAAGCCCAGGTCTCCCGCATGGCAGGTGGGAATTCTACCACTGAACTACCCTTGCACCCCCTTTAGCTATTCTTGATTGTTTTAGTTTTGTTTTTTCTGTGTGAACCTCAGAATCGGTTTATTTAGTTAAAATTTGATTTTATGCTAACTTTATGTAAGAACATAGAGAGGACTGGGTGGTAATTTGAAGCTATTTTGTAGTCCAGAAAAGGCCAAATTCTTTTACTCCATTCCTGTGGGTGCAGACCAATTGTAAGTGGGACCTTTTAATTAGGTTATTTGCATTGAGATGTGACCCCACCCCATTCAGGGTAGATCTTATATCTTCTGAATGGAGTCCCTTATATGAGGATAAAACACATGCAGAAGCTAAGAGATGAAATTAAGAGAAACTCAGAGAAAAGCCCTGGAGAAGCTAGGTGAGGACCCAAGTTCAGAGAGGAAGCCACTGGAACCAGAAGCTGAGCAGTAAAACCCTGGAGCCAAGGACCAGCAAATACCAGCCATGTGCCTTCCCTTGTGACAGAGGATGTCAGGGGCCTGTCTTCAGAGTCCAGGTACTGTCCTGTGGATGCCTTAATTAGGACATTTTCATGATCTAAAAACTGTAAATTTTAAGATAATAAATCTTCTTTGTAAAAGCCAACCCATTTCTAGTATATTGCATTCCAGTAGCTTTACCAAACCAAAAAAGACTGGCTTCTTAATAATGTTGTATTTCTCAGTTCTTGCCATTTATTCAAAGTTTTCATCATAGAGAGCTTGCACATTTTTTATTAAGTTTATTTCCAGGAATATTATCCTTTTGATGCTATCATCAATGGTGTCTTTATATTTTCTAGCTTGTGGTTGTTTGTGTGTTTAGGAAAGCTTATTTAAGTCTGTGAATTAATTTTGCATCCATACACATTATTGACTTCTGATAGATCTTATTGAAGCTTTTAACTGATTGTGAAAATGCTAGTAATGTTATTTTCATCTTCCTCAGTTTTAGATTTCCCATTTCTTTTTCTTGGGTAGGCTAGAACTTCTAGTTTTGTTGAAGTGAAGTGAAAGTTCCCTGCTTCCCAGCTTTCATTCCTGCATCCTCTATCTCCTCTGCCCCTGTGCCCCCAGCCCAGCACAATTTTTCACCTGGACTACCGCGATTGTCTTTCCCCTGACCTCTCTGACATCATTCTTGGACCTCTCCAACCCATTGTTTATAGTACAGAGTGAGCTTTCCACGACACAATTGTGATCACTCTGCTTCTCTGCCTAAAACACATCAATGGAATCCTCTTTTCCTCTAGATCACACCCCAAATCATCCATGTGCTCACAGAGCTCTGCACGAGTTGAGTCGTACCCATTCTCCACCCTCATCTCATGTCACTCTTTTTTTCTAACAAAAAAATCAAATTTTATTCCAAACAGAATTACCAAAAAAGCACATTAACTCTGAAACATATGGAGATTTCATTAAACTCATATAGTCAGAAAATACAAAATATCAAACAAAAATAGATTGTGCGCTCAATCACTTTTAATACGGGAACTTTAAAAATGGAAATGGAGAGACTCCCATACAATTTGGAAGCCATCAAGGCAAGCAAATATTTAATAATAAGCAAAAGGACAGCATTAAAAACTAGAAATGTTCAAATTTAGGGAAAATGTTTTTCAAGTCCTGATACGTATTTATTTGCCAAAAAAAGGTACAGAAATACTTTTAATTAAAAAACAAACCAAGTCTGAGTGTTTATCCTTTCCTCAAATGGAATCTCCTATCTAACCTTCACTTAATGACTGCATACCCCTTGTATTATGGTACTTCATTTATTCTGGACTGGTGTTAGTGCAACATAATTGGCTTAATGTGAAGCCCTCTAGATCCCATTTCACACATCCTCTCTACCACCTGCTATTCCCTTATATGTTTGCATTGCCTTACACTGAGTATTACCATAGTAACTGAGATTGAGACTTTCAGGTCTCCAAAGGTGATTATATATGCAATTCTGTTTACTGCACGGTTCACAATGTATAATATGTGATTACATAGCCAACCCATAAATTGAATATTGACTACTGAGACAAAAACACCAACTTTGTCTCCCTATAAATGAGACAAGATACAAATTTGTTTCCATATAAAGGTTGTGTTTAGTCTGTGGTACAGTCCTGAGGGCTCACACTACCTCTAATTGTGTTAAATACAGAATCCATACATATTTCTCGTGGCATCAGACATGAAATATAGGAAGCAAAACCCAAAGTGTCCTGTGCTCATGAGTTGCCTGTGTCATACGTGTAGCAGAAAGGCCACTTTTAAAGCTTTTCAGATGAAGTTATTCAATCAAGTTTGCCTTTTCAAAATGTTTACACTAGTTTATTTTGAAGGTAAACGCAATTGCCAGAATCTCTTACTGATTTATAGCACATTATAATGTATTTTAAAGTTCAGACAAAGCATTTGGCTACCGTAAATTCTGTCCAGTCTTTTGTCAAATGTAGGGAGTCTACAGGATACACAAACCATTCCTGGTAATGAATCTGAAGTAAGACCTTCAAAGATGAAAAAAGTGACAAGGAAATAAAAAAATATTATAGGAGTTATAAAACAACAAAATGATTAATTTTTT
The DNA here is from genome assembly GCF_023851605.1 of Tamandua tetradactyla. Taxonomy (NCBI): domain Eukaryota; kingdom Metazoa; phylum Chordata; class Mammalia; order Pilosa; family Myrmecophagidae; genus Tamandua; species Tamandua tetradactyla. Next base: position 53,719,766 of record NC_135339.1, read on the forward strand.
AAAATGCTATATATTTGAGACAGCAGAAACCAAAGCATTCTCCTTAGAATTCTCTTGTATTTCACAAAAGTGCTTTAGAACTCAGATTTCTATAATCTACATGGAATGTAAAGAGAAAAGGAAGCACTGTAGAGTGATGAAAGCTTTGGTAATGGTGGTGATGGCAGCACACATTGTATATAATGCCTCTGAACCATACACATAAAAAAGGCTAAATTGAGAAATTTTGTGCTTACATGTCACTACAATGAATTTTTTTTTGAAAGGTAATAGCCAACCTTGAAAAAGAAAAAAGGAAGCCCCATAGAATCAAGGCCCAGTGGAGTTCATTCTGAAAGCCAGGCACTGCCCTGGACTAACTCACTGCCAGGTACTGGGCCACCCGGAAATGCCTGCCTGTGCTCAGACACACACAGGTGTGAAGCAGTGCCTTCCTCATTCATTTCTGAAACTCAACTCCTTTCAGTTCCTAACTCCAATAGGCCAATGGATGCTACTCACATTTATTTGGTGTCAACTCTAAATCTACATTTGGGTTCAAAAATAAACTGTCATTTCCAACAAACATTGTTAAACAAAGCTGCTATAAAGCTATTTAGCTTCTCTACTGCCAGACAGATGATTGATAATGTTTCCTAAACCTTTACAGTTGGAAGATGTATTTAGAAGTAAATAGCTAAAAAAAAAAAAAAAAAAAAAGTAAATAGCTTTTTTGGACTATATGCCCAAATATATATTTTTTTCATCATATAGTTGTGTATTCATCACCAAGATCATTTTTTAGAACATTTGTATCACTCCAGAAAAAGAAATAAAAAGAAAAAAACCTCATAATATTATACCCTTTACCTCTCCCTCTCATTGACCACTAGTATTTCCATCTACCCAATTTATTTTATACTTTGTTCCCCTTATTAATTATTTATTCTTTATGCATATATATTTTTTACTCATCTGTCCATACCCTGGATAAAAGGAACAACAGACACAAGGTTTTCACAATCCCGTAGTCACCTTGTAAAAGTTTTATATTTATACAACATGCCCATAATTTGAGTAAACTATTGATTGAGGCCCTGATTTTATTTTGGTGAGTATATGCTCATATTCACATACATGTTATCGGGAATGAGGAAAAGCCTGTAATAAGAAATCTAACTACTCTATGCCGTGACAGATGGTGGAAAATAACCCTAACTATATAATATTTATAGGGGTGGATTTTTAAAAAACTGATAAACCATTTCTCCAGGAAGTTTCACACATTTTATTATTTATCTAATTGTTGCATGAGTCATTTTGCCTTTTTATCTGGAAAAATACTTCTAAAAAATCTGATTCCTTTGATAAATAAGTTTTTGTCTAAGGATTAAGTATGCAATTGTTATTAAACAGATTTCTAAAATAAAAATTTATGGAGGTGTTTTTGTTGTAAGGAATACAAGGGAATAAGATACTACTAGAATATGACAAAACCACTCAAGGAAAAATAAAACACCAAAGGCCTTTGGCACCCAAAAATACGGAGTCAACCAAAATTTGATTTATAGGCAATTAATATGAAATTTCTTCTATGCAATTAATATGAAACTTCTTAACAGGATCAAATGCCTATAACAAAATTTAAGCCCCCCACCTTTTGGCAATAAAATAAATGAAATCAATATAAGGATATTTTAGAAGGGTTTAAATGAAAGGAAAACTTTCAAACTCAGAAAGCAAAATGGGATCTTGCATTAGTTGCTTGATTCTATCATGTCTAGATAGAAACAGTCAGGATAATATCTTTTTTTTTTTTTTTTTTTTAACATGGGCAGGCACTGGGAATCGAACCCAGGTCCTCTGGCATTGCAGGCAAGTATTCCTGCCTGCTGAGCCACCGTGGCCTGCCCCAGGATGATATCTTAATGTGTGCTTATTTTCAAAAGTAATATAAGCTATTTATCATGAAAAGCCTATACCTGAAAAGCTGTTTCTCTTCTCTGTTTTGCTATGTTGTAACATGTATGTGCTCAAGTTTAATGCAGACTGTCCTCTGTAACTCCTTTGAAGAACAGAGAACAAGAAATGGAGTAACAAAAGTAAGCCTAACACGCGGGAGAACCGGGTTCGATGCCTGGCTTGTGCACCCATCCCCACCCCCACCCCCCCAAAAATAGTAAGCCTAAGAAGTCATGGATACTCTAAAAGTCTTTACTGTGGCTGCTCGTGGCCACTTATGTTTCAGTACAGAAGGACACAGTGTTTTGAGAAGAAGAATCATCTTGATAGTAGGTTTCTTGTCAAAGGCCATCAGATAGATGACTATTAATCAGAACATTAGCCTAAAGCTCTTGGTAATGATTAAAAAAATGAACTTTAATTTTCCTATGGAAACCCTTTATTTTGTTGTTGTTGGTACTTAAAGAAAACAGTTCTGCCCAAAGCTTACTGTAACCTGACTTCAGATACCAACTGGTATGTGGCTGATTAGGAACCAGGTCAAACTGCATTCTTCTTAGGTCGAGTGGGTTGATAAACACACTTAACTAATGATTCTTTCATATAAACTTTGACATGAATTCATAAGTCACATTGATTATGCCCCAAGATATGAGAGAAACTGGTAATTCAGATGGGCATGTCTGAAAAGGTTTGTCAGTTCCCTATCCCATTCTAGCCAGAATTTTGGAAAACTTTGGGGAAAGATTGAAATTCCCCATCAGTGTGAGACTGCAAACTTTACAACATTAAGTGGAAAAAACAAGAATTCCAACATAGCACCCAATAGCCCTCCACAGATAAAATCATTGACCAAATGAACACTGTGAGTCATTGCAGTGGGCAAATGCTCCTTAATGGGACTGCAAAGGCCTAAAAAAATAAAAAGGACATTGCTGAATCCTTTATGGAAAAGAATGGGTACCAAGCCTCCGTAATACTCTCCAATTCCATGGGATTTCAGTGACCTGAAACCCTTGTGAGTGCTTGTAAATTTGTCATGATGTTTGTGGTATTGAAGTAGTGTTTGAACTCTTTCAAATAGAGTGATTTTCCCTGTAAAGTGCTGCCGCCACGCTCTGAGTTATAAACTCTCTGACATGCTTATGGAAAAGGCAAGTCAAATCCTCATACAGACCAACATAAAGGCCAGTGTAGTTGTCTTCTGCATTAATGGGGGGAGGATTCTGTGATGCAAGTTTTGAATCCATCCCTCCTCAATTGAAGTATTGCATCCTGGGTTTTGATTCCAGATAGCTAGTAGCTGAAAGAGGATCTTCTGAATAGAGAAAGTGAGTGCGATATTGTTGAAAGCTGCACAGCAGCCATACAAGTAATGCTTCATTTCACAAACATTTGTAATACAGAGGTAATATATCTTAGGTTCAAGTGCCATGATAGTTGGCCTCTTTTCATGGGCTTCTAAATCCATCATGTTGCTTAAGATAACAGTTTTTTCATAACAGTTTTTTTTTAACCTGTTACACCATCTGGGCCTGATGGTAGCTTTTAAATATCTCTCCCAATTCATCCATTGTTAATGTCTTTTGGGTTCTGTCTTCTGAAGACAATTATGTTAACTGAATTCCCCGTCGTTGCAGACGTCTCAACCCATGCAGGGTAGCTGCCTACCTGCAGGATGGTGAGTGCACGAGCCAGCACTACGCAGGCCGCTACTCTCTCTTGTTCTCTCCATCTTTACCAGTGTTCCTGCATTCCTCAAACCTCATTTCTCTTAAATGGCCAGTTTTTCCTTTATCGGCTCTGCCCTTCTTCCTCTGGTCACCTGATTGCCTTCGCTCCTGGTTTTAGTTAGTGTGTGCTTAGTGGGAACTTCCCTGACTTTTCGTTGCACCCTGCACGTTCCTCTCTCTTTGTAGTAATTATAGCACATTTTTTTGTTTAATGTCTGCTTTCCCTTCTAGAGTGTGAGCTATGTAAAGACAAGGACCATTATGTCTTGTTCATTATTGCATCTCCAATTCCCGACACAGTGCCTGGCACAAATACTCAATAAATAGCTATGAACTGAGGTGAACACCCAGTGTTCAATTGGCTTCCCAGTGGTACATGGACACTGGTGATAATGGAAAATTTCCAGTAAACTCAGAAGTGGAGTTATCACTCTTCCAAGGAATCAATAATGCTGCATTATGTTTATATGCTGGTGCCTTTTCGAGGAGGGGAAAGGAAAAAAAAGTGCATCCAAAGATGCCCAGCTGGTGCTTACAAAAACACTGTTCTGCACTGTTCTTTCTTCACCCAGGAAAGAATAATTCTTTTTAGCTGTGTTTCCAGAATTATAAAGTTGCATGTGAAATGCCTCAGTTCCTGCTGATAAAGTAATTTCTGCAGACAACTGGCTGCCTTCCAAGAGGAAGGATGGACTCCTGAGATGTCGCTGAAAAAGATGAAAGAATTTCCAAAATAGCAGTTTAATGTTGTACCACATATGGGGGTTTCAAATTCACAGCTGGTTGGAAAACCATTTCCGGCTTTAAGCCATTTGATTTATATTTCTGTAGCTTCCAGTAACCCCAAGCTTTATTTATCTCCTGGTTACCACAGGGTTCTCTGCCTTTTCCTTCCCCAATCCCCCTTTCCTGTTGAATATTCCCCATTATGTCATACTAGCATTTGACTAGTTTTCCATTTAAACTCCATGGAGGCTCCAGTTATTGTTGCTGAATAACAAACTGCTTTGAAACTTAATGGTTTAAAATAGCAATCATTTTTATTATTACCACAGATTCTATGGGTCTGGAATTCAGACGTGATAGAATGCAGGTGGCTTGTTTCTGCTCCGTGACATCTGGGATCTCAGCTGGGAAGACTCAGCAGCTGGTCTGTAATTATCTTGAGGCTCCTTCACTCACAGGTCTGATGCTCAGGCTGCTGTGATTCACAGATCAGGACCACTGACCGGGACTGTTGACTACAGAGCCTCCATGTGGTATCTCCAAGTAGAGTGGGCTTCCTCATAGCATGGTAGTCTCAAGGTAGTTGGACTTACATGGCTGCAAGTTTTCCAGTGAGCAAGGTAGAAGCTGCATCAGTTTTTATGACTCAGCCCCAGAAGTCACACAGTGTTACTTCCTGCCAGACTCTATTGGCCAAAGTAGTCACAAGACAACTGAGATCCAGAAGGAAGGGAAATAGACTCCATCTCTTGATGGACAAGTGACAAAGTCACACTGTAGAAGTGCACATGGCACAGGAGATATTTTTGTAACCATATTTGGAAGCTACCATTTGGCACATTCCCTTAAGCTTCACCTCCTGTTAGGTGGATAGCTAACTTTGTGCTTCAGTTGTTGGAAGAAGGACCTGCGACCAATATAATTCTATGCTCATACTGAATCTTTCTTGGGTGTTTTTCTTGTGGTTTATTTATTTTTTCTTGTCAAAAAGGAACCCTGTTTTTATCTTTTTAACCATTACTGATTTTGGCCTAGAAAAAAAATGATTTTTTAAAATACAAATATACAGGTGAAATGAGACCAACATTTGCCAATTCTCTTCATTTACCAGGACATTAATACGTGTTACTTGGGGGGAAAAAAGAACAAAAAAGTTTGGAAAATATTTTGAAGATGATTTTCCTCTTGGGAATTAATGCACCTTAGTGTAATAAAGATTCAGAGAGTCGGCAGTAAAGAGATCCTTTAAATTTTATTTTATTTGGGCAAATATTAGGTGGTCAACAAAATGTTAATTTCTACTATGACCTCAGATGAACTGAAACTTTTGAGTTTACATTTCATCATCCATGAGGTGGTGATTTGAATACCTCCTTTACAATAATGTCAGCATGTAAAAGAGGCTCAAGAAATGACAACTACTATTGTATTATTATTATTACTACTAAGCTGCACTGTTCTCCTTTTGCAGCAAACCAACTTTCACCTCATTTTTCTCTAGGTCTTTACAATGAACAGAAAACTGCAGTGTCCATCTCAGTGTCCTTCCCCCACCAACTCCTCTCATGTGCCCCCCCGATCAGATATAAGAAACTCTGGCCCACACTTTCCAAAGAACCAGCTGCCTGGACTGAGGAGTGATCTGCAAAATCTTACTGTTGTGAAGTTTAATCAAGTAACTGTGACCGTTTCTATGAAGACAGGGCACCTACATGAAAGGAAATCATGGTGTGGAAAATGTTTAATCACATCTGCTTCACCCCAACCGTCCCCCACTTCCCAACCCTCAGAGTACTCCTCCTATCTTTTCAGAGCATGTGCTGCCCACAACCCTAATAATCTATCATGGTTGTGTGTATCCCCATTTAGCAGACTTCAGCTTTCCCAAAGGAAGCAAACCCCTGTCCATCCCCACCAACCACGTAAGCTGGAGTTTTGCTCTGAGGCAAACAGGAAGACAGCCAAATATATAAAGAATGAGGCAGAGTGAGAGTAAGGCCACAATAGGAGCTGAGTCTTTGAGGCTTAGGCTGGGAAATGATGATTCACCTTTTAAGAGTTGCAGCAATGAGACAAGAGAAAGAGTGAAACTCCAGGTCTCATGGATACCTGTCCAACTTTCCAATTTCCTTGCAATGTGACCTAGGAATTTGCCTTCTTGCATCCCGAGTTTTCCCTACCTTAAAATTGTGCTGAGGTAAGTACTTGGAATCTCAGGTAGGACATGAGATTTTGTTGGTTTGTCCAGAGTGATGCCCTGATGAATCTCAGAGTGATTCGATCAGTGAGTGGAAAAGTATTTGCAAAGCCCCCTTCGGGGAATGGTGAGAACGGGGAGAAATGCAACTTCCCCAAGTTGAATTCTTAATATTCTCACAAGCAGTGTGGACAACCAAAGCTATAGGCTGAGCCTCCAGTCTTGGGGTTTGTTCATATGAAACTTAGCCCCACAAAGGATAGGTCAAGTCTACTTAAAATTTAGGCCTAAGAGTCACCCCCAAGAGAACCTTTTTTGTTGCTCAGATGTGGCCTCTTTCTCCAGCCAACACAACAAGCAAACTCACCACCCTCCCCCTATCTATGTGGGACATGACTCCCAGGGGTGTGGACCTTCCTGGCAATGTGGGACAGAAATCCTAGAATGAGCTGAGACTCAGCATCAAGGGATTGAGAAAAACCCTAGAATGAGCTGAGACTTAGCATCAAGGGATTGAGAAAACATTCTCGACCAAAAGGGGGAAGAGTGAAATGAGACAAAGTGTCAATGGCTGAGAGATTCCAAACAGAGTCAAGAGGTTGTCCTGGAGGTTATTCTTATGCATTAAGTAGATATCACCTTGTTATCCAAGATGTAATGGAGAGGCTGGAGGGAAGTGCCTGAAAATGTAGAGCTGTGTTCCAGTAGCCATGTTTCTTGATGATGATTGTATAATGCTATAGCTTTCACAATGTGACTGTGTGATTGTGAAAACCTTGTGTCTGATGCTCCTTTTATCTACCTTGTCAACAAATGAGTAGAACATATGGAATAAAAGTAAATAATAGGGGGAACAAATGTTAAAATAAATTTAGTTTGAAATGCTAGTGATCAATGAAAGCGAGGGGTAAGGGGTATGGTAGGTATAATCTTTTTTTTTTCCCTTTCCTGTGTTCGTTTTTTTTTCTATTGTCTTTTTATTTCTTTTTCTAAATTAATGCAAATGTTCTAAGAAATGATGAATATGCGACTAAGTGATGATATTGTGAATTACTGATTATATATGTTGATATTTTATTTGGTTTGTTAATTTTTTTAATTAATAAATAAATTTAAAAAACAAAAATAAAAGACAAAAAATAAGGAATAGGGGGAACAAATGTTAAAATAAATTTAGTTTGAAATGCTAGTGATAAATGAAAGTGAGGGGTAAGGGGTATGGTATGTATAATCTTTTTTTTCTGTTATTGTTTTATTTCTTTTTCTGTTGTCTTTTTATTTCTTTTTCTGAATTGATGCAAATGTTCTAAGAAATGATGAATATGTAACTATGTGATGATATTGAGAATTACTGAATATATATATGTAGAACAGAATTATATGTTAATGTTTTTGTTTGTTCTTAATTTTTTTAATTAATAAATTAATTTTAAAAAATTGTGCTGAGGCAGAACTCTTGTACACAGAAGGTGGATTGGTTTAAATGTGAGAAGACTTTGGCATTATCTCATAAAGCTGAATATATATATACATACCCTATGATTTAGCAATCCCAAAAGACTTGTACAAGAAGGTTTATAGCAGCACTTTCATAATAGCCCAAACTGGAAACAATCTGAATGAATCAACAGTATAATGGATAAATAAATGGTTGTATATAATGAAATACTATGCAGCAATCACATGCAGCAATATAGAGGTATCTTATAACCAGGATGTTGAGAGAAAAAGAGGTACAAATAATAACATTATGTGATGTCATTTAATAACGTTCTAAAAATGACAAAACTAAGATGTTAGAAATAAGGATAGCAGTTCTCCTTGGAGTCAAGTGACTTCAAGGGTCTATGGTGGGAGCTTCTAGTGTGCTGGTAGTGTTCTATTTCTTGATCCAGGTACTGGTTAAAATTCACTGAAATTTTTACCAACAAAAACTTACTAGGACAGCATGGTGATGCTGTAGAAAAATCACAAAAGTGGGAATTGGGAGACCAAAGTCCTGTTCCCAGCTCTTCATTGGCCATCTCATGACCTCAGGCAATCCACATCCCTTCTTTTGGAGCTCAGCTTCTTCCATTTGTAAAATGAGAAGGCATTTAGGTATAGAAGGCCTCATGGTGCCCAAGGCTGGCGATCAGTTCCCCAAGCTACCCCCAAATCAACCCGCAGCAGTGTGCTAGCCATGTGTATTACTTAGGGTTCTCTAGAGAAACAGAATCAACAGGGAACACTCTCAAATATAAAATTTTTAAAAGTGTCTCACGTGACCATGGGAATGCAGAATCCAAAATCCACAGGGCAGGCTCTGAAGTCAACGATTCCAATGGAGGGTGTGGATGAACTCCATAGGACAGGCTTGCCAGCCGAAGCAGGAAGAGAGCCTGTCTCTTCTGAATCCTCCTTAAAAGACTTCCAGTGACTGAGAATCACTCATTGCAGAAGACACTCCCCTTGGCTGATTACAAATGGAATCAGCTGTGGGTGCAGCTGACGTGATCATGATCTAATTCTATGAAATGTCCTCATTGCAACAGACAGGCCAGCACTTGCCCAACCAGACAAACAGGTACCACCACTTGGCCAAGTTGACACATGAATCTGACCATGACAGTCCACCCCTTGTCAACTTGACAGCTATATATATATCACATTAAACCATACCTAATTTCTAAATAAAAAACATTTAAACGCACATTTTATTTTCTTTCATCTAACAATACTCAACTGTCCTGCATATAACTGGCAATACATTAACTCTCTCCAGAATAGGGCGCAAGCCCTTGGGTAATATTCATTCTTAAACTTGATATTTTAAAACTTAAATAGTATAACAGGAACAAAACAGTATCATAGTCCTTGTTTCTGTAACTGATCATGTGCTTATGGTTCATATTTATCACTACGTTCTTCCACTACCCATTCCATGTTCCCTTTACCCTCAGCAAGCACTTCAGCTGGCTGTGGTTCTTTGCCTGGTGGGGTGACCCAAACCTTCATTCCTGAAGTTTCAGACCCATCGGTAGTTGTGCCTGGATTGGGCTGTTGCAGTTTTCCATTGATTTTAATTACAGGGCATGGTAGTACTTAAATATGCCCTAGGGGATCTCCTATATTCCAGGAAAACTCTTCTTTACCCCCATTGTGTAGTTGCAGTCCTATTTCCCCCTGATAGTCAGTGTCAATCACCCCAGCCAGTAATGTAATCCCCTTCTTGGCTTGTTGATCCAGGGGCATGAGTAGCCCAAAGTGACCAGGTGGTAGTCTTAGATTCCAGTTCCATGGAATCATTGTTGTTTCTCCTGGTGGGAAGCACTCCCCCTTTTGGAACTAAAACCTGTACACCAGCAGAGCTCAGGGTTGCAGGGACAGGAAGCAAAAGTTTTCCTAGAGGATCACTAGGGGTAATAGTGAGTGGTACCACTCCTATTTCCACCCCTTGGTTCCTGGACCCATGGATCCTGGCTATGGGAGAAACAGCACCATACAGCGGATGCTGATTCAGAGCATATACAGCTTCCTGGAGAACATTACCCCAGCCCTTCAAGATATTGCCACCTAGTTGGCACCGTAATTGAGTTTTCAAAAGGCCATTCCACCGTTCTATCAATCTAGCTGCTTCTGGATGATGGGGAACATGGTAAGACCAGAGAATTCCATGAGCACGTGCCCATTCCTGAACTTCATTTGCTGTGAAGTGTGTTCCTTGATCTGAAGCAATGCTATGTGGAGTACCATGATGATGGATAAGGCATTCTGTAAGCTCACGGATGGTAGTTTTGGCAGAAGCATTGCATGCAGGGAAAGCAAACCCATATCCAGAGTATGTGTCTATTCCAGTTAGAACAAATCACTGCCCCTTCCATGAAGGGAGTGGTCCAATGTAATCAACCTGCCACCTGGTCATCTCGGGAATGGTGCCATATCAGGGGCTGAGTGTGGGTCTCTGTTGCTGGCAGATTGGGCACTCAGCAGTGGCTACAGCCAAGTCAGCCTTGGTGAGTGGCAGTCCATGTTGCTGAGGCCATGCATAACCTCCATCCCTACCACCATGACCACTTTGTTCATGAACCTATTGGGCAATGACAGGAGCTTCTGGGGAAAGAGGCTGACTGGTATACATGTTACAAGTTACATGAAGAAGTGGCCCAAATGCCCATGGTCTCCACTCCTGCCACATCACCTTCTCTTTCCCAGACCAGAGCTATGGCCTTTTGGGGAGTTCCACCAAACCATGAAGTTGGTGGGTCAGACAACACCCAGCTCATGATAGGCAACTCAGGTCTCATGGTAACTTGGTGGCCCATGGTTAAGCATTCAGTCTCTACTGAGGCCAGTAGCAGTATACATGTTACACAGAACGGGTCATCTTATTCACTTGATTATTAAAACCTTCTTCTGCTGAAGTTACCCTCTGGTGTGCATACACATGGGACACAAATATCTTCATGTTTTTAGCCCACTCAGAAAGGTCTATCTATATACCTCTTTCCCAGACCTCTTTATCACCGATTTTCCAATTATGGTCTCTCCAAGTCCCTGACCATCCAGCCAAACCATTAGCAACAGCCCATGAGTCAGTACGCAAACGCACCTCTGGCCAGTTTTCCTTCCAAGCAAAATGAACAACCAGGTGCACTGCTCAAAGTTCTGCCCACTGGGAAGATTTCTTCTCACCACTGTCCTTCAAGGACACCCCAAAAAGGGGTTGTAGTTCTGCAGCTGCTCACTTTCAGGTGGTACCTGCATATCGTGCTGAACCATCTATAAACCAGGCCCAAGTTTTCTCTTCCTCAGTCAATTCACTGTAAGGAACTCCCCAAAAGGCCATAGCTCTGGTCTGGGAAAGAGAAGGTGATGTGGCAGGAGTGGAGACCATGGGCATTTGGGCCACTTCTTCATGTAACTTACTTGTGCCTTCAGGTCCTGCTCTGGCCCTATCTTGTATATACCTTTTCCATTTTACAATAGGGTGCTACTGTGTACACTCAACTTCATGGTTTGGTGGGTCAGACAACACCCAGCTCATGATAGGCACTCAGGTCTCATGGTAACTTGGTGGCCCATGGTTAAGCATTCAGTCTCTACTGAGGCCAGTAGCAGGCCAAAAGCTGTTCCTCAAAAGAAGAGTAGTTATCTGCAGCAGATGGTAAGGCTTTGCTCCAAAATCCTAAGGGTCTGCATTGTAATTCTCCTATAGGGGCCTGCCAAAGGCTCCAAACAGTATCTCTCTTTGCCACTGACACTTCCAGCACCATTGGATCTGCTAGATGATACGGCCCAAGTGGCAGAGCAGCTTGTACAGTAGCCTGGACCTGTCATAGAGCCTCCTCTTGTTCAGATCCTCACTCAAAATTAGCATCTTTTCTGGTCACTTGAGAAATGGGCCAGAGTAGCACACCCAAATGAGGAATATGTTGTCGCCAAAATCCAAAGAGACCAACTAGGTGTTGTGCCTCTTTTTTGGTCATAGGAGGGGCCAGATGCACAACTTATCCTTCACCTTAGAAGGGATATCTCAACATGCCTCACACCACTGGACACCTAGAAATTTCACTGAGGTGGAAGGCCCCTATATTTTTGTTGTATTTATCTCCCATCCTCTGACATTCAAATGCCTTACCAATAAGTCTAGAGCACTTGCTACTTCTTGCTCACTAGGTCCAGTCAACATGATATCATCCATATAATGGACCAGTGTGATGTCTTGTGGGAGGGAGAAATGATCAAGGTGTCTGTGGACAAGATTATGACATAGGGCTGGAGAGTTGATATACCCCTAAGGTAGGACAGTGAAAGTATATTGCTGACCTTGCCAGCTGAAAGCAAATTGTTTCTGGTGGTCCTCCCTAACAGCTATTGAGAAAAAAGCATTTGCCAGATCAATAGCTGCATATCAGGTGCCAGGGGATGTATTGATTTGCTCAAGCAATGATACTACATCTGGAACAGCAGCTGCAATTGGAGTTACCACCTGGTTGAGCTTATAATAATCCACTGTCATCCTCCAAGACCCATATGTTTTCTGCACAGGCCAAATAGGAGAGTTGAATGGGGATGTGGTGGGAATCACCACCCAATGCATCCTTCAAGTCCTTAAGAGTACCAGTAAGCTCTGCAATCCCTCCAGGAATATGGTATTGCTTCTGATTTACTATTTTGCTAGGTAGGGGCAGTTCTAGTGGCTTACACTTTGCCTTTCCTACCATAATATCCCTCACTGCACGAGTTAGAGAACCAATGTGGGGATTCTGCCAATTGCTCAGTATGTCTACACCAATTGTACATTCTGGAACTGGGGAAATAACTACAGAATGGGTCTGGGGGCCCACTGGACCCACTATGAGACTGACCTGAACTAAAACTCCATTGATCACCTGGCCTCCATAAGCCCCCACTCCGACTGTGGATCAGAGTGAAATTTTGGGTCCCCTGGAATTGATGTCACTTCTGAACCAGTGCCTAATAATCCCTGAAATATCTGATCATTTCCTTTTCCCCAATGCACAGTTACCCTGGTAAAAGGCCGTCGGTCTCCTTGGGGAAGTCTTGGAGGAAGATCAACAGTATAAATTTGTGGCAGTGTAACAGGATTCTCTCCCAAAGGGACCTGGCCTCCCCTTCATTTAAGGGGCTCTGTGTCTGTAAACTGTCTCAAGTCTGGAAACTGATGAAGGGGCCGTGACTCTGTGTTTTTGTAATTCAGGTTAGATTTCTGTTCACTTGACCTAGAACTCTTTTGTTTATACAGCTCGAATAAGAATTTAGTAGATTGCTTTTCTACTGTATTTCTAGATACCCCATGATTTACTAGCCAATGCCACAAATCTCTGCGAGTCATATATGACTCGGGATCCCATCATCCCCATTGTGTTTAAGGATTCCAGCTCAGTGACAGCAGTTCCTACAGTAATATCTATCTGACCTACAGAGAAGTGCAACTACAGAGCTCTTCAAGGATGATGGTGCTAGTCTCACAAATTTATTTCTCACTGTTCTGGTAAAAGGTGCATCCTCCGGACATTCCTGGGGTGTAAGAACAGACTTTGCATGATAAATCCACTCTAACTATCCAGTCTCTCTAAGCCTCTGAATCCCCTCATCTACATTATACCAGGGCAGTTCTGGCATTTCAACCTCAGGTAATGTTGGCCACCTTTTGATCCATGTTTCAACTAACCATCCAAACAAACTGTTAATTCCTTTTCTAACCTCTCAAGCTATAACCTTGAATGCAGAATCTCTGCTTAGTGGGCCGATATCAATAAATTCAGCCTGATCCAGCTTTATATTCCTCCCACCATTATCCCACACCCTTAAATCCATTGCCACACATATTCCCCTGATTTGTCTACATAAATTGGAAAACTCACACAGTTCTTTTGGAGTATAACGTACTTCCTCATGTGTGATACTTTGTACTTCACCTTTAGGGGCCTGTTTGGACTTTAGTCTAGTTATAGGTCTGGAAGAAATGAGGGGTAATGGGTGTAGGTCATGAAAAGAATTAGAAATATCTTTCAAGCCATTTGCTTCATGGCATTCATTTGCAGTTTCATCTGGTGAAACAGGATTAATCACTCTAGGGCTAATCCCTTCAGGAGGAGGTTGGGTGGCTGACTCCTCAAGGTAGGCTGGAGGTAGGGCAGCTATGTCCTCACAGCAGACTATTACAGGGTTATCTAGAGAAGACTCAGCATGAGTCTTCATGCTGAGTCTAGGGTTTCAAACTCACCCCCAACATCATTATCAATCCATATGTCACCATCCCATTTTTCAGGGTCACACTCCTTTCCAATTGATGCCCTCACTTTAACGGCAGACACCATGCAACATTGAGATTTCAGTTTACGTTATAAAGTTGTTACTCTAACAATAAGATTCTGAGTCTGATTTTCAGAGATCTCAAGTCTACTTCTACAGGAAATAAGATTTTCCTTCAGGATAATCATAGAAACTTCTATGTCTTTCAGACCACACTTAAGCTTCTCGTTCGAAGTCTTAAGCCCATCCCTTTCACTCCTTAATGTAGCTAGTGTATCTAACAACAACCAGCCAACATCTCTATACCTCCTATTTTCACAAAACTCTGTAAAGGTGTCAAAAACATTATCCCCCAGAGCCTGGTTTTGTACAAGCGAAGCCTTAGGAGAATCGAATGGTGATATTTTGGCTATCTCTTCTGCCAACTCACTCCATGGATTGGGAATGTCATTCTAATTATGGGAATCAAAGTCCTTATTGCCTTTGAGTCCAGTCAGAGTAGAAAACCATTCACAAAAACCCATTTTTAAGATTCTGTTTCTTAAGAACCAAGATGTATTAGTTAGGGTTCTCTAGAGAAACGGAATCAACAGGGTACACTCACAAATATAAAAATTTTTAAAGTGTCTCACAGGAATGCAGAGTCCAAAATCCACAGGGCAGGCTGTGAAGCTAATGGTTCCAAAGGAGGGTCTGGATGAACTCCACAGGAGAGGCTTGCCAGCCGAAGAAGGAAGAGAGCCTGTCTCTTCTGAATCCTCCTTAAAAGGCTTCCAGTGATTAGATTGAGCATCACTCATTGCAGAAGACACTCCTCTTGGCTGATTACAAATGGAATCAGCTGTGGATGTAGCCCACGTGCTCATGATTTAATTCCATGAATGTCCTCATAGCAAAAGACAGGCCAGCACTTGCCCAACCAGACAAACAGGTACCACCACTTGAATCTGACCATGACACCATGCAAACTGAGTTTCAAGATTATCCCCGTTGGGGTCACTGATGCAAAGCAATGCCAGTTTAGAAAATATAGAGTGGCCCCTGAATGCCCATTTATTCATAAATGCCAGATCATCCTTGCCCTGTGTCATGGTCAGGTTCATGTGTCAACTTGGCCAGGTGGTGGTACCTGTCTGGTTGGGCAAGTGCTGGCCCGTCTTTTGCTATGAGGACATTTCATAGAATTAAACCATGATCACATTGGCTACATCCACAGCTGATTCCATTTGTAATTAGCCAAGGGGAGTGTCTTCTTTGATAAGTAATGCTTAATCTAATCACTGGAAGCCTTTTAAGGAGGATTCAGAAGAGACAGGCTCTCTTCCTGCTTCGGCTGGTGAGCCTCTCCTGTGGAGTTCCAGAATCATTAGCTTCACAGTCTGCCTTACAGATTTTGGACTCTATGTTCCCATAGTTATGTGAGATACTTTTATAAATTTTATATTTATGAATATTTCCTGTTGATTCTCTTTCTCTAGAGAACCCTAATTAATATACCCTGTTAGCCTCTCAGTGTTGTTGTCAGGGTCAAGTGTGATATTGCATGAAGAAGATGCTGCTTAAACTGGACAGAGATTACTTATAATTGTGTTACATAAAAGCTCAGAGTCAAGATCATAGTCTAACTAGTGTTCAGAATAAATGAATTGAGGAGTGAGTTGATTATTAATGGTATCATTGATTACTCAAAGTTGAACTTGTAAATCACCTGTTTCATTAAAGCAGCTTGGAAGTCATGGGAAAAAGGTGGGGCCAATAGATGGCATGTTGAAATCAGTTGAGTAAACAGGAGTCTCCACAAAGATGTTGTGTCACTGGGCATTGTGGGCTCCAGAGAAAAGGGCTCATCAGGAGCTTGTGGTTGGGTCTGCACTGTCTGTGACAGAGATCCTCACCCCATGGGCAATTTGGGATTTGGGCCAGTGAGTGACACCTGTCAGCCATCCCAGGCTGCATGAGCTTCCAAACAGTAACAAGAGCCAACACTGATTAAGGGCTTGCACCTATTGCTTTATAAGCATGCTCCCTTTAGTCCCTCCAAAAACCTTCTGAGTTTGGTCTTATTATCATTCCCATTTTATAGGTGAGGAAATTGAAGTTCAAAAAAGGCCAAATAACTTGCTGAGATTTGAACTCAGGTCCTCTGACCCCAGAGCCCAAGTCAGCAAGCCTGCCATGACCTTTGACCTCAGAGTTTATGCTGTTTTCTCATCCATACAAATAAAAATGACTATGGAGCACCCACAAGCACAAAACACACATACTTTCTAAGTCTTCAGTAATCCTGAGAGGTAGGTATCATTATTCCCACTTTACAGGTGAAGAGACTGGGATTCAGAAATGTTTATGTGCATGAAGTCACACAGCAAGGAGGAGATTTAAAGCTGGTCCACTTGACCCAAGAGTCCTTGCTTTTCACCCCTTTGTCCTCCTGACCATCCCTGAACCTTCCCAGGTCCACCCACTAAGAAATGATTGCTCTTTTCTTGGGTCTCTGCAGACTTGGATTCTCTCCTGCAGCATATCAGCCATGAGCTTGTGGGAACTGGTGCATATATATCCTCTCCTTTCGCTACCAGGTAGAGAGTGGCTGGAGGGCAGGGCTGGGCCTTACTTCATCTCCGTGTTTTCTGAGCCGCCAAGCCAATGGAGCAGTGAACACAGTCCAGAGTTGGACTATGAAGAAGGCTGATTGTAGAATTCTAGGACAGAATTTTGGTGGCTGAGAATAACAAGAGTTATCCTAGGTTCTTATTGGCAGGGGCTGGTGAATTGAGACAAAAGTCCTAATGGGTGAGGAGTCCTTAGGCTTTTTGGATTCAATACCTAAACAAGGATTTAGGAACAAGGGAGGTTAGGGTAGGGGGTGTGGAGGGTGGGTACGAGATTGTAAGAGATATGAGGCTCTGACTGATATACGGCCAACAAATAGTCACCATCTCAAGCGCTCCATAAATTTAATCCTCATCAATGACGTAGGTCACTGTTCATCTATATTTTTGCAGAATAAGAGTCTTCAATTCAGTTAGATTAATTTATCCAAGGCCCAGAGATTAGTAAGAGGTGGAGCTTGGATTTGAAACCAGCTCTGGGTGACAACAATGCCCAGAAGGGAAAGTCCAATGTTGGGCACATGGGAGGCTCTGGGTAATGGGGGCTACCACAAAGAGTGGTGGGAAACGCTAGGGCTTTGCTTGTTGCCTAGAGGGCCAAATGCCCTGATCCCTGGGTACAGTGTCCTCCCCAGGCAGTGCTAGGTGCAGGCCCCACTTCCACCATTTTGTGCTTTGCACTGCGCGTTCAGAGAAGCCAGAAAAGACCATGGCTACATCTCATTGCCAGCCCTTTGTCCACAGTTTTTTGTCAGTTCTGTGTGGTGGCTGGGGATCAGGCATAGCAAGCTGAGGTGGAAGGGGAACATAGGAATGCCGCCTCCATCCTGATCATGTGTCTTGGCCTGACCATCTTGCCTGAAGGAGCTGGGGATAATAAACCCTCTCAAAAACTAAGACCAGTAATGCTATAGAGCCCTGAGTCCTCACCCCTGTTTCCAACAAAGCAACTCTTCTCCTATCCGATTCCTGTGCTGAGCTGACTGCATTCTCTTTCCAATTCTCTCTCCTTCCTGTGCTGTCCATATCACTGAAGTGTGTCAGGGAACAAGTGCCCTTCCTCTCTCCCCTCCCGATGATAGCGTTGGTCCCATGCTTACGCACACCGCTGACATACAAGCACAAGTCCAGGAAGGAGGCTCACTCAGATTTTACTGTAGGTTCACAGCAATCTATTTGAAAGTGTAGAACACAGAAAGGCGTGCAAAAGTTGGGTATATGGCTCTTAGTCTAACCAATTTGTTTTAGGGTAGAATTCTCCATGCAGGACCTGCCTCCCTAGTCCATTGGGATGTCCCCAGTGGGTGTTCCTTGGGCCAGGAGAGCAGGTTTCCCAGGGGCTCCCTCACACACCCATCTCTACTCCCTCCTAGGGCCTTGGCCCATTTTTAGTTCCTCCCATAGCCCACTCCTATAGATCGGAGAAGTTTCAAGCCTTCCCCACACTATTCCGTTGGGCAGAGAAGGGGATGCTGTGATGCATCATTCCGTGCCTGAGGGTGGAGGAGAGGAGGACTGCTAAGGTGGTCAGAACTCCAGGGAGCTGCCTATCTTTTTCTTACTGGTACATGGTGGATAGTGGAATTAAAAAATCTTATGCTGTGAAAGCAGTTACTCTTTCTGAGAAGGCTTGCAGAGCTCAGGGACCTTATTTGCCATAAGATCATCCATCTGCTTTGCTATGCTGCTTATAAAGCCCCTGATGATATGATGGTGTTCTGACCCAGCTTAGACCTCTTTAGTTCTGTGGGCTCTATCTGCCATCAGGATGAAGTCTGACCCAGAGGGTTGCTCCTAAACACTTCTAACTTTTGTCTTTGCCTGAGTTGTGCTTATTTGCAGAAAAATATAACTAAAAACACCTGTAAAGAAGCTAAGCTGCTAAAAACTCCAGCTCCTGCTGTCATCGCCTCCTCACCCCCTGCGGGGAACTGCAAAGTCTCCAGCCAATGAAAAAGCAACAATCCCATCTGGCTAAACTCAAGTTCCTGCCTTGCTGCAGCCAGAAAAGCCCTCTTCCAGGAGCATGCTGAGCCCTCGACCCTGACCTTTATCTTACCTTTGTTCATTATAATAGTAAATTCTCCACCTCTGGGAGGGATTTAGATGCCATTTTCTGACCATGTAGTGTATGTAGAAATATTTTCTAGCATGACCAGGGACAGTGCATGCACAAAACCAACTTTTCAAACCCCCCCTTGAATTCTTTGGAAATCTTCTTGCCTACTTCCCTAACTACTTGCACATTCATCCCCTAATCTCCTATAAAATAATCCCACTTACCTCTCTTTGGGGAGAAGGTGCCTTTTGGACATGAGTCCACCCTTCTGCATTCTTTGGCCAAAGAATAAAGTGCTGTTTTGCTTTACTGAACTTGTTTTGTTCTACTGGAGCCAGCGACACTGGACAGGAGACCTGTTTTAGAAGGTCTGGCACATAGAGGGTCAGTAACACTTCCTCCCTTGCATCCAGGCTGCAAGGTTAATATAGTAAGAGGGGCAAGGAAGGAGCAGATCTTCAAGAAATCAACCTTGAGTGGTGCAAAAATGACTTCCCTGTAGTCTTGGGAATTTGAATGTAGGAACTCAGAAGGGACAAAAATACTTCTTTGAAAAACAGCTCTTCCTGGCATCTGAGGTCTGGTCTTGCAACACCCCAACACTCCATTCCACCTAGAATCCCATTTGTCATGATAAACTGGAAGAGCTGAGGGCATATCCCCAATTATCAAATATGGGCTTATAAGCAGCAGAGGGGTAGGGAGAGGTATACCTTTTCCAAGGTCCTTCTGCTCTTGGGTAGCATAAAAGGACCACCCCTGGTCACAGAGAACAGCTGATTGTTTTGCCCATTGGTGAGTTCTTGAAAGGTCAGACTGATGAGAACTGATGCTTGAGTTCTTATCCATCTCACCTCTTAGAGCAAATGTGTTTTCAGCTTTCAAGGGAATTGAGCAGTGTTAGATCCATTCAGTGTGTCTCTGAGACTCTCGTTCGTTGGAGATGAAGCTTGATGACTACCCACGGTCAGGCTTTGATCATAGGTGGTGAAATCTGCTTTCTGGCTTCTGGGGGGCATCCACAGAAGGAGCTTTATGCTGCTCCCCAATGTTTAGAATCTTCACTGTCCTCTGCTGGGTGTCCTGTCCTAGTTGGGGTTGAATATTGTTCTAGTTTGTTAGCTGCTTGAATGCAATATGCCAGAAACAGAATGGCTTTTCAAAAGGGGAATTTAATGAGTTGTTAGTTTACAGTTCTAAGGCTGAGAAAATGTTCCAATTAAAACAAGTCTATAGAAATGTCCAATCAAAGGCATCCAGGGAAAGATACCTTGGTTCAAGAAAGTCAATGAAGTTTAGGGTTTCTCTCTCAAGTGGAAGGGCACATGGCAAACACAGTCAGAGTTTCTCTCTCATCTGGAAAGGCACATGGTGAACACGGTTAGTATTCCTCTCTCATCTGGAAAGGCACGTGGCAAACATGGCTTCATCTGCTAGCTTCTTCTCCTGGCTTCCTGTTTCATGAAGCTCCCCGGGAGGCATTTTCTTTTTCATCTCCAAAGGTTGATGGCTGGTGGACTCTGCTTCTCGTTCTGCTCTACTCTCTCTGAATCTCTCTTTCTTCTAAGTGTTTCCTCTTTTATAGGACTTCAGAAACTAATCAAGACCCACCCAAATGGGTGGAGATATGTCGTCACCGAAGGGAGATGATCTAATTACATACAGTATTGAATAGGGATTATTCTGCCTTGATGAAATGGGATTTTGATTAAAACATGGCTTTTCTAGGGTCCATACATCCTTTCAAACCAGCACAGATATGGTGAGTACACCAACACCAGCAGAGTCCAGTGAGAAAATACCAGACAGCCTCTCTAGGCTGGTTACCATCTGGGTTACCTTTCTACATACACTCCTTTGCTCCCTGGAGTAAATACTGCTGAATCCCATACACCTGATTCGCGGCTCTGCTACTTACTAGCTGGTGATTTAGCTAGGCTCAGGGTACAACGGGGACTTGCTTTCAATGACCTCCAGGGTCCTTTCATTCTTGAAGGCACTGGGATTTTGTCCTGAGTACTGGGAACTGGCCTATTTTGCTGGAGTGTGCTGAGTGTTTTCCAAAGCAAATAAACTCAGTTACAAATTATCTGACCTACATTCCCTGCAACAGCAGATGGCATTTTTGCAGATTTCTAAGGAGGAATTGGAAAGGAGGCAATAGGAAGCACTCAGTATGAAGCCCAAGGCTTCTACTGACCCATCACCATCCTGAAATTTTGTTGCTATTCCCAGAAAACGCCATATTTTAGAAGAGTTCCTCAGTTGTTAAACATAAACAAGCACTATCAAATTTTTACCAAGTTACAAAAAATGAGTTAAATACATAAAATAAATATTATATATAAAATAATACAAATATTTTATATCTAGAATAAATAAATATATATATATATAAATAAAATATTACAGAAATTATAACTTAGAAAGCAAAAGCTTCCTGGAACCCTGTTGCTGTGCCATCCCTGCTCTCCCTAATCCTCAGGATAACCACCGGTAACAGTTTGGTTTGTATTCTTCTGGGTATTTTCTACGTAGAAACAAACAAAAATACATTACTTTATGGAAATGGGATGTATAAGCATACTGCTCTGAAGGTTGATTTTTATACTTAATGTATTTTGTTCATCTGTTCATGTTAATACAGGTAAATCTATTTCATTCCTTTTAACAAACAGATGTCTTCTTAATGTAATGGGAAACCTAGAAAAGAGAAGAGACCCTGAAGTATATAAAACTTGCTTTCTTTTATTTTAAATATTATTTCTTCTGTATTTTGGAACAGGAGACCATTGGAAATTAGTTTTAAAACACTTAAAATATAAATTTCAAAAAATTACAAGAATGGTTACTGTGATTGTTGTAGGAAATCAGTGAATAAAGGAAAAGTCATACTATGCCATTCTGATCATCCCTTAATAATAATGTCCATTTTGTCTTCAATCAGACTGTTAGACAATGGAAAACTTTCTGTAGTGTTCAGAATAATGGCCTTCAAAGATTTCCACTTTCTAATCCCTGAAACCTGTGAATATGTTACCTTACATGGCAAATAGGACTTTATGATTAAATTAAGTATCTTGAGATGGGGTGGTTATTCTGCATTGTCTCGGTGGGTCCAATGTAATCACAAGGGTCCTTATAAGTGAAAGAGGGAGGTAGGAAAGGCCAAAGGCCCGAGAATACAGGTAGCATTTAGAAGCTGGAAAAGGCAAGTAAACGGATTTTTCTTTAGAGCCTCCAGAAAGAAAACAGTCCCTCCAAACCTTGTTGTAGCCCAGTAAGACCAATCTTGAACTTCTAACCCCCAGAACTATAATAGAACTGTATTGTTTAAGCCACTGAATTTGCGGTAATTGGTTATAGCAGCAATAGGATATGCAAACACCTTCAGTTGTCTTGAACACTGTGATATCATTTGGCACAAGCTCCTTCTTTGGCAAAAACTGGATCCAAAGACAACTATTGTGTCTGAAATTATAGCACATCTGTGGTTTCAGACAGCCAGGAACTAATACGGTACTCAGAATAATATGGTCCTCTGGATGAGCCAGAGTGGGTTTTGTGGAGATCTTTTAAAATCATCATAAAAAATAAAAATGGCAAGGTATAGCTTATAGACCTCCAGGAGGAAATGCATGGGTCCACAGTTTAAAAGGCTGCCAGAGACGCAGGTGGATTTGATATTTTATCATGGAGGCTCTGTGTCGTTGCTTGTCCCGGGTCAAAGAGCAGATTAGGGTCTTGGCAGGGCTAACTTCTAGTTCTGTGATGATTCCTCTGCTCCTTAAAGTGAACCTTCTGGGGTTTGACACAGGGGCTATTAGTACTTTGTGTGGAAAATCTCCTCTCTGCCAGGTTTTGTGTCTGGGAACCACCACTGAGGGGATGGCAGCAGGAGTAAGAATGTGCTCAGATTTGCCCATCACAGAGAGGCCCACCTTTGCACCTCTCCTGTCCTTCATACACCTTAGCTGGCAGCCTACTGGGTTCCCTGCTCAGGGTCATCAGTGGATGGAGGTACCCAATTCTGGTCTGCTGTGCTTCTAGATGACCAGCAACTAGCCCAGGCAGCCTCCTAGGTGGTCAGGATTTGTGTTTGAATTTCTCACTGCTATCTTGTGTGAGCTGACAGGGGAAGGATTTGGCAGCTATGTACTCAGCTGTGACATGCACAGAGAACTTCCCAACTTTTCCTTTGACCACTGGAACCTCAATCAAAAAAGAAAAGCAGTGTCACCTTATAGGAAGTGAAGACTCATTTCTAGGTCTCCAGATTTCTCTTTTGGGCTGGGAAAATGACTGTAGGCCCTTGGTACCTCAGAGGTCAAGGCTAATGAAAAGGTGTGTAATTTAAAGGTTATGTTTCATCTCTCTCTGTTACTTAATAAATCACTCTAAGCACTGATGAACTAGGCTCTGGTTGTGGCTATTCATAATCTAAAGGAAGCACAATTTAGAAATAAAACAGAAGCCACATTGATCAGGTATCTACACTTGTAGACATTATTGCTGGGGTTAGGTTCCTACTGCCTATCACCCCTGCTCCCCTCAGGATTCTAGCAGATAGAGTAAACATATATATATGACCAACCGAAGATCAAAATATCTGCCATATCATTTAATTCCCAATACTGGGCTCTGTAAAAATAGTTTGGAGAATATGGCTGAAAGCCTGCCTTCTTCTCTGAACTTATATATGGAGGAGACTGCTAGTTGCCACCAAACCCAGCTTTCCTCTCTTTTGAAGCGTACAGTTGCACTACAATTTTCAGCCTTCCTCACAGTTAGATATGGCCATCTGTGATAGACATGGAGGTGAGTCTCCCAGATGCTCCTTCAGGGAAGGTCTTACTCCCCACTAGCAGGAAGTGTGGTCAGCAGTCTCCAGCTCTCAGCCCCTTCAGGGTCTGCCTCAAATGCACAGTGCCACCTAGCTCAAGGTCACTGTCTTCCAGGGAAATGTCTGGTGACTACATGAGGCACGGATATAAAAACCTGGACATTTTGGCCCAAAAGAGGACAACTCTGATGGATAATATTTACTGGGTTGGTCAATGCTTTGTCAGGCCTGTGTCATAGTTTGACTACTTCCTCTGTCCAATTTTGTTTCCTCCCATTTCTTTCACAGGTATTGTTTTAGTTTGCTAGGCTGCTTTAAGCATATACCATAAAATGGGTTGGCTTTGAAGAAATGGGAATTTATTAGCTTAAAAGTTAACAATTTTGAGCTGTGAAAATGTCCATATCAAGGCATCATCAAGGTGATGCTTTCGTCCTGAAGACTGGCTGCCAGTGATCCTTGGGTTCTCTGCCACATAGCAAGGTATATGGTGGTATTTGTTGGTCTCTCCCTTCTTTTTCAGGTTTCATTGCTTTCAGCTTCTTGCATTTGTAGCTTTCTCTGAATTTCTCTTATAAAGGACTCCAGTAAGTGGAATAATACCCATGCTGGGCCATGCCTAAACTGAAGTAACCTTTATCAAAAGTTCCTACTTGCAATAGGTTTATACCCACAGGAATGGATTATCTTTAAGAAGATAATTTTCTGGGGGTACATACAGTTTCAAACAGTGACAGGTATTGATTCCTAATAAATATTGATTCCCAAGAAGCCAGCCTACACCTCTGTGTGACTATGCTTTGTCTAATGTAATGTGAACAATCAGTGTGTGCTCTTTTTTTAATTTTTTTATTTTTATTTTATTTTTTTAAATTTTTTAAATTTTTTTATATGAACCACAAAAGGATCCTGTGTGCTCTTTTTGGGTCTGGCCCATGCAAACTTTCTGGGTGGATTTGTCAAGCTTATTCTCCTTTAGCCCAGAGGGTACAGATGTCAGTCATGCCGCTAGGGGATGGTGGAGCCACAAGATGGAAGTAGTCTGGGGATCACAAGGATGATAATTGCCCCCTGACTTGAGCATCTTTACAGAACTGTTAAATGAATTAGAAGTGAACTTCTATTTTACAAAGCCACTGCATTTTGGGGATCTGTTACTCTAGCTTAGTCTACCTTGACTAAACCACTGGACCCCGAGCTCCACAGGATACTCACTTACCTTTTCAGATGCAAATGGAGAAGCTAGAGAACAGAGGGCCAGGTGCTCAGGGTGATTGGAAGCTCAAGTGCCCACTATGCTTACGTTCAAAAAGGCCAGAGATTCCCAGAGAATTAGAGAGAAGAACAAGGCCCGGAGAGCTTTTCTTGAAGCTCTTTTCTTGAAGATTCATATTCCAGAGAAATGTGGCCCAATGCTACCAGGCTCTCATCAACGACAAGTGATTTCTGACCCTTTGGGGCAGTTACAAGTGACTTCTGACTCTTTGGTCAGAGTATGGAAAGATAGCAAGTTCTCATTCTAAAGCTCCCTATGTGCAAAGGAGGATCAAAAGCCTTATGTAGGTTGAGTTTGGAGTATAGGAACAGGAGCATGGAATCATTCAATTTTCTCAACACTTCATAGATAGGTAGGTAGGTAGGCAGGTAGATAGACAGACAAGACAGAGAGGAAATTGAAAGTCAGAGACATTATTGTTTATCAATGGTTATATAACTAGTACATGATAGAGGAAGATTTAAATCTAGGTTCAGCATAACTCAGAGCTGGGATTCAAAATCCAGTTCTAGGGCAGGCCACGGTGGCTCAGCAGGCAAGAATGCTCGCCTGCCATGCCAGAGGACCTGGGTTCGATTCCTGGTGCCTGCCCATGTTAAAAAAAAAAAATAAGTTCTACAGATTTTCCTCTGCTGAGGTTGGCAAAGAACAAGATCTGTTTGCCCTATACAAGTGTTTTATTTCCAGCAGAATAGTTCACCTTGGGAGTTTCTGGAAAGCTTGTGGGGTAAGAGGAGGATGTGGAATGGAAAATCATATTTTGAGTCAGACAGATCTGAGTTCAAATTCTGGCTTGGTTTTTGATACCTTGCATGATCTTGGGCAAAGTCCTCTCTGAGTTTTCCTTACCTGTAATGTGAGGAAAATAATATCCATTTTATATGGCTGTTGTGAGGATTAAATTAAACTGAAATAGTATACATAAAATGTTTCATGCCATAGGTGAGCAATAAATACTCACCTCTGCTCAATCAATTAATATTCTATAAATGTATAGGTTACTGGATAGGGGATTTAAATATTTAAACAAAAAAATCTTTTTCTTATTACATAATGCTCATTGCAAAAAAATTATAAAGCACAAACAAGCAAAATGAATAAAGAATCATGATAATCTAGTGATAACTACTGTTAACACAGTATGATATAATCTTTCAGAGCATATACACACATATTCAAAATTTGGATTGTACCATAGAGCTATTTTGTAACCTGCTTTCCCCCCTCCTTTTCAGTTAGTGTACAATGCAATACTTCACTCTCTGGTTTTGTTTGACTTGGTGGAGTCACTTGGTAATTGGAGGTGGGCAGGTCATGGCTGTATGTTGGAGTAAAAAGGCAGACCCAGACTGATGAGAACATGGTGGCAGGTAGGAGTTCAGAAGGCATTTCCCTAAGGCTGATATACTGAAGTTTTGATTTTCAGAGTGAGAGGGAGTTTGTGTGAGTCAGGGCAAAAAGCTATGAATTAAAGACAAAACTACTTACCCATGCAGGACTCTGGTTCACTCCATTGATTTGGTGGGAATTTCACCTGCTCAGCCAAATTAACAAGTCAGGTAGGATTTTAATTTGTTTACTGACCAGCAATGTGCTAGGGGTTAGGTGGGAACACAGGAACGAGCTCTTTTCTCAAGGTGCTAGTAGGCACACATTTAACCATGCACTAGTTTGAAAACACTC
This sequence comes from Tamandua tetradactyla, assembly GCF_023851605.1. Taxonomy (NCBI): domain Eukaryota; kingdom Metazoa; phylum Chordata; class Mammalia; order Pilosa; family Myrmecophagidae; genus Tamandua; species Tamandua tetradactyla. Next base: position 53,746,597 of record NC_135339.1, read on the forward strand.
TGCCTTCTGAGAAGTGAAGATAAGGTGTTATGGATGTGAAAAAAGAGGGAGGTATGACTTCTAGCTAGCTTTTTTTGTTGACAAGGGGTGATGATGATTCAGGACAACATTTGCTAAGGGAGAGAGAATTCTGGTCTGGGGAGGTCGGGGAGGGCAGAAGAACTTAGCTGAGTTGGGATAGATAGAGAGGAGTTGGTTGGTTGGAGAAGAGTGGGAAGAGCACCTCAGAAGGCAATACTGAGCAGGGTGAGTTGAGGAGACAGTAAAGGTGTTATTCTTTTGGAATTTGGTATTGGGAATAAAGATAAGTTATGCAAAGCAAAACTGGAACTTGTGCAAACTCTGGTCAGATATGCACTAGAAACACCTTAGATACTTGGTAGAGGGGTACACGATGAAAACAGAACTTTATTATAAAGATTAACTGTTAGGGACTTTAGGAAAAATGAAGAAGAGGAAGTCTACAGTCAAGGAGGCCAATTGGCTGTGAAGGATTTAGAGCTTATCTAACCCAAGGAAGAAGAGAGCAGCTGGGTCAATATGAGAGACAAAAAAAAGATGAAAAAAGCCAAACTAATAGTTTTAGAGAGGAATACTTTAAGAGCTGAAGTTGTCTACTATAGCCAATGAAATATCATACTTATTTCCCTTTTGGATGGACTATACTCATATTATACATTCATTAGTTAGAATATCTACCATATGATCACCTAGATATTGGGAATGCAACATTTCACACAGAAAATTATGCTAAGTTAGTTCTATTTACGTGTCAATAATAACACATCTTTGGATGCTATATGTGTCAGCCATTTTCCTAAGCACTAAATTTAAGTCAATATAATGCAAAGAATAGTTGCATTTATATAAGATATTTTAATCTTATGGTTTTAATTATGGCCTAGCATTCAAAAACTGAACTGAAGCCTGATTGACTATGTAACTTTAATAACTGAAAAATTTTATCCAGAAATTAACTTAATACAATATAGATTTGTTCAAAAAGAGGGACTTAAAAATTTCTGTTCATACAGACAAAAATAAAGTTAAGCAAAGATTTAAAAAGGACAAAACATTTTGTAAATACTGATAAGTACTGTGCAATGCTTTAATTCACTGTGGCAGATACAAAAATCAGAATTCATTAACAGATTATATAAAAAAGTAACCACATGAATTTCCTAGGCTGTTTAACAAAATACAACAGTAGTTTTTTTAAAAATGAGGTATTATTACACCGTAAACCAAAAACCAAAGAACATAAATAAATAAAGGCAATGTGTAATTTAGTTGTAAATGGTTACAAATTTCAACTTAATAACAATAGACAACAAAAATTTTCCAGTTATTGATGGACTTATATTTGGCTTGTTTGTGTATTTCTTATTTTAAAAAGTGATATAGCTATCAATATACAAGCACATCATTAAACATGCAGACCAAGCCAACACATTTTTTTTCCATGAGTCATCTCTACCAAATAAAAACTGTTTACATTTTATTTAAAACACTTAAATCTGGTTTCTTATACATAATTCTTTTGTGCTTATTTAGTTAGTAGTAACCTATATTAAGCATCTTACTTTCTAGTTCAAGCACTATAAGAGAGAAGCAGTTTTATTTGCATGGATTAAAAAAAGAGCAAAAACAAAGCAAAACCATATGCCCCTTTAATGCTTCAAGATTTTTAAGAAGAACCCTTTAAAGAGTATACGAAAATGAAAAAGCACAGTTACTACTGCTGAAAGAAAATAGTAAAACTAAGAAACTCTTTTTTCTCAAAGAGATATAGATTGGATTCAGAATTGCAGATTAGTTCCTCCACCCTTGAAGAATTTTGCTGGTTGGGTACAGGAAGCATGTCAACAAGAAATAGCCAACTCAGAAAAAAAATTGAAAGATATTTATTTGCATGCGAACCATAGGCTGGTACTAAATGCTGGCATCATTATTATTGCAAATATAGCTTCAGAGTTTTCTGAAGGAAGGCTATCAAAGTATAAATCAGAAGTCTTGATTTGGAAACATTTGTAACATGCTAATAAAACTGCTTCATTTTCTGTAAATTAAAAAAAACCCATTTGCTATCTGACTTAAAATGTAGTTTCTTTTCACATGCTATTTTATTAGAACACTCAAAAAAGTACTCCTGAATTTACTATAATCAGAATCCAGTGAGAAACAAACATTTGGCTAAAACGATGAACTCCATTTTTACACCAAGCTACATCATTTTAACACAAATGCTATTACTGTATTCACTTTTGTCAAATACTGTATCTTACCTTTTCCAAAAATTTTCCAAAAATGTTTCAGGACAACCTGTGATCAAAATGTTAGAAACAAGCCTTATATATCAATATATATATATATATATATATATATATATATATATATATATATATATATATATATATATATATATATATGTATATATATAAACAGTTCTTTTCTCTTGTGCTTATAATTGACTTAATTAAACAATGATTAGTTAGATCTGATTTATTTTCTAATATCCTGATCCTTAAGAAGAAATGATTATACAAATATTACAGAGTACTGTACTCAAAGTAACTAGTTTACTGCCAATGAGCATGCAGACTAATAATATTTAAAAGAATATAACCTTGAATCCAATTAATCTGAAAATAGTTACACTCTTGTACAATCATCTTTATTGATTTGTAAAAGCTGTATACACATCTAAAACCCTGAATTTACTTTGTAAAAATAAATCTTTAGCAATAAATGGCACTATCAAAATCCCATTATTCTCAGGTTATGTAGTTATTTACATGCTTTTCAGCAACAGTTGAAAAGAATCTTATAGGACCAAAACCAGTATATCAAAAACCCTGTAAATTGCATTTGCAATTGTACTGTTTACCTCTATATGAAAATATGGCACCATGCCTTATATTAATGATAATGTAGCTATCTGCTTTGCTACTGTGTGCTAGCAACACACAATCTGCCACTGGGTTCAACTATGTCATAAATGCATTCCTCACTGCACTCTGCTTTCCCAGTGGAACACCTGTGACAAACTACTTGTGGAGAATGATAAAGTGCTATAAAAAAGAGGGATTGGACCCATATCTGTCTTTGCCATCTGGTATATTCCCGATCAAGAAATTTCTATGTTTTTAGAAAATCATGCCTGCATTGAACATATTTCATGTTTGATTTTTAAAAAGTCATTATTTTAAAGTTGGAGAGCTTTATCAAGGTGCTTGAGACAGAAACACAAAAGGTTAAAGGCACAGTAAGAGGGAAGTGAATGCTACATATAAAATATTATATTTCAAGTCTTCTAAGGTTATTCAAGTCCAAAACCTTCTGAATTTGAAATTCCAATGATCAATTTCTGTTTCAGGTCTTTTTTGCTCTTGTAGGGGGGAAGGCAAAGTTGATTGAAGCAGGTATGGGCCACAGGTAACCTACAGAAAATAATTTTTTTAAGACACTAAATCTTCAAACCATACAAAATGGCCATTAAACAATCTTTTAAAATACCAGGATACACATATAAAAATCTATTTTACTATGCTAAGAAATCATTCATACAATCCTTTATTGCACAAATATTTGAGTACTACTATATATCTGGCATCATTCTAGACACTGGGGCTATGTTTACAGACAAGACAGTCAGTGTCCTGTTCTCATGAAACTTTCACTCTAAAGGCATTTTTTGGAGTCAGACAAGAATGGTTTGGAATACTGCTTCCTCTATTACTGTGGGCCCTTGCTCTAATTGCTTAATGTCTCAAATCTCAGTTTCCTCACCAATATAACAGGTAAACTATCAGTTGGATAGTGTAAAAGATTAATGAACATCTACATAAAACAGTTAGCAGAGGAGTAGATAATATAACTGTCACTACTATTTTGTCTTGACTGTCAAGAAATAGTAAAAAGAACATTTCTGGAATACTTGATACTCACACTTTTTTTTTAAATTTGAGAAGTTGTGAGTTTATAAAACAATCAGGCATAAAACACAGGATTTCCATATACACCACACCACCAACACCATGCAATTGTGTGGAACAACTGTTACTATCAATGATAGCACTTAAAAAAAAATAATTGTACTATTTTTTTTTTTTTTTTTTTTTTTTTTTTTAAAGAGAGAGGGAGGAAGGGAAGGAAAGACAGAGAGAAGGAAGGAAGGGAAGGAAAGACAGAGAGAAGGAAGGAAGGGAGGAAGAAAGGGAAACATCTTTAAACATTTTCTTGTTTTATTATATTTTGTTTGTTTGTTTGTTTTACATGGGCTGGGGCCGGGATCGAACCGGGGTCCTCCGGCATGGCAGGCAAGCACTCTTGCCCGCTGAGCCACCGCGGCCCGCCCTGTACTATTTTTTTTTAACAGTAGTTGCCTTTGTTACAACTGATGAAAGATTATTAAAATAGTTCTGTCATCCATTATTTACTTTAGGTGTATTTTTTCCACATACCACTTTATTACCACGTATTAGTATTTATATCATACATTTGTTATAGTATAGCCCATGAAAAACCATTCATACACTTGTATTATTAATTATAGTCCATAATCTACAACAGGGTTCATTGTGTTGTACAGTACTATGTTTTATCTTTTAATTTTTATTCTAGTTATATACATATATATATACAAAAATTTCCTCTTTTAACCACATTCACCTATATAGTTCAGTGCTGTTGATAACAATAATGTGCTACCATCACCACCATTTCCAAAGCTTTATCATCAGCCTAAACAGAAAGTCTGTACAAGTTAAGCATCAACTTTCCATTCTCTAAACCCAGTCAATTTCCTGATAGCTCATACTCTAGATACTAGTTCTGTGAACTTGCTTATTGTAACTAGTTGATAATAATGAGAACATACAATATTTGGCCTTTTGGTTCTGGCTTATTACATTCAACATAATATCCTCAAGGTTCACCCACATGGTTGTATGCATCCTTCTTATAGCTGAATACTATTCCATCTTGTATATATATATACACACACACACACACATATATATATACACATATATATATTTTTGTTTATTCATTCATTGCTTGATGGATACTTGGATTGCTTCCATTTTTTGGCAATTGTGATTAATGCTGCCATGAACACTGGTGTGCAAATTACTGCTTGCATCCCTGCTTTCAATTTTCCTAGGTATATACCCAGTATTGGGATTGCTGGAACATACGGCAATTCTATATGTAGCTTCCTGAGAAACAGCCAAACTGTCTTTCACAGTGGCTGCACCACTTTACATTCCCACCAGCATTGAATGAGTGTTCCTATTTCTCCACATGCTTTGTAACACTTGCAGTTTTCTGTTTTTTAAATAATGGTCACTCCGGTAGGTGGGCAAAAATATTATTGTGGTTTTAATTTGCATTTCCCTAATAGCTAGTGACAGTGAGCATTTTTTTTCATGGGCTTTTTAGCCATTTGTATTTTCTCTTTGGAGAGATGTCTATTCAAATCTTTTACCTATTTTTAAATGGGGTTGTTTGCCTTTTTATTATGGAGCTGTAGGATTTCTTTATATATTTTGAATATTAAACCCTACTTGGATATTTGGTTTCCAAATATTTTCTCCCATTGAGTAGGTTTACCTTTTCACTTTCTTGACAAAGTATTTTGAAGCACAAAAGCTTTTAATTTTGTGGAGGTCCCATTGATCTATTTTTTCTTTTGTTGCTTAAGCTTTGGGGGTAAAGTTTAAGAAACTATTGCGTACCAAGAAGCATCCTGTGATCTTGAAAATGCTTCCCTACATTTTCTTCTGGGAATTTTACAGTCCGGCTTCTTATATTTAGGTCTTTGATCCATTTTGAGTTAATTTTTATAGAAGGTATGAAGTAGGGTTCCTCTCTCATCCTTTTGAATACGGATATCCTGTTCTCCCACCAGCGTTTGTTGAAGAGACTATTCTTTCCCAGTTGAGTTAAATTGGCAGTCTTGTCAAATATCAATTGGCCATAGATGTGAGGGTCTATTTCTGAACTCTCAATTTGTTTCCACTGGTCAGTATATCTAGCTTTATACCAGTACCATACTGTTTTGACCACTGCAGTTTTGTAATATGCTTTAATGTCAGGAAGTATGAGCCTTCCAACTTTATTCTTCTTTATCAAAATGTTTTGGGCTACTTGGAGCCCCTTACCCTTCCAAATAAATTTGACAACTGACTTTTCCATTTCTGCAAAATAGGCTGTTGGAATACTGATTGGGATTGCATTGAATCAATACATCAATTTGGACAGAATTCACATCTTATCAATACTTAGTCTTCCCATCCATGAAATGGAGCGTCCTTCTATTTATTTAAGTCTTTGAATTCTTTCAGCAATGTTTTGTAGTTTTCTGTATACAAGTTCTTTACATCCTTGGTTAAAGTTATTCTTAGATATTTGATTCTTTTAGTTGCTGTCAGAACTGTATTTTTTTCCTTGATTTCCTCCTCAGACTGCTCATTACTGGTGTACAGAAACACTACTGAGTTTTGCATTTTGACCTTGTATCCCAACACATTGCATTCCTGAGATAAAACCCACTTGATCATGGTGTATAATTCTTTTAATGCGTGGTCAGATTCGATTTGGAAGTATTTTGCTGAGGATTTCTGTATCTGTATTATTAGAGAAATTGGTCTATAATTTTCTTTTCTTGTAGTATCTTTATCTGGCTTTGGTATTAGGATAATGTTGGCCTCCCAGAATGAATTAGGTACTGTTTCTTCCTCTTCAACTTCTTGGAAGACTTTGAACAGGGTTGGCATTTAATTCTTCTTGGTATGACTGATAAGATTCACCTGTGAAGCTCTCTGGTCCTGGGCTTTTCCTTCTTTTGGATATGGATATCCAGTTCTCCCAGCAGCCTTTGTTGAAGAGACTATTCTTGGGAGGTTTTTTTTTTTGTTCTTTGTTTTTTCACATGGGCAGGCACCAGGAATTGAACCTGGGTCTCTGGCATGGCAGGTGAGAACTTGGCCATTTGAGCCACCGTGGCCCACCCTCTTGGGAGGTTTTTGATGACTGAATCAATCTCTTTACTTGTAATTAGTCTATTGAGGTCTTCTATCTTCTAGAGTCAGTGTGGGCTGTCCGTGTATTTCTAGGAATTTATCCATTTTATCTAGGTTGTCTAATTTATTGGCATACATTTGTTCATAATATTCTCTTATGATTCTTTTTATTTCTGTGGGCTCAGCTGTAATGTCACCCCTCTCATTTCTCATTTTACTAATTTTCATGTTCTTTTTTTCTTTGTCAGACTAGCTAAGGGTTTTCCAATTTTATTGATCTTCTCAAAGAACAAACTTTTGGTTTTTGTTAATTCTCGATTGTTTTTTGATCCTCAATTTCACTTATTTCTGCTACCATCTTTGTATTTCTTTCCTTCTGCTTGCTTTGGGGTTAGTTTGCTGTTCTTTTTCTGGTTCCTCCAGGTGTACGGTTAGGTCTTTGATTTGAACTCTTTCTGCTTTTATAATGTAGGCATTAAGGGCTATAAATTTCTCTCTCAGTATACACATCCTCTGCTGTGCCCGTAAGTTTTGATACATTGTGTTTCTTTTTTTCATACATCTTGATATATTCACTGATTTTTTTCTTGCAATTTCTTCTTTGACCCACCGAATGTTTAAACAGTGTGTTATTTAACTTCCATATATTTGTGAATTTTCCAAATTGACTTCCCGCTTCATTCAATTATGATCAGAAAAAGTGGTTTACATGATTTCAATCTTTTCAAATTAATTGAGAGTTGTTTTGTAACTTAACAGTGGTCTATTCTGGAGAAAGATCTATGAGTACATGAGAAAAATGTATACCCCACTATTTAGGGTGCAATGTTCAGTATACGTCTGTTTGGTATAGTTCATTTATTATATTATTCAAGTTCTCTCTTTCTTTATTGATCCTTTATCTATATGTTCTATCTATTAATAAGAGTGGTGTATTGAAGTCTACAACTGTTATTGAAGAGATGCTTATTTCTCCCTTCAGTTTTGCCAAAACAGGAAGTGATGGCCCAGGCAAAGGGGAAGATGAAAGCATTAGAAAGCATCAATGAGGAGAACCAGACCTAGAACATACCCGATAAAGACTTTGAGAAAATGGTCCTAAAAATCCTCAAATAGTGAAAGAAAAATATGAACAAAAAACTAAAGGAAATCAGGACAATGACAGATAATCACAAAGAAAAAAGCAATAGAGAGATGGAAATTATGAAAAGGAACCCAACAGAGCTGAAGACTACAGTAATAGAAATTTAAAATTCCCTAAAGGGGTTCAAAGGCAGATTGCAGCTGGCAGAAAAAAGAATCTATGAATTTGAAGATAAGACAATTGTAATCATCCACTTAAAGGAGCAGAAAGAAGAATGAATAAAATGAACAGTGCTTAAGGAACCTGTGGGATACCATCAAGCACACCAATATATGAACTGTGGGACTCTTAGAAGGAGAAGAGAAAAGGATCAGAGAGGATATTTAAATAAATAATGGCTCAAAATTTCCCAAATTCAACAAAAGATATCCATATACTCATCTGAGTTACTCTACAAACTGCAAACAGGATAAATCCACACAGGCCCACAATGCAGCATATTATATTCAAACTACTGAATGCCAGAGATAAAGAGAGAATACCAAAAGCCGCATTTGAGTCACATATTAGGGAACCTCTAAGATTAAGCGTCAATTTCTCATTGGAAATCATGGAAGCAAAATAGCAAAGGGATGACCTATTTAAACTGATCAAAGTAAAAAATTGCCAGCCAAGAATTCTGTATTTGGCAAAACTGTCTTTCAAAAATGAATGAGATTCCTGGACCATGAGCCTTCCATAATACAAAATAAATAAATAAATAAATAAAAATGAATAAGAGATTAAGACATTCCCAATAAACAAAAGTTGAGGATGTTTGTCACAACTGGTTTTGCCCTATAAGAGATGCTAAAGGGAGTTCGGCCTGTTCAGAGGAAAGGACAATAGACAATTGACTGAAGATACATAAAGAAATAAAGACCTCCAGTAAGGGTAATGACATGGGTAAATATAAATGCAATATTATTATATTTTTGGTTTGTAACTTTACTTTTTACTTCTTACAGGATCTAAAGTGCAACTGCAAAAAATGTAATGATTAATCAGTGCTTTGGGACTCACAATGTGCAAACATGAAATCTGTGATAAGAACTACACAAAGGTAGGGGTCAGAGGGGTATAGGAACATAGTTGGTATCAACTACTGAAATTATATTGGTATCTAAGCAAGTGAGAGTGTTGTAGATTTAGGATGTTAAATTTAAACTCCATGGTAAATACAAAGGAAATAGCACAGAATATGCAAATTCACAGGCTGACAGGTGCAGGTGACAGGGATAGGAGGGAGTTAATAATAATGGGTATAGGGTTTCTGTTTGAGGATATGGAAAACTTTTAGTAATGGAAGGTGGTATGGGTACTGTAAGAGCATAAAAATTAGTAATCCTGCTGAATGATATGCTTGGGAGTGGTGGGAATATGCTGTATATATATATTTCCACAATTAAAAAAACAGAATGAGCAACTAAAGAGATAATGACAGTTAAAGGCAGTATGTGAAGCTTAACAGGATATAATAATGGAGGCAAAAAGGATATTTTTGGGTCATAGAAAAAAACTGAAATATAGGTTATAAGCTTTATATCAATGTTAAATTTCTTGAACTTGATAACTGTACTTATGGGGATTACATAAGTGAATATTCTTGCTCCTAGGAAATGAATATGGCAGTATTATGTGTTCAGTGAGCATGGGGTATATGGCCTACACTCAAGGGTTCATAAAATGGACTGATAAAGAGATAGACAGATTGACACAGAGAAGACGGACTGAAAGACAAATAGATAAATAGATAAAATGATACATTAAATGTGGCAAAATGTTAAAATTGGTGGTTCTGGGTATCTGGGGAGATAGGTATAATTGGAGTTCTCGGTATGTGAACCGTATTATTTTTTTCACTGTCCTGTAGGTTTTAAAGTATTTCAAGATAAAAAGTTAAAAAAAACAGGAAATAAATTAATAATAGAGAACTTAAAGCCATAACTATTCTCATTTCAATGTCATGTTTACTTACTTTCAAGATTTTTCTATGTGAAAATTACTTCAGACTGAATGCACCGCCTGATTTCAAATGTATTATTATTAGCAAAACTTACAAATAAAATATAAAATGACAATCTAGAAATTTACCAGTTAGTAGAAGTTTCATTCTTTGAGATTTTAAAGTTCAAATCAGCCATCCCACCTACAGGTACTCTGTCACTTCCCGTAGTAAAATGTAGCAACTTCTTTTGAAGATCAAGAGGAAATCCAAGCACAACATCCCAAAAGTATCTAGAGAACACCAACGAAAATTTATATGAAATGTCTTAACAAAATCTTGCAAACTAGAATAAAGTAGGCTCTAAGGAAAAATTTTCCCTAGAAAATTTTAAACATACATAATACCCTTAATGTGAACTTAAAGAATGACAAGTTTCTATATGTGAATTAGATTTTAGAAAAAAGTTTTATTCATATACCACACAATCCAAGCAAAGTGTCATAATCAATGGCCCTTGGTATAGTTACAGAGCTGTGCTTTCTTTGCCACAATCAATTTCAGAACATTTTCATAACTCCAAAAAGAAGAACTCCATGTCCTTTATTCACCCCTAATATTGACACTTAGCTTTGGTGTAGTACCTTTGTTACAACTAAAGGAAGAATATTAACATATAACTATTAACTATGGTTCACAGTTAGCATTAGGAGTGTTTTTTTTTCCATATACCACTCTATTATTAACACCTTGTAGTTGTGTCATAAAACTGTTCTAATTTATGGAAGAACATATATGTGAATTAGATTTTTGACGAACATTACTATAAAACAGCATTATTATAAAATTATAAAAGTAGTCCAAGGGTGGAGAGTACAAAAGTCATTTTTCTCCTTTATAATTTACAAGACCTATTTTTTCAATGCAGTGCTATTAAAATGCTATTTATAATTACAGCATCCCTGAATTCTAGGCCAAAGTCACTTAAAAAATCCAATCTCTACTTTTGTGTAAACTTATTTATATCACTTTCTCTCAAAGGGATAATTGGTTTCACATTTAATATTCTCATCACATTATCTCTTAGAGATAAAATAAAACTGTGGTTCTCTACAATATTTCAGCTAACTTACTAGATTCAAAGACTAAGTTATACAAATAAATGAACCCACGTTCTCTTTTATCCCTCTTCTGCAACCCTACTACTGGAAGTATAAAGAGATTACCTTATAGTTAAGTCAGTTTTTGCATAGCCATCATACTGAGTACTTCTCTGTAGGGCATGCATATCCAGTTCAGGACTTCCACAGACCAGAATTTCAACCTCTTCTGAACGAAGCAGCTGCCAATAATTATTTATCAAAACGGTAATTTAAAATGATGATAAAAAAAGAAACAAACTATTTTCATTAAATCAAATCACAAAATTTATGACTTCTCTTATGGTATATCAAACCATTTTGGAGGGAAGAAAAATCTTCTCCATTTATATTTTTCCTACTTAGGCAAGATACTTTTCCTTCTGAAAGTTCATTCCATTAAGTTCATCTTTTGCAAATGGTAATTAGCAGTTTGCCAGAAAAACAAGCAGATGACTATTATAATTCTTCCTCACAATGCAGTTTGAAGGTTTCTTAGCTAATCTAGCATCTACTAATCTGCCTGCCTACTTTTGACATCCAACAACACCTCCTGTGTACACTGTTAAAAAGTCTGTGTACTTGGCTACAGTCTGTCTTGTGCTGCTTACTTGTTCTTTCACACACATAGGCTAGACCAAGTTATACCATGTAATTTTTATCTTCTCTCCCTCCACCTCTACAACTCCTACTGTGTCACAGACAAAACTCAAATTTAACCCAACAAAATGCTTTTTTCCCAAAGTTCTGTTCAATTACAATCATGCAGCAAAGGTTACTCTGAAACAAGCTAGAAAGAATATAAGTAGATTTTCTCCTGTCCCAAAGTAACCTCTATAGTGCATTTCTCTTTCCTGTGAAAAACAATTCAAATGAAAGACCTTACTACAAAACCCTCATAATAAAACTGAAGGGATATACAGAAGATATGATGGAGCGTGCCCTGGGAAGCTGGAGTGAAGAGCACCAGTTCTGCAGAAAACTATGTTCATATCTTATGATAATGTCTTTCCTACATGGTATTCTACATAGCAACTGACTCATATCAAGAATGTAAGAGAAGTAAAACAACTTGAGACTGCCAAGTTTCTTTGGAAAAAAACTATTTCATTTCTTTGGAAACAAACAATTTTATTTGGGTAGAATGCAACCTGGAGTTGCTGAGAGAAACTGAAGAAACAGGAAGCAGGTACAAGTGCATTGACCAAATCAGTAAGAAGTTGGGATTTTGCCTTTGAGCTATGGACTGTGTCTTTCAGTAATAAGAATGTTACTAAAGCATACTACTACTGTGCTTGAAAGAAAATTATTTAAGCTGTAAAAGACATAAAGAAAGAAAATATATAGGGTTCTATAGCAGAAGGGGAGAAAAACTGAGTTTCATTGGTCTCCTCCCACCTCCTCCCTACCTTAATTCCTAAGGAATTAAGGCCGAAATGGCAGAACTGGCTTCATTTCTAGCTTATTTTAACAAAGTAGAACACATTTTCTATTTAAAAACTCGTCACTAAAATATTTAGGGAATTATCTGTCAAATATTATAGTATTATAAAGTCTATTTGAAAGAATAATTTAAGGTTTCAAACTCACCATCAGGGCATTTGAAGCACACACACTATGAAATCCATAATAAAAGGCAGCAAATTGCTTATAGATGGATTTGTTGAGAAGGAAGTCAATATAAAGCTGTACATATTCTAGAATGCAATATTACATGTTAAATAGTAAAAACGTGAATGGCGAACACTAATGAATTTTTATTTAAAAATTTTGTCTAACTTACCTTTCCTATTTTGATTGGTAACTGTAATTTTATCACCACCTGGCTTTAAGTTATAGGATTTAATTATTCCAAATTCTTCTTGAAAAACCTGATGGGAGATGGCATCAAATCATATTGTTGGTATAGTTGACATAATAACAGGCTTTACTGAGTAGGTTTGCAAAATTTAAAATGTAAGCAGAACAAGTTTTTTCCCGCCTTCTAAATACTCAAATTACAAAAAGGCTAAGCACTTGTGATATTTGTATTAAAAATTAGGTGTCATGAAAGCATTAGGCATTTTAAAACCATCTGTTAAATACGAGCTAGATATTTTACCGCTGTCCACAAAACCTGCATGGTCACTTAGGTAATACTCAAGTCTTTGGACTATGAGGATCATTGTTAATTTCCATATCCCAATTATTGTTAGGGGGGTAGAAAAGAGAGATTTGGTCTGACTTGTTAAGTGTCTGCTCCTAACTTAATACAGGGTTGTACATGTCTATTAACCCTGATTCATACTTTCTAAAGGTGGGTGTTTAGTAACAAATGGCAAAATTTAAATGAAATACATGTTTAACAAAAAGCTATTTGCCCTTAATAATACCTGGAATGTTGAGTAGAAATCTTCTTCAACATTGCCTTCATATGATAAGAGTTCACTTAATCCATGGGCCAACTCCTGTAAAAATAAATGTTGTCTTTTTAAATAAAATATTACGTAAAATATTTAAGCAGAGTTACTATAGTTCACTTACATGTGAGTAAAAGAGAAGACAAATTCCTTCAGACTTAAAAAAAATAATTTTTGAGATGTGTTTTTTAGAGCACAAAAAACTTGTTAATGACACCTACTGTCTAAGAGGCTTGGAAAAATTTATTTTGGATCATGTACGAGGAAAATAACCAGTTCAATTTGATGAGAATAATTCTGGGGTATATTCTTAAGCTGTAAGCTAGACATATTGCTTATGAAGTTTTATCATAATTCATTGCTGTTACATTATTGTTTATGAATTTGTAGTATACAGGCATACTTGGGAATATTGTGTGCTTGGTACCAGGTCACCACAATAAAGCAAATATTGCAATGAAGCAAGTCATATGAATTTATTGGTTTTCCAGTGCACATCCTAAGTTTATATTATACTGCAGTCTATTAAGTGTGAACAGCATTATGTCCAAAAATACCCTGTACATACCTTAATTAAAAAGATTTTATTTCTAAAAAATGCTAACCATCATCTGAGCCTTCACTGAGTCATAATCTTGCTGGTGAAAGGTCTTGCCTCTATGTGGAAGGCTGCTGACTGATGATGGTGGTGGTCACTAATATTTGGGTAACTGGGGCAATTTCTTAGGATAAGACAATCATTACGTTTGCCACATTGAGTGATTCTTTCTTTCACAAAAGATTTCTCTGCAACATGCAATACTGTTTGATAGCATTTACCTACAGTAGAACTTCTTTCAAAATTGGCGTGAATCCTCTCAAACCCTGTTGCTGCTTTATCAGCTAAGTTTATACAATATTCTAAATTCTTTGTTGTCACCGCAACAATATTCAGATTCTTCACCAGGAGTGTTGATTTCCTTCTCAAGAAACCACTTTCTTTGCTCATCCATAAGAAGGAACTCCTTATCTATTAGAATTTCATCATGAGATTGCAACAATTTAGTCACATCTTTAGGCTCCACTTCTAATTCTACTTCTCTTGCTGTTTCCACCGCAATTCATAGTTATTTCCTCCACTGAAGTCTAGAACCCCTCAAAGTCACCCATGAAGGTTGAAATCAACTTGCAAACTCCTGTTCACGTTGATATTTTGACATTCCATGAGTCAAGAATATTCTTAATGGCAACTAGAACGGCGAAACCTTTCCAGAATGCTGTCAATGGATTTTGCTCAGGTCCATCAGCGGAATCACTATCTACGGCAGCTATAACCTTATGAAATGTATTTCTTAACTAATAAGACTTGAAAGCCAAAATGACTACTTGATCCATGGGCTGCAGAATCCGTGTTCTTTAGCTGGCATTCCTATCATATATCTTGAGATATCAGGGCTCTTGGTTCACCAGGTGTATTTCCAGTGAGCAGTAATATTTTGAAAGGAATCTTTTCTCTGAGCAATACATTGCAACAGTGGGCTTAAAATATTCAGTAATCCATGTTGTAAACAGATGTGCTGTCATCCAAGCTTTGTTGTTCAATTTACAGAGCCCAGGCAGAGTATGTTTAGCAATTTTTAAGGGCCCTAGGATTTTTGGAAGGGCAAATTGGCATTAACTTAACTCACCAACTGCCAACAAGAGTCAACCTATTCTTTGAAGGTCTAAAGCCGGTGCTGAGTTCTCCTCTCTAGCTGTTCACAGGCCTTCAGGCTTAGATGGCATCTTCTTCCAATAGAAGGCTGTTTCATCTACACTGAAAACCTGTTTAGTATAGTCACCTTTATCAATTATCACAGCTAGATCTTCTGGAGAACCTGCTGCTGCTACATGAGCATTTGTTGCTTCACCTTGCACTTTGATGTTATGGAAATAACTTCTTCCTATAAAGCTTATGAACCAAACTCTGCTAGCTTCAAGCTTTTCTTTTGCATCTTCCTCATCTCTCTCAGCCTTCAGAGATTGGAATAGTTAGGGCCTTGCTCTGGATTAAGCTTTGTCTTAAGGGAATGTTATGGGTGGTTTGATTTTCTATTCAGACCACTAAAATTTTCTCAATATCAGCAATTAGGCTGTTTCACTTTTTTATCATTCGTGTGTGCACTGGAATAGCACTTCTAATTTCCTTCAAGAACTTTTCCTTTGCATTCACCCCTTGGTGAACTGTTTGGCACAAAAGTTCTAGCTTTCTATCAAAGGTGATGGTGGAGTTATACAGAGAACAGAGGGCTTAATAAACAAATATGATTGCTGAATTGTAAAACTGATATTTCTTTTAGTCTCCAGTATCTTAGAGAAGCTAGTAAAAACCTAAAATTGTAGAGTTGTAACCCATACCAAACTCTGAAATCTATTGTACAACTAATTGTTGTACTGTGCTTTGAAATTTATTGCTTTTTTGTATGTATGTTATTTTTCACAAAAAAAGAGGAAAAAATGGTTGGTTGTGATAATAAAAACATTTTTATTCCTTCTAGCCTCCTATATTCTAGAGCAGCTAGAAGGAAAAATCTGAGAGGATGGAATGGTAGCCCATGACAAACTTTGGGATCTGTCCTGTAACTACTTGTTGAAGAATACTTTGAAAACTATTGCTTTTTTGTTCCTTTGCATTGTATATATGTTACATTATACAATTTAAAAAGTTAAAAAAAAAAGTCCTAGCTTTCAGTCTATCTTTTGAGATGCTTTCGTCACAGCTTAATCATTTCTAGCTTTTGATTTAAAGTGAGAGACGTGAGACTTTCTTTCACTTGAAAGCTTATAGGCCATTGCAGGGTTATTAATTGGCCTAATTTCAATATTGTTATGTCTCGGGAAAAGGGAGACTTGAAGAGAGGGAGAGAGATGGGAATGGCTGGTTAGTGGAGCAGTCAGAATACACACAACATTCATGACTGTTTGCTATCGTATATAGGCACAGTTCAAAGCACCCCAAAACAATTACAATAGCTATATCAAAGATCAAAGAATACCATAACAGATACAATAATAATGAAAAGGTCTGAAGTAGTGAGAAGGACCTAAAAGTGACACGAAGTGAGCATATGCTATTGGAAAATGGTGCCAAGAGACTTGCTGTATGCAGGGCTGCCATAAACCCTTATTGTAAAAAACACGCTTTTTGCAGAGTTCAACAAAGTGAAACACAACAAAGAAAAATGCAATAAAATGAGATACACCTACACTCATTTTTGATTTGTACTGTTTTAAAAGTCTGCTGATGTTGTAGGATCTATATTTTATAAAAACACAAAGTTTATAAATGTTAAGTGGGTCTATATTTCAGTTATAGCACTCTCTCTACCCTCCCAGAAAAAAAAGAAAAGGTTAAGCTTTTAATAAAACACAGAATCAATATAGGTTATGAAGTTATATTTTCAGACTTGTTTAATTCAGAAAGGGATTCAGTAGATTTTAGCCCTTTTTTAGCCCTTTGTATTTTCAAACCACTGTTTTTGTTGAGTTTGTTTTGTTGTTGTTTAATTATAGTGTGATTCTTAGTCCTTTTGCTGTAGTATGCTATCTTTAAAATTTTATCTATACAGTTATACTTGTTTATGATTTCATAAACCTATAATAAAGGGTACGAAATTATAGACTATTTTTTTCATCACCTTATGATATCCCAGTTTATTTTTTAATTATTTTTTTTCACTTTTTTCGTTGAGAAATCTTCATACACATACATTCTATACATGGCTCACAATATCATCACATAGCTGTGTATTCATCATCATGGTCATTTTTCAGAACATTTGTATCACTTCAGAAAAAAGAAGTAAAAAGAAAAAACTCATACATACAGTTTATCTTACCCATC
Source organism: Tamandua tetradactyla (assembly GCF_023851605.1). Lineage (NCBI taxonomy): Eukaryota > Metazoa > Chordata > Mammalia > Pilosa > Myrmecophagidae > Tamandua > Tamandua tetradactyla. The sequence continues at coordinate 53,764,090 of NC_135339.1, forward strand.
TCTCTAATTGACCACTAGTATTTCCATTTACCCAATTTATTTTACCCTTTGTCCCCATTATTTTTTTATCCATATTTTTCACTCATCTGTCCATACCCTGGATATAAGGAATACTGGACACAAGGTTTTCACAATCACACAGTCACATTGTAAACATGATATCTTTATACAGTCATCTATAAGAATCTAGGTTCCTGGAACATAGCTCAACAGTTTGTAACTCTGTGCTTTGGGGTGCAATGACCTATATATGTCTGTTAGGTCTAATTCATTAATCAAGTTGTTTAACTTCTCTATTTCCTTGTTGATCTTCTGTCCGGTTGTTCTATCTATAGAGGAGAGTGGTGTTTTGAAGTCTCCTATTATTATTATTGTTGAAACATCTATCACTCCCTTCAGTTTTGCCAATGTGTGTCTCATATACTTTGGAGCTCCTTGATTGGGAGCATAAACACTTATGATTATTATATCTTCTTGGTGAACTGACCCTTTAATTGGCATATAGTGTCCTTTTTTTGTCTCTTTACATTAAAGTATTTTGTCTGATTTTAGGACAGCTAGTCCTGCTTTTTTTTTGGTTACAATTTGCATGGGAAATCTTTTTTCCATTCTTTCACTTTCAATCTATTTGTATCCTTGTGTCTAAAATGAGTCTCCTGTAAGCAGCCTATAGCCGGATTATATTTCTTAATCCATTCTGCCAATCTGTACCTTTTAATCGATAAATTTACTCCGCTAACATTCAAAGCTATTACTGAAAAGGCTTTCTTGATTCCACCATCTTATCTGTTTTATTTTATTTGTCAGATCTCTATATTATTTTCCCTCTTTCTCTTTGTATTCTTTAAATTACCCTTCACGGTACTCTTCAATTCTGTGCTCTCCTCCAGACCTCCCTCTCCTGCCTTTTTTTTCAGTCAGCAAAACTCCTTTTAGTATTTCTTGTAGGGCTGGTCTCTTGTTGACAGATTCTTTCAGGACATCTTTGTCTGTGAAAACTTTAATCTCTTCCTCAATTTTGAAGGACAATTTGGCTGGTTACAAAATTCTTGGCTGGAAGTCTTTCTCCTTCAGGATCTTGAATATATCACATCACTGCTTTCTTGCCTCCAGGATGCTAGTTGAACTCAGTCTTACTTGTTTTCCCTTGTATGTAGTAGATTGTTTTTCTCTTGCTGCTTTCAGGATTTTCTGCTTTTCTTCAACATTTGACAGACTGATTAGTATGTGCCTTGGGGAAAGCCTATTTGGGTTTATTCTGTTTGGGCTTCTTTGACTTGTATATTTACGTCCTTTATAAGGGCTGGGAAGTTTTCCCCCATTATATCCTCAACTACTCACCTAACCCTTTACTTCTCTCTTCTTCTTCTGGGACACCAATGATTCTTATATTTGTGTGTGTTGTTTCATCTATCATCTCCCTGAGTTCCTATTGAATTTTTTCCATCTTTTTTACCATTTGCTGTTTTGAATCTTTGAAGTCAATTATCCTGTCCTCTATATCACTTATTCTTTCTTCTGTCTCTTCAATTCTGGTGTTGTGTGCCTCTACTATGTTTTTTATTTGGTCAACAGAGTCTTTAATCTCTGTAACTTCTGCTATTTTCCTATTTATTCTTTCAAATTCCTCTTTGTGCTCTTCTACTGTCTTTCTTGATCTCCTTTATGCCATTTCTTTCCCATTTATTTTATTAAGTAGAGTCGTATGAACATCTTTGACTAGTTGTTCCAACACCTGTGTCTCCTCTGGTGTTTTAATTTGGTCATTAGGCAGGGCTATATCTGTCTGCATTGTGATATGCTTAATGATCTTCTGCTGCCTTCGTCGCATGTAAATATCTCGACTGATTTACTTTGGGAGTTGCTTTCTTCTAGTAGTCTGAGGCCTTGTGTTTGTGGGACGGTTGTACAGTAGGGAGCAGGGCACAGGGTGGAACATTCAGTGCAGTGATTTGTTTCAGGGAGTTATAGGTACAGGTTGGGGATGTTGTGCTGATGTTTGTTAACGTGGGTGCCCAGTGGCCAAGGAGGATGTAGCTGTGCAGGTGCACTGGTCTGGGGGGTATAACCCTGGTATGCACTGGTCTAAGGCACAGGGTCCTTTGTGCGCATGTATAGAGCTGTGGCAGCAGGTTGGTGTTACGCCTTCATTGACTGGTGGCAGGTGTGACCCGGCTGCGCAGGACAGCACTTTTGCAGAGAAAGGCTGAGGGCTGTACGCATGCGCGGTTCTAGGACCGTTCCTAGTCCCGCATTCCTGTCCATACACTCCCGCTGGCTCCGTGCCTCCGCGCCAGGCTTCAGCTTTCTGTCTCTCAGTTCTTCAGCCTCTGCAACCAGGGCTGCCACATGTGGTGCAGAAGGTCTCTCAGGTCAGCTACACTCCTAAATTGCCACCTCAGTTGCCCTCCTGTCTCTTCTCTAAGTTTTCTGTGGAGCAGGGCTAATCTCGAGCTGCTCTAGTTGGCCATCTTCCTGGAAGACCTAGAATATCTGTTTTTACATACTGAACACCCAGATTCTATGCTATTTAATAGAATGTATGTGAGAGTGATTTAAGGAGAAGGAAAAGAGATTACAGTCACAGATCCAAGGTTATGCTTGCCTTTCCTCTGATTTAGATTCCGTAAAACTCAAGTGTCTTTTTTACATTTAGACAGTCATGAAGATTTTTTTTTCTTGCTGGACAGTTCTGATGCTTCATATCATGACCCACCCCCTCTAGAAAAACAGTAGAGCATTCATTAACAAGGTCGTGGAAATTTATTGCATTTATTTACACCACATTAAGGGCTTCATCACTGAACATTTTGCTTACTTCCTACATGCTTTTTGTCCTATTTTAATAATATTGCCTTCGTCAAGAATTAAAAGGATTAGAAAATTATGGCTGTTGGTATTCTCTATATAACATATTTTATATGATGTCCTGTCACACTTATTTAAAAAAAAATTCATTCTTATAAAAATGTGGATTTACCTCTTAAATTGAAAGACTAAAACCAATTTTTAAAACAGCCTGATATCAATTCCTCGGGAAGTACGCGTGGTTTCTTAACAGGACACACTTCTGGACAAACTTCTGAACTTTCATCTGAACTCATGTGGTTATTAAAACAAAGGGATATTTGGAGAGGCCCTTAATGAGCAACATAGAATCTCCACATTCCAGGTATTCCACATACCTGGGTATTCTCTGCTGACCAACAGTTATCAAACTCAGGTATAAAGATTAATTTTTTAACGGGTTGGTAGAAGTTGTGTATACTCTCCATTTTTATTAACTGTTAACTTTGAATTAAAGGCAGTGATCAGAAACTTGCATAGTACATTATTTTGGTTCCTCAAATAATTGCATTTACTGGCCTGTATAGCTTGCCTGTTCTGAGAAATGTTATAGAAACAGTCCTGTGAAATTTATTCATTATATTTATTTTAGGGTTGATTTTGCAGACATTGTTAATGACATTACATAGTATCATTTTACTAAGGAGATATTTTTCTGAATCTCAGCATGAGTCACATTTATTTTTCCTGAGCAATTTTTGTTCACTTTTATCTTAGGGTCACTGAGGTTCATGTAATAGACTGATTTCTTTTTTTGTGAAAGTTTAGGCATATTTGTGGCAAGTGGAAATGATGACTTTACAAAATGCATTTAGTATATTAACCTAATCCCAGGCTTAATTTTATCTTTCTAATCCTTATCTTCCCCTCAATCCAATTTCCTCAATTTTTCATATCTAAATCAACCTCAAATTCTTTATTTATGGACATTAAATAAACATTAGTGTTATTTATAGTGGACTTTCAAGTTGACAATTAGAGATATAAAATTTCACTCTATCAGTTAATCCCTGTAGATTAACGTGATATCCATTTCTCCCTGTACATTTTCTGGTCTCTATCCAAACCTTTCTATTTGACCACAGTGCAGCAGCATCTACAAATAGATACCCAGGCACTTGACTTTCATTACCATTAAAACCTCTCAATTGAATACAAGTATTACTACTACTACTAATTATAATACAACCACCATCACCATTTAGCATAGTGATTCAAGTACTATGTGCTTTATTATCTCATGTGCTCTTTCCAATTTATAAGTTTTACTATCCATTGTTCACATTAAAGAAATGAGAGCTTGGACAGCTAAAACAATTTATCCAACTTCATAGAACTAATAAGTGGCGGCCTGAATTCAAACTTCTCTGACTTCACAGCCTGTGCTCTATGCTCTATGCTATAAGAGCTTAGGAGTGCTGAAAAGTAGGTGATGTGTCTCTACAAAGATGAAGAAAACTGGATGAAAAAGGAGATGGAGGGAAGCCATATTTGGAAATAATAGCATTAGGAGAGAGACACTGTAGGTAGAAGAGAAATGATTTAACATTAAGGGAAAACATGCTAATAAATAACTTTATACTTACAGGCATAATTTGACTTAAGTCATCAACGGTAACATTGCAGATGCCCACTGTTGTATTCTGATCACTAGGAATGATCGGAGGACTCAATAATTTCTTGTAACAGCAGGGAGGGAAACGGATATCCAAGGTGATGCTGTTATAAACAGCTAGTCCCATAAGCTATGCATACTAAATGTTAAGCATTAACATAAAATCCATGACAACAGATCAGTATTGAATGATGCATCAGTCTATTTCTTGTATTCTTCTTTCAAATTTAAATGACTAATTTGTCCTACATACTTCCTTTCCTCTTTCATTTATTTTTTCTTCACTTTACATAACATAATTCCTTGATTACCAAAAGTCATGTAAAGAGAAATTCAGTTGATGGTATTTATTTTGTTAGAAAAGTTTATCTAAGATCATAGTAGATAGTAATAGATCATAATAGATAGCAATTTCAGACATTTTTGTAAATTATTCAACTATAACAACATTTTATAAATTTAAGCAAAGATGTTGGTGATTTTAAAGTGGCAGCAACAAATTATGCAATAGAACTCACTACTGATTTTGGCAATAGTCATCTTAGCTCTTTTAAAATTAAATACAGGGCGGGCCACAGTGGCTCAGCAGGTAAGAGTGCTTGCCTGCCATGTCCGAGGACCCGGGTTCGATTCCCGGTGCCTGCCCATGTTAAAAAAAAAAAAAAAAAAGTTAAAATTAAATACAGACTGAAGAAAAGAGAGAGGAATACAAAATATGAATATACACACATACAAACTAATGGCCAGTAGGACTATTAATCTCCTACAATAATACTTGAAAGGTTTTATTACTTGGTGTTTTCTCTAAGTATTGATGTTAAAGCTATAGATGTTATATTTATAAAGTTTATCCTATTGAATTTTATTTATTTAACCGTTATATGGCAGAATGTAACTTATCCATTTGCTGAGAGAGGGGTTTTTAATTCCATAATATTTAAACTGTCAAATAAAGATTATTTCATCAAGTTATTAAGGAAGTCATTCATTTTATAGGAACTCTAAACATGAACTGGATAAACTACTGAAAACAATTTTTAAAAAAAAGTTAGACAGCCAACATTTCATTTTCTAAGTCAGAACGAAGACTGATCATTTAAGGAATAGATATACTGTGTTGTAGGTAACCATGGCAACAGAGACTGAACAGTATGATCATGGGGACAGGTATGGAAACTAAGTTCTATTATGATAATAGCAATAACAATGATAACCACAATGATATTGTAGTTATCATTTATGATCACCTATTAATGGATTCCAGCTCTAAGCATGTTGTCATTTATTAATTTAATTTCATCCTGAAAATAGGCTTTCTACAGATGAGGAAATAGGCTCATAGGATTGGCTATAGGACTCTTCCATACATAGAAGTGTAACATTTCATTTCACACTAAATTAATCTGCTTTGATGGAAGCAGGAATGGCTCTGGGGGAATCTTCCTACTGGAGCCAATGAGGTAACATGTGGAACAGAGAAAAGTTTGAAAGTTGTGAACTAAACTATACTGCACTTACTCTGAGTTCCAATGTCCATTTTGGGGATGGTAATTCTATTTTTTTAAAAAAATTGTCATATTATAGCTCCTCATGCAATCTTCAAACATTTTAGAAGTCTTAGTACAGGTTTTACTATAACATCTCTGGTAAACCCCAAGACCTTATTTAGAAAAATTGTGTTAGAAGCACAATACTGACATAACTATTAGATCAACAAATCTTTGGTTATGAAGTTTAAAAACTAGAAATATGTATGAATCAACTAAACTTTCTCAGTGGTCTGCCAGTTACTTCTTAATTTTCAGCTCTCTTTAATTTTGTTAGATCTCCCAACTACTTACATGATCACAGTTCACTATAAACTCACATTTTTCTTAGGAAGTATGCTTTTTTAGGCATTATTATTGTGTTCTATAGTTTATTTCTTTGTGAGATAAATACAAAAAATTATGAGATAGTGTGGCTATAAAAATTTAACTTTAGATTTAACTGTTTAACTCATAATATGTAACACGTAAATATGCTCAGCATACTCTTTTGGGTAATGACTGAATAGAAATTAACATCCATTATAAATATTACAAAACAAAAATATCATCCAAACTAAGCTATGATAAGAATGTAAAACATGACAAACTTATACATTAGGAAATTCAAATAGTTCACAGTATAGCAAGAATCATCAATGGCTTGGGCTTTCAATGAAGTTGAAACATTCAACAAATGATTACTGTAGACAACAGGGTAAGAATAGGAGTCTAAGAATTAAGCACTCTATGTTGTGGAATTAAGCACTTTGGACCCTTAGACATGATAATATATACAAAATCTCAAATTAACTTTACCACCTCAATGTGTAGTTTTCTCCTTAATACCTTTTCATCTGGCAAGTCTCTCAATTTTCATATACATTGTTCAGGATTTATTTTAAAAAATGGAACAAAATCAGCTATTCAAAAACCTCTACAACATGTCATTTATTTCTTTTTCCTGACTGTATCTTCTGTAACTCGCAGTGTGCCCTCTGCTTAAATTAAGTGGACTTACTTAATGCTCTGTAATAGGCCTAGCACAATCCAGTCATTTTTCTTTCTGTTCTCCCGGGCTATCATGTCTTACTCTCTCTAGCTCTGTTTTAATCAAATATAATTGTTACATTTTAAAATCTCTACTTCCTTTGGGATGAATACACTAAAACCATTCCTCTCAGAACTTTTTAGCACTTAATCCCCATATGGTCATTTGATTTTGAGAACAGACTACTCTACATTAGTAGTCATCTGTCCCTTTGGATGAAGCTACTTAAAGATGGAGTTTTCCCCTTTTTTAACACATGTATCCAGAATGCTTGCTCATTTAATTGTTCTTCCCTCCTTCCTTCCATGGACAATTAATTATATTACCTAGAATTAAAAAAGCTAATTTAGAAGGCATGCTGTTCAATCTCCCACTCAAAGTAGAGTTGCTTTCTATATCTGATAGGATCAGATGATGGCATACAGAATTATAAATTTTAAAAACACTATAAAATAATATCATGTGCTTAAATATCTTCATTTCACTGAATTTTCAATTTTTCCTCCTTTATGTCTTAGATTTTGGAGGCATATGAAAGAGATAGATTTAAATTCCAAAATTTCAATTTAGTAAATAGAGTGAAGTAAGTACAAAGTAAAAACTAATGGAACAAATAGTTCATTATGGTCAGAAAAGATTATTTGATTTTTCAAAACGTTTGAAACTGTTGATAATTTAGATTATACGTGAAATAAGAAATAACCATTTTAATTTGGGGATGAAGTTTTTGAAAAAAAAATCCCAAATTTAGCCATTCCTTTAGAATAGATACTAATTCATATTAATTAATAATTGTGATATTACATATAATAAAAATCACTAAAAATCTATTAGTTAATTTTACAAAGATGTTTAATTTGGAAAAAATGCTTAAGAGAAGTTTTCTAAAATGTTATATATTTTAATCTCTAGTCTATTAGCACCTCCTAGTGGAAAGTTTAAAGGATACAATTCCAACCAATCGAAATTCAGAATAGTTATCACATTTAAAACTGCTAAACCAATGGCAGTGTGAATCCTTGTGATATGTAAACATGCCTGAAAAACAGAAACATAATTTTATTATGATAATAATAATGATAAAAATATCACAATGGTAAAAATGTACCTGACATCTCATTTAATAGAAGCAAAATATTTCAGCAATTATTCTGTTAAAAGAATTCTGTTCATGTTAAAATTTTCTGTTTCTTTACTTCTAGGACTATATATTGAAAATCTCAGAAATTAGAAATAAATATATTTTTAAAACATATAAAAATATATAGAGCTCGTGAAAGTGCGTTTTATTGTTCATTGGTATTCTGAATGATACCATTTAGGTGTGATCATAGAATCATACCTATTCAGGTTAAAGGATGGAAACTAAGTTAATCAACTGATTCTGTATTATAACACTATTATTTTAGAGTTTTTAAGTTATGATCAAAGTTAATTTGAGGATTATCTAGAAATGTCAATTTATCCGTAGCCTCTCTATTTCCCATTACCAAAAGATTATATATATACATACACAAATAAAGAAAATAAAAAGAATAAGAACACTTAAAACTCTTCTGTGAAGAAAAATTATCGAACAGATACTAAGGATTATATAGGTGGTTCTCTAAACAAAATAAAGCCAAATAAAATTTTAAAGATTTGATTTTTAAAAATTAATTCATGAATTTTTATTTATTAAAATTACTCATCATTTAATGCAATAAGTTTCAAATATTAGTGTAAACTATAGTTTGCTTTTTAAAAATTATATATGTTCTTTATTTCAACAAATTAAATTTTCATGCAAAAATTGGACTATATAGCAAAATATGGATGTTTCCTTGTAAATGTATTCTTTCAATTTTGAAATATTTTGTGTCAAATTCCCAGTAAGGTTATTAATATTTAGACCATCAATTTGGTCAAACAATTTTTAAAATGTAAATAATAATCTTTAAAAAAATATTCAACATCTATTATTGACAAAAATTTTGCAAAATCATAGCATAGGTTAAAAATAAGGCTGACTGAATCTAACAATTATGAGGAAAGACTATTCATAAAAATTAGATGTACTCACCATAATCTGGATGAAATATTTGACGAATCAGAAGAAGGAACCATTCTTTAGTCAAACCACCCATATCCAAACCAGCTTCACCTACAAATGTAACTTTCAACTTCTTTTTCAAGTCTGCTCTTTTCCGGGTTAACTAATTGAAGAGATTATATAGTGGAGGAAAACAAAGGAAAATAAAAAGGGAATTTACTCTTTAAATTTGGAAATGTGTTATGGAGTCCTCATTTACACATCACAAACGTCTTCCTTCCCTCCCTTCCACCCTCTATCCCTGTCATCCTCCCTTCCATAATTTTGCCACACATTGTATGAGTTAGGTATTACTATGTTTGTTTAATATCAGGGAACAGAATTAAAGAGGTTAGATACCTTGCCCAAGACTGTTGTCTTCTGGTATCATAATGCTTCCAACTTTAATTTAGTAGACTACAGTATAAAATAAATCATTTCCTTTTCTTTAACTCTCCCCTTCAGCACTAAACTTTTAAAATGATATAGTCAACTCAGCCACTATCTTCTAATAGTTACATGAAGATGTAGCTGAAGCACTGTACATGCAGGAAGCTCTAGAATACATGCATATACAATCAATACACATTCAAACATGAATTGATCTGATACAACCTCTAGAGCAGACCTCTAATTTTATAGATGAGTAACCTGAGGCCTGGAAAAATTTAAATGACTTGTTATGAACCTAACCAATGACAAATAGTACAGGTTACATACTTAGAAACATGAATTATTTGTTTTAGTGTCTATATCCAAATCCTTTTCTAGGAACTAACAACAAACCGTTAATAAACACACACAAAAAATGAATTTAAGATTTAATTGTGAATACAGAAGTGATTTTAACTATGGTATCAAAATATGAGGAGGCACACTTATGGAAATAAAGAAAAAACTTACTAAGATTTCAGTAATAATAAACCATATTATAGAATTTATTTAAAACTTTAACCAATTAATATCATTTTGGAATAAATTATCTATACCTCATCAAGTGAATCGCTAACCAGATGTGTCCGCCTTACTTTCATATTTAGAAATAACATATTCATATCAGGTCTCTGTCTTCGAGATACTTTGTCCACCAGACTTTGCTAATTGAGAAAGCAAACATTCCCACTTTTACTTAAAATGTAACTGACTTCATTTAAAACATTTAAACATTTAAAAAGTATTTATATTTTTATTAGTGCTATCTCCTGTATAAACTATTTTATAAAATCAATTACACAAACATGAATGTTCCTATAATTTTATCCTAGGAATCCACGACTTAGGAATATCAAGTTTATGGAAATGTCTTATTATTAATTCATTTTGGAGCAATGATAACCAATCAGTGTCCAAAATGGAGAACCACAACTAATTCACCTTCTACAGTAAAAACTTTGCATTTCAGTTCTCATGTGTCCCATCTCCTAAATAGCAGTTTTCTGTTTTAATAAATACAAACATAAAATGGATACTAACAAGGTATATACTTCTGATGGTAAACTTGAGCTTAGGCTTTCTTAGATATTGAATTTACTCTAAAAGTAAAGTCTACTTTTAGAAAGTAATATGTCAATATTTATCAAAAACCTTAACAATGTTCATAACCAGTAATATTACTTCTGGGAATTCTAAACACAAAATATGTTTTAGGTAGTGAGATGTTCATCACAACAATTTCTATAAAAGATAACTTCAGAAATATCTTATGTATCCATCTAATGGAATATAATACAGTTATTAAAATAATGTTAATAAAATAATGTAATAATGTAAATAACATGGAAAATTTTAAGGTTCAATCAAAAAAAGCAGGGAACAAAAGTCTGTGTACAATACTGTTTCTACTATATTGTCTTTTAAAAAGTATATAGAAAGTATATAAAGAAGTTTTACTAGACTGTTAATAGTAGTTGTTCTTGGGTGATGGAAATATAGGTGATTTTCAAAATATGTTTTTCAAAATATAAGCAAGGAGTATGTAAAGAACAACATATTTAAAAATATCTATAATATATAAATACACATCATATAAAACCAACATGCTTGTATATTTAATTAATCTAATCTTTATCAGACTACCTAATCTTTGATAGCAAAGTATTATGTGTAGATTAAAGATGAACATTTAAGACACTTTAAATACAAGTAGCATTTTGATTTAATAGGTAAAATTTTAATACCCTAAATCATCTAATAAGGCTACTTACATAACTTTGTATCTTACATAATAAAACACTAAAATTCAGGGTCCTTCTTCATCTCTCTAATGTCCAATTCTAAAGGCTTTTTAATACAGCCTATTGGTTTTCTCTCCCCTTAGTGCTCAAACAGATTTATATACCCAGGAGAGTGTCCTGTGTCCTGGACCTTTTTTTCCTATCCCTTCCTGTCTTCTGTTCTCAGTCTTGCTGCTGGGGAGGTGCCATACTGGAAAGATCCAGTAAGCAAATCTACACTAGGATGCTAATGGCAGACAAGGTTTAGTGACTACTCCTTTCATCAGGAATTCATATTTTAGTCTAGAAATAGCTTTAATAAAAAAAAAAAGCCAGAAACACTAAAATTTTAGATACATTCTGATGAAGTTATTTTTAGATTGGGGACTCTCTTTTCAATTCCAAGTAGTATGACAGTTTCTGTGGGAAGAACCCACAGAATCGATAATGCCACTCAAATAATCAACATCTCCTCATTTGTTTCCATGCTCTGCGGGAGAGATCCTGTGACAGAGTCTGCACCTGCTACTCTACTTCATTTAAGTGGAAGCAAAATTACTGATACAAGTGAGTGGCACAGATAGAAAACTGCTCTGAGAAATTTAAATAAATTTCTAGCTCTTTAGATTTTTTTCTTAACAAATATAAAAAAATTACCTCAAGATGAAGAAGTCCTAAAAAAGCTCATGAAATTGTACAAATGCAACTAATAGGTGTCAAAATGACTTGCTAAACTGTATAGGCTAACCTTTGACCCAATATCTATCCAAGAACAAGTAATAATTCTGTTTAAGCTCATTCTTCAGGAAGTAGAGTGGCTTTGGAATTCTCTTTGTAGGCACAGGCAATACAATTTCTTCTAAACATTCCCTGATACTGGGATGTCACCAGTTTATCAAATCTTCTGTCCCTTTCTGTCACAGAAAAAAAAAAAAAACTTCTGGGAATAGAATTACTAAAGGATAAACAAATCTTAATTTTTGTAATATTTTGAAATATTATAATTATGCTTTAGGATTCTATTTATATTCTCGGACAAGACATGGAAGTTACTTCTTTTACTTTATGCTTTTTTTTTTTATTTTAAGAAGGCTACAGCCACTCTTCCCTCTAATTTTTAATAGATAATCATGTCAAAAATGCAGATGCTCAAAATACATGAGCAACATTTGAGGCAACCTAAACATTTAAATATAGTATCTAGAGCTATAATAAAAACTTCACTTACTCTTATATCTAGCAGATAATGTACATAACTTACTGTGCTGTATGGTACTGAAACACAAGTGGTAGGGGGTGGTAAGGACAGGCCCAGAGGTACAATTTGCCTGAAGACAGCCTGACTGCTATTCTCATTTTCTATAGTCCTCCATGCATTTTGGTTTCCTAAGAACCAACAAAACATCTTTCACCTTCTTTGGGCATATTCTTCATTTCTCTAAGAGATATACTTTTTGTTAACTCTCCTAATTTCTTGGTTGTTTCTATTTGATTTTCATAAAACCCAGAAAATGTTTCAGCAATTTGAATGGTTTGCTCTTAAGGATATCCCCTACCCCTTTGTAGTTCTTATCAGTGTGCTGGTTTATCTGGAGCTGGAATATGCTTTCTACAAAATGATGTACAACAAGCTCCCAGTATTTTGGATCTATAAGAAACATTTACTGTTCCTGCTACATTTATATATATAAGGAGAAGTCAATTTAGAGTAATGAGGGGTATCTTATTTTCAGTATCTTGAACAGTTTTAAGCACATTTTAAAAAATATAATATGAATTTTGCTTTTAACATTTCCTGACTATGCTAGAACAATCCACAAGACATTTGACTTATTTATTAAATTATTTACTATACTGATTATAGTTGGCATATAAATGTTTTCATAGTGGGCTTACCCTTGCGATGCTTATCATCTGTTGTTCTGAGTCTCTTTGAATAATGATTTTTTTTGCAGTTATAGAAATAATGAATGGGTACTGACAGAAGGAAAACCTGCTCAACAAGTGAAACAGAAAAAAGCAAAATGGTGTATTTTTAGCAAAATTATACTAAGGGAATCTAAGGCACCCCTTCTAACAATATAAAACATTACTTTTATATTATGTTTTAACATTTAAAAAGTGATTTTATGTGAAGCATTTCCTTTAATCCCCACAGCCCTGTGAAGCCTATATTTTTGCTAGATGTGCAGTGCTTTTATTCTTTAAAGGAAGCTACATCTAATATTCAAAAATGTGTGCTGATCACTTATATTGTTTACTTAAGTAACTTCAATTTATGTATCGTCACCTGTGGATCATTACCTGTGAAGAATATGGCCAACACCAGAACCAGGAGGCAGAAGTATTGATGGAGGAGAATTAGGACAGAAAACTCATATGTTCAAATAAATAGAAGAATTCACTATTATATGGCTGTTTCTGATGTATGAGCTTCAGAAATGAGGAAATCTAGCATTAACTACAGTAGATAAAAAGCAAAGTAATAAATTTAAAACCAATAAAATAAAAGTCAGAAAAAAGTATGTTGCTTTCATATTGTAATTAAATGGTGCAGCAATATGGAATAGTTTGTATTTGTAAAAACATAAACACTATCATCAAAGGTTATGAAAATAACCTCTCTTGAGTCAGAGCTCATTCTATGCTACGCACAAAAGCCATCAACTATACACACACACAAATGTATTATGAATTACTTATTTCTGATTAATATGGCTGCAATAACACTTCAGGAGTTAGATTCCCATCAGAAGTGACTACAATGACTCCATTTAGTTATAATAGGAATCCATCCAAATATAGTTAGGTGGTGCATGTGCGAACACTAGGTGCAATGAAGCCATTATGAAGAATGAAGAGACGCTTTAGTGTGAAGTGAAAATCAAACAGTCTTCTCTCTGGTTCAAAACTGATAATGAATGATAGGAGTTATTAAGTACTAATACGTAATAATTTTGAGTTGCTAAGTGCTAACTAAAAATTTGGAAATGAACTTAGTGGGATGTGTGATACTGATCTTATTATGTACATTAAAATAGTGCTTCTCAACATTTTCCTTGTCATGGCACACAGAGAAAAATGATTTTTGTATGACACAATGAGATAAACAGATGAGGCTGCTCATAGACAGAGGTGATTTGCCCGTGGGCTCTGGATCCCCTCCCAGGTCCAGGCTGGCTGTCCAACAGTTGAATTTATCATAGGATCAAAAATCTCGTGTAACTCATTCTTGGTACACCTACTGCTATGATACACTGGTTTGAGGAAGCTCTGAATTTACAGATATTGTCTCTGAAATATGTACAATTAATTCTTGGAATTGTTTTGTGGTTTTGTTCAAACAAAAAAATTAAATGAAAATGGGAGAAGTATCTTGCCAAGAAATACCTATCAGACTGACTAGCCTCCTTTAGAATAAATGTAATTTTCTGGATATCACATGGCCTGGGAATCAACTGTGTTTGCGATCATCTTGCTGATGAATTCAAACCAGAAACGTGAATATAAGGCGCAGTATATTACAGAATTTGGTCAAGTGTTCTGAAAATTTGCTGTGTTATGGTAATTAATAAATCTGTAGTTGAAATCTCCTTGCCGTAACAGCCATTCCATTTTTTTTTGCATGGGCATGCCACTGTGGCCCGCCCAACATCCATTCTTTTTATAGCATATGTAAAGGACAGCCACTTTTTTCTAAAGAATAGGGGAGAAAGGGAGTGAGTAAATGTGTATGTGTGTGTGTGTGTGTGTGTGTGCATGTGGTCAATATGCTAGATAAGGCATTGGCAGAGGCCAAAAGGATAAATATGGCCTACCTCTTCTTTTTGTAAATTACATTGTTTTGGAACACAGCTATACATAACCATTTACATATTCTCTAAGGCTGCTTTCACATTAAAATAGCAGAATAGAGTCTGTATAGATTGCAAAGCTAAAAATATTTACCATCTATTACTTCATAGAAAAAGCTGGTTGAACTCTGGCTGGATGAAGGCACACAGTATAAGATAAAAGAAACTTCATACTAAGCTAGAGCTTTCCCCTTCTTGAAAAGATGGTATTAACTAATCAAAACCAAATTACCACATTAAATTAAAAACGCTAATAGAAAAAGAAAATGCTTTGAGAAATGTGATATTTCAATGCTGATATCTAAACTGTAAGTTTATATGTAAATATAAATGTATATTTTAATTTACTTATACATAACAAATACATTTTGAATGGTATTTTATTTAGGTGAATAGTCAAATGAGCTTTCAGACTTACCTGTGAGAGTTTCCAAAGCTCTGCCACGTATGATATTCTTCCATGAGATCAATATGATCCAATGTAAAATTATAAAAATCAGTATAAGGAATAAGGGGAAGGTGAACCAAATTGTTTGCAGTATCTGTAAGGATAAATTCTAACATAATGATCTTTTCCAAAATACACAATTCATTCTAATAATAAATAAGCATATTAATGTCTACTAGATAGATAGCCTTTATCTAAAAATCCATATTAAAAACAACTGTAGCTCCAAACAAAAATGTAAATTAAATTGTGGTTGAAGTATAGTCAACAATTTCCTGCTTTTTAAAAAATCCCACAGTTGTGATTATAGTATTAAAGGGAGTATACAGATGGCTATCTGCACAAAATAACTTTTCCATCAGTGTATTCTCTCCTAGAGGTCCTTATTAATTAATGAAAGTCCTGTTTTCTAAGGAATCAGTACTTAGATCATATGCAGTTGATAGTTCTAACACGGAATACTGCCCAATAAGAATCATAAATCTTTTTCATATTTATAAACTAACTGAAATCCATTATCACAATAGAAAATAATTATAACATTCCTTAAAAGAAGCAGTTTGAAGTTTAAGAATGCCTTTATAGTACTTTAAGATCCTTAAGGACATAGTCCTAATATTTAACAGAATAAAAGTAAAGATACAGAATAATAAAAACCTACTAAGTAAAGCCAATACTTTAGTTGCTGATGGAATCCACCAGGAACACTTTGTTATAGGTGGAAATTCTTCAGGCTTTGCAGGAAATAGGCGTAAAGAAATAAATTGCAGCAATCTCTCTACCAATTGTTTGAACCTCTTCTGGGATAATCTGGTAATAAAGATTTTGAAATTAATACCAATCAGAACTGACATTTTTGTATTTTTTCAATATATTTGCTAGGTGTCAAACTACATTCTGCACAATAAAATTTCAGAACATTAATCCAAATTATCTTTCTTAAATGACCCAGTATTTGAAAAGATGCAAAATCCTTACCTTGAATATTGTTTTTTAAGTAAGAAATAAACACTAAAATTTCTATATGTTAGTATCAAACATACCTAATTTTAAGATTTTCAATACATTTAAATTTAAATTCAGAATATGCTGCCTCTTTTAATATTTACCAATCATAGAGAAAAGTCATTGTTAATGATAGCATAGTTCTGTGAAAAAAAATTTGTGCTTTTAAAAATTGATATTGGTAGCTAAAATGAAAATTTATGATGACCTTTTTTTTGCGAGCTGTATGGCAGGGTCACATTTCACCATTTTACCATGTGAGTATATGATCACTTTTTTAGGTGAGGAGAAGGCACTACGCAAATAATGGTGAGAGTCATTGCTATACAAACAGGAAATAAAAGACAAAACAGTAACATCTAAACAAATCCAATCACCATCTTTGAGATATATAAAAAACTGAGGATAGGAATTGCTATATAAAAAGCAAAAGCAGTGGATAGAAATTCTAACAATGGCTTGCAGAGCAAAAATAACTTACATTAAAAACAGATTTTCAATTATTCTCTATGTAGTGACAACAAAGAACATTTACAATAGACTTCTTTTTAGCATGTTATGCTACCATCACCACCACCATCCATTACCAACTTTTCCATGCTCCAAATAGAAACTCTGTACCTTTTAGCCTTAACTCTCAATTCTCTTCCCTATCCCCAACCCGTCCCTTGTAACCTGTATTCTTGATTCTGACTCTGAGTTTTCTTATTCTAATTACTTTATATCAGTGAGTGAGATTATAAAACATTTGTCCTTTTGTGTCTTATTTCACAACCACTCAACCTAATGTCTTCTAGGTTCATCCTTGTTGTACCACATATTAGAATTTCATTCTTTTTTATGGCTGAATAATATTCTATTGTATGTATATACCAAATTGTGTTTATCTATTTATCGGTTGATAGACACTTGGGTTACTTCCATCTTTTGGCAATTATGAATAATGCCGCTATGAACATAGCATGCAAATACCTATTCTGCTTTCAGATTTTTTGGGTATATGCCTAAAAGTGGGATTGCTAGGTCATATGGTAATTCTATTTTTAACTTTATGAGAAACTGCCAAACTATAATCCACAGCAGCTGCACCATCTTACATTCCCACCAGCAATGAATGAGTGTTTCTATTTCTCCGTATTCTAACGCTTGCGTTTTCCCATTAAAAAAAATATATATATATATTATCCATTCTAGTGGGTATGAAATGGTGTCTCATTGTGGTTTTTGATTTATATACCCTGATGGCTAATGATTTATGTATCTTTTCATGTGCTTTTTGGTCATCTGTATGTATTTTTTTGAGAAATGTCTATTCAAGTCTTTTGCCCATTTTTAAATTGGGTTGTTTGTCTTTTTGTTGTTGAGTTGAAGGATTTCTTTATATATTCTGGATATTAAACTCTTATCAGATATGTGGCTACCAAATATTTTCTGTCAATATGTAGGTTGTTTTATTTTTATGACAGTATCCTTTGACGAACAAAAATTTTTAATGTTTATGAGCTCTCATTTATTTATTCTTTTATTGCTTGTGCTTTGGATGTAAAGTCTAAGAAATTCCACTTGGTCATGGTGTATATTTCTTTTAATGTGCTATTGGTTTCAGTTTGCTAGGATTTTACTGAGGGTTTTTCACCTTCATTAATGAGAGATAGTGGTCTGCAATTTTCTTTCCTTGTGGTATCTTCATATGGCTTTGGTACGAGGATGACGTTAGCCTCATAGGATGAGTTAGGGGTTGTTCCCTCCTCTTCAATTTTCTGGAAGTGTTCAAGCAGGATTGGTGTTAATTCTTCTTGGAATGTTTGGTAGTATTCCCCTGTAAACCTATCTGGTCCTGGGCTTTTCTCTTTTGGGAGGCTTGTAATGACTGAGTCAATCTTTTTATTAGTTATTGATTTGTAGAGATCTTCTATCTTCTCTTGAGTCTGTGTAGGTAGTTTGTGTGTTTCTAAGAATTTGCCTGTTTCATCTAGATTATCTAATTTATTGATGTACAGTTGTTTGTAGAACCCTCTTATAGTCTTTTTTATTTCAGTGGGGTCAATTGTAAATTTCCCCCTTTCATTTCTGATTTTAGTTATTTGTGTCCTCTCTCTTTTTCTCTTCATCAGTCCTGTTAAGGGTTTGTCAATTTTATAGCTCCTTTCAAGGAACCAACTTTTGTTTTTGTTGATTCTCTCTAACGTTTTTGCTCTCTATTTCATTTCTCTTCACTCTAATCTTTGTTCTTCCTTCCTTCTGCTCGCTTTGGGCTAGTTTGCTCTCCTTTTCTTTGTTCTTCCAGTTTTGAGGTTAGCTTTTCAATTTGATCTCTTTCTTCTTTATTAATGTAAGCATTTTGAACTATAAATTTGCCTTTCAGCATTGATTTTGCTGCATCCCATAAATTCTGGTATGTTGGATTTTCATCTTCATTTACCTCAATATATTTCCTAACTTCCCTTTTGACTTCCTCTTTAATCCATTGCTTGTTTGAGTAAGTTGTTTAATTTCCACACATTTGGGAATTTTCCACTTCTTCGTGAGTTACTGATGTTTAGCTTCATTCCATTGTGCTCAGAGGAGATATTTTGTATGATTTCAATATTTTTAAAATTATTGAGACTTGGAACTAAAGACTTTAGTTTTCTGAGTAAAATATGGTCTGTCTTGGAGAATGATGCATATAAGCTCAAAAAGAGTGTGTATTCTGTTGTTGTTGGGTGAAGTGTTCTATAAATGTCTGTTAGTTCTAGTTGATTTAGAATATCATTTTAGTTTTCTATTTTCTTACTGATCTTCTTCTAGATGTTCTATCCAGTATTGAAAGTGGTGTATTAGAGTCTCCTACAATTAATGTAGAACTATTCATTTCTCTCTTCAGATATATCATTATTTGGTTCATATATTTTGGGGCTCTGGTGTTAGATGAAAATATATTTATAATTATGTCTTCTTGTTGAATTGATCCCTTTATCAGTATATAATAACCATCTTTGTCTCTCATAACAGGATTTACTTAAAACCTATTTTATCTGGTATTAGGATGGTTACCCCAACTTTCTGTTGGTTACTACCTGCATGGTATATTTTTTTCAATGCTTTCACTTTCAACCTACTTGTCTTTGAATTTAAGGTATGGTTCTTGTGGATAGCATATTATTTTATGCATCCTGCCAATCTCTGCCTTTTGGCTGGAGAGTTTATATTTAAAGTCACTATTCATATTGTAGGACTTTTTTTTTTTTTTGCCATTTTGCTATTTAGTCTCTCTAAGTCTCATACCTTTACTGTCCCTCAATTTTTCCATTAATGGCTTTTTTCATATTTATATGATATTTTGCATTGTACCATATTAAGTTCCTTTTCATTTCGATCTAGATATATTTTTTTCATATATTTTCCTTGCTTTACCATGGGACTAAAGTTTAATATCCTAAATATATAACAATCATATTTGGTTGAATACCAATTTGACTTCAATAGCGTGTACACACACTGCTCTTATACGGTCATCTCACCTTTTTTGTATTTATTACCAATTATATCTTTGTACCTTGTATGTCCAAAAACTATAGATTTATCATTACTTTTTATGTATTTGCTTTTTAGGAAGTAAGAAGTGGAATTGCATTACAAAAAATACAATGTAATAGTACCAACATTTATAATTACCCATAATTGGCTTTCGAAGCATTATAAATTATAAACATAATTTCTAAAGATCTGAAAACATTTAAATATATTTTACTGTAAAATTACAAATAAGTTTTACACATAAAACTGTGAGACTAAAAAGTTATTAATGTCAGAGAATGATTTACTTTTTAAACCAGTGAACTAGGAAATGATGGTCAGCTTCCACTAAAGTAGCTATCTGTCGTAGCAAGTGAGCATAGATGACATACGTAGATGTGTTATTAAATTGAGGATTCTGAAAAAGATATTAAAGATAATTGTGTTAAAATTTTGTAACCTGTAAAAAGAAAGACACTAAGCTTAATGAGATAAGTGGTAAATTCAGGAAACTAATCTTGAGATTATGAAATACTAGGTGACTATCCTTTGAAACAATAGTCTATTTGTTTTTGAAGTAACAAAGAGACTTTGATTTACACTGCAGTACAGTTGAAAAAGTATGGGCTTTGGAATTAAGACTGACTTGGGTCTGAGGGCTAATTCTACCACTTACTAACTGTGCCTTTAGGCGTGTTCCTTACATTCTGATTCTCAGTTTCTTTATTTGTAGAGTAGGAATGATAATATCTATCTTAGGAGTTACTTTGAGTAATAAAAAATAAAATGTACTGAAAATGCTTGGTTCAGGGCCTGACATGAAGCAGGCATTTTATAAATGGTGGCAATCACTACCATCCAACTACTAAACAAAAAACCTGGGTTTTCCTTGATTAAAAAAAAAAAGCATGCCAGAAAAATGAAATAAAAGTTGATTGTGAAACTTCTGCCACTGTGAAATGAGATAGTACTATATCTCAGAAAGAACAAAGGCAGGACCACACAATAACTTTGGACAACTTTTAAATGTCAAAGGGACACTGAACGAGTGTTTAACCAAGCAAAATCTCTAGTTATGTTTCAAATTTAGAACTCCATCACAATGGACAATAGAAGAGATAAATCTTATTTAAAAATAAACTGAAATTGTACTAAATAATGTGCTTTTCAAAACTGACCTATTGGAAGGAGAATTCAAAATTGGGGATGACCTTAGTTTATGACTTTGTCTAGTGATGGCTCATGAGAAGGACAGAGCATCATGAGCAAAGCTTACTGCCGAAGTGCCTAAGATTTTGAATTTCATATTGTCATATTTCTAGATTTACTAACCCTACATATATTTCCTCTGGCTCATGAGAAGAACAGAATATCATGAGCAGAGTTTACTGCTGACTTGCCTAAAAACTTGAGTTTCATGCTGTCATATTTCTAGTTTTACTATCTCTACATATAATTCCTCCTTTTTTTTCTATTTTTCTGTTTTTCTCTCTCATCTATATTCCCTCCTTTCATTTCTCTTCTAAACATCTCTTGGTCATTTATTTCATTTTTCCTCATTCCCCACTTCTATCCCTACCTCACATAGTTCCTTTATTGGACATAATATTGAACAAAATACTATTTCTTATTTAATATATTTTTTCTTAGTTTTAAATAAGATAATATATATGAACACCTTCTTTATGTTGTAAAGAAGAATACAAATGGGGTGGGCCATGTTGGCTCAGCAGGCAGAGTTCTTGCCTGCAATGCTGGAGACCCGGGTTTGATTCCCGGTGCCTGCCCATGTAAAAAACAAACAAACAAACAAACAAAAAACCAAATGTATGTTAGCTATGGCAATAACATATTTCTTTCTCAAAGAAATAATAAAAATTAAGAATTTCTTTTTATTTGTCCGGACCTTAACTTATTTTTGTATCTATGAATCTGTATCACTCAAAAGGAAAAATTTCATCTTTGCTTTAGCAAACAGAAACAATTTTTATGTTTCCATGAGAATGCTAACTTAAGTATATTGAAAAATACGTAAGAAAATTATAAATCCACTAGTTGTGGGAAATAAAGAAGTCTTGGTACTCATTAAAATTAATTATAAGAAAAGAGGCTGAGTGGAGGAGGAAGAAAGGCTTCTATTCTGTTTATTCTTGAATACCACAGCAGGTAGGTAAGGATGAAATTTTAATTTTAATATTGTAGAAAACTTAGCTTCCCATTGTTTATTTGTTAGAGCTTTAGTCCTCTGTTCTCAAATAACTATAATTTTTAAAAATGTATCAATAATGTTGCCTAAAATAATACTTAATGCTTGATATTATTTCACTTACAAATGCATAAACTGAGCTCTGAATTAGACAATGTCAAATAAGTTCTTGCTTTCTTACCTGTAAAAGTATAAAATATGCTCTAAGATCATCTTTTGTTCGTGGACTGAAAAAGATACAAGCATAACTGATTATGGATGTAACCTTTAATCTTATAATACCTAACTAAAATAATCATTAAATGCTTTAATCAACAACTGAGTTAATTAAAGTAAAAACTTACAATTAAATTAATATGAATTTTTAGTGATACAGTAACAAGTTCATAATACACTGGGAATAGAGGCTCCTCCTGTGCCTACTCTAGGTGGTTCTGATGATACTTAAAGACTGAGTTAACTAGGCTACAACATTTTGTGAGGTAAATATCATGACTAACTCTAGAAACAGTTAAATTCTGACAATCAACCACTTGAGAATACTGTTTTTACTTTAATAGGTGATAGCTGGTATTTTCACTTAAGATTACTTATGAATTAAACAAAGAAAACATGCTTGAATTTAAAAGTCCATTCCTGAAGTAATAAATAAGAAATGTCTGCAAATCAAATCACAATTTAACATGCATCTAGGATGTTTCTAATTAAAAGAACAACACCTTTGAAAAATAATTTTTAATTTTTCCATGATTATCTGGATTTTCACATTATCAGCTTTTATCAAGGGTTTTTGTTATTCCTGAGGGCTCTAGCCCTCTCAATATCTATTATATATATTCTCCTACCAGTGCCTAGAAGTAACTTCTTGAATTAAAAATGGTTCACTTACATGACAACCAAATCTAATTCATTATATTTGACTGGATTCTGGATTGAAAAACAAACCCACATATTAAAGGCACTTCTGGGACAACTGGGAAAATTTAAATGTGGACTGCATCTTATAGAGTGTTATTGTATGAGTCTTAAATTTCTTTGGTATAATATTGGTGTTATGTAAGAAAATGTTCTTATGAAATATATGCTGAAGTAATCAGAGGTGAAGTGTCAAGAGATGTCTTGAATTTACAAATAACTTATACACACACATACACATAGAGGAAGAGAAAGCAAAAGCAAAACGAATGTGGCAAAATGTTAACTGGCAAATCTAGGTGATGGATATATAAGTATTCAGTGTACTCATTCACTTTTCTGTGGTTTGAAAGCTTTCAAAATTAAAAGTTAGGAAGAACTGTTCACATTTAAGTATCTGCTTCAATTTCTTTTCAGAAAACAAAGCGACGAAATTATTACTTAAGTTTCTGTCAAAGTTACAAAATAAATCATAAATCATAACATAATTATGTTTAATTTCATCATAAACATAATGAAATTAAGATATAATTAATAATATTATTAATAATTTAAATTAATCATAACATAATGAAAATAAAATGTACCAGCTGTACCTTTAAAAATGTGAAGCCATGTATCTGAAATATATGCATGTAAAATTTGAAATAAATAAATGAATATGTATATATTTTGAATTAGTCATTTAATAATACTTTTTCTGGAAGAATTATCTTGACCGAATAATAATTTAAATTATTTAGGTTTAAAATAAAATCTTTTTCTGTCTAGGATATTCTATATAATTGTCAGACTTTATCAATTAGACTACTGTTTTATTTTAGAAATCATATGTAATCTAAGTAATAATGGATTCATATTTTTAGGAGCTTGAGGAAATTCATAAACATTAAAGTTCTTGATGATGAGAGCTAAATCTTATATTTTTCCATTTTATAGCTATACCATGACAATTCCCAATTTTCTACCTATGTACTAGTACTTCAGTCCACAGAATACAGTTTTGTGGACACAAATAGTGGTTAAGATCACAGGCTTTTTTTGTCAGACTGCATGGGTTCTAATGCTGACTCAGGCATTTACTGTGTGAACTTAGGCAATTTACTTATCTTCTCTGTGAATTATTTCTTCAATTGTGAAATGAAAATCATATTACCTATTTTATAGGATTGCAGTGTGGATTGAAAGAGAAATACATGTAAAATGGCTAAAAAGGTACCAAGCCCATATAAATATTCAATAAATTTAAAATGTTACCATAAATTCAAAATAAAACAAGACTTTTGGGTAAAAATTTCATGCTCCTGATATATAAATCACATCAAATTATCACTTTAAACTTTCTCTGGCACATTGTGAGGAATGGAGACTTGACTTTGCTTATTAGAGAGAATGTGAGATACCAGTAGCTTAAGCTCACCCATTCTCCAAAGAATTCCTTTTTACTTCTAAATTTATCTCTTCACTTCCAATGAAACACTATGTGCTCAAAACCAAAAACATGAAATTTAAGCTAGCCAGGAGTAAAGACAATAAAATATCTTCAAAACGATTTCCTTACTTGTGAGGAGAAAAGTAGAAGTATGATGACAACATGAGTGATCTTACTAACATGTAGCTTCCAATGAAGAGGATGAGACAATTTGACTTTTTCCCAACTAACCAGTTTTCTCCATACCATTTGCTGAATAAACCTTTCATTTACCATTAAATGAAACATTATTTAACAGTGTTGCCAAGGGAAGTAAGCCTTAACTTTTTAAATTTAGTGACTGTATAATATAGGAAAAAATATATGTGATATGTAAATTATTTGATCCGCAGCATATAGAAATGAAAGTAAGCAATAGCATCTCAGTATTGAATTTACATTTTGTTTAACCCAGTAAGATATGAGAGAATTTACCAATCATTGGTACCAAAAGATGTTCTATTACTTGACACATTTAAATAGTCAGCTGTTCATGCCTTTCATGCTCCTTATTTCCATTTCTCAGCACTTATCTACATTACCTTTTCTTCCAAGTCTTTTTCTGTCCCACCTAGAACTTCATAATTCTGGCAGTGTCATTTGTGTTCACATGAATTATTGGGCATGGGGAATAATAGTATAAGTGAGTATGAGTTATTAGAATGATTGTGATGATACTTTTACTATCATATTTAGGAAGCAGCTAATTCCCAGTTTGGCCTTAAGTCTTAAATCCCAGGGTACCTAATTAAGAAGTAATGGGAATTTCTCCTCTCTGAGGCCAGTAAATGATTTTTTTCAAACAAGGAACATGAGAAAACATATTTTCAAATATATATATATATATATATATTTTATTACATATTACAAAAAAGATCAATTTTCTTAATAAGCCAGAGTTTCAAACAGAAAAACAAGAAAATCTCCAACTGAAAAATGGGCAATGTATTTGGATAACTTGTAAAAGGAGAAATATAAATAGCTAATAAATGACAAAATGTTAACATTATTAGTATTAAAGAAAAGTACCTAAATGAGATCAATTTTTCTTTTATAAAATTAGGCAAAACATTATAAGGAGATACTGCTGGAAATCAAAACCTATAGGGTGTAGTCAGGTGCTGTTATTCAGTAGTGTTGGGAGAGTACACTGTCATGACCGGTTGAGAATGCAATCTGGCAGATGTATTAAACATCTTAAAATGCTTACAATTTAAAAATCAAAAACAAAAACAAAAAAAAATGCCTACACTTTGATGTAGTAATTCTACTTCTAGGAAATGTTTAGTGAAGATTCAGAAAAAAGATTTAGATACAAAAATGTTCATTGTGACATTTTCCATAACAAAGAAAACTTACAACCTTAAGAAGTGACTTTTGGAGAATGGTTAGGTAAGGTTAGGTATATTTAGTATATTCATATGCTAGATTATCAGGTAGTTATTAAACATGTGATTTAAGAAGGAAAATGCAACTCAGTACTAGGGTGATAAATAAGGAAAAACAGGTTAAATGTCATGAAACCATTTATATAATATGATTTCAATTGTTTTTAAAGACGACTAGAAAAAAATACTGCAAAATATTAACATTTTTACTTTCTTCTTTATACTTCCTTGCCTTCTTAAAATTTTCAATAATAAGCATGAATTTCTTTGAAAATCAAAACAATGTCATTAAAATATATAGGGTACATTCAACACTACATTTAAGAATTCAGGCTTGATATTATTTTTAATTGGGCTTAGTATAAACTTTTGAATTACAATTTAATAGTATTCTTTGGCTTTAACAGATGCTGTTATTTAAATTATATGAAGTACATATTTGTGTGTTTTGCATATTCATAGCTCAAAACATTACCAATTACATTACCCATCATTCCTTATAAGAATCCATTATTTTGTTCCAAGAAAAAAATATTTCAGTAGCTATATTGTTCACTCATATCAGAAATAAGAAAAAATTTTCTCTGGCTACCAGGAAGCTCAAGGCTAAATACAATGGCTATATTATTACATTCTAGGTTCCTGATCGAAGAACCTGTCCCATTTTTGTAAAGTACATATAAACACACTCAAAATTTTTTAAATCCAATTTTAAAGGATTGACAGATCCTCTGAAGCCTATTATAAACCATATTCAGAAGTCCCAGGCCTTAAGCTAAAAAATTTTATTGTAAAAGATTTATAATTCATTTCTGATCTACATTCTTATTATAATTCAACTAAAATCTTTCCTGAGAGTCAGATACACACACATACTGACGAAATATGAGATGTGTAAGTTAACTGTCTCTACTGATTAGTTAAGGATTGGTTATAATTACCCTTTCCATTCTCTTAACAGGCTGTTAATAATCCCCTTTAACACTGTCTTCTGAATGTCTTGAGGCTGTAGGCAAAAGAACATCATAAAGTAATTAGGATTAGCTACTTAGTTGACTTTTACTTGTTCATTATATTTACAGGTCTGTTTCAATAGTTAAGATCACACACTTGGTAATTGAGAACTGCCATTTATGGTGGTGTCAATTTCACATTTTAGAACTTTAGGGAGAAAGATGGTTCCTGGAATATGTGGTGTGCAGTCTCTACAACTATATATTGTGGGTCCTTTGATGAAGAAAAGTAGTTTTATAAATTGAAAAACGATTTTACTTTCCCTGGCATGACAGGATAAGAGTAGCATGTTTAATGATATAAAATGATTGCAATTATTTTACATATATTTAGTCCCACCAATACCATATTATAATTAGCAGTTAAACCACAATTAATAAATCACAAACAAATTATACTTAATCAAAAATACAACGACAAGATAAAAGGTTTTTTCATTATGGGATAAAACATTTGGAAAAGGCATAAAATAATACTTTTTATAGTTTAATAATTCAAATACTAAAAAAAATTATTCATTACTAAAATATCTCAAATAAGGATGAATGAAAAAACACATATATCTAGGTGGTACTTTATCTTGTAATAAATTATGAAAAAAATCTTCATTAATCAGATGCTTCAAATAATCATTAAAAGTTCTGTGTCATGTTTTTATATGAAAGAGACAAATGCCAAGGAAACAAGCATATATTATGCATTTATCTAAAAACCACAATGATGACTTGTAAGACATAGTTGTCAGCATTCATTAAACCTAGTATCTTATAATTTATATATCATTCCTTTCTTTTCCTTTGCTTATCATGACCGTCATACCTAGAAGGCAAATACTAGCCCTGTTCAACTAACCACTTATTCAGTGTCTGCCCATCTGTGGAAGGCCTGGTTGAGGAAAATCACACAATTGTGCTAACAACTTATTTTAAGTTTATGACTACAAATCTCAAAAGGACTCTCAATACCATGGACAGTTCTACATTTCCCTAGTTCATTTACTCCCTACTTTCAAGACAACTATTTCAACCCCTTTCATAACTCCTCAAATATCCAACACCTCCTTCTCATCATCAATCTCAGATAATGACCTTGCCAAGAAGTTTAGAGACAAAACAGATGCACCCAGATGAGAACTGATTTACTGTTCTACCATCAATTTTACCAATTTAGCCTCATCTGTACATATCCAAGCCAACTCCCACCCCTCTGACTTTGCCAAGGACTTGGCTATTATAGTTTTCTCATTTCTCTCCCATATCATCAATTTCTCCTTCTCGACTAGTTCATTCCCATCATTTTCACAATACATACTAAAGTCACCTGTGCTGATTTGGCTCTCTATATCCATTTTTCTCCATTTAGCTGTCCCAGGGGGCTCATCCCTAAAGACTACATCTTTTCTGGGTTTGGGCAATAGTGAATACCGGCAGAAGAGGGATGAGTTGGGGTATTTTATTCCCTCAGTTCCCTCTTCCTTGCAGGGTCATGATGGGCCAGCTGTGTCCCTTACCTGAAAGTTACAGCTCCTGAAAGGCAAACCTCTCCCTCACAGTCCATCTACAAGTTCACCCTGGGGTACAATACTGTTTCTTATGGCTTCCCTCCCCTGTCCCGTCTCTCTCAGGTATCCAGTTTGACTGTGTATGTATTCCCTGCCAGAACCCTAATATATTGCTCATATTAAAAGCCCCATGTTTGAGTTTTTTCCTGCTTTGCCACCTTTGGAATGTGGAGAAGGAACATCTCTCAGCCTGGATGTCTCAATACAATGTACAGCAGAGACCCCTTTTAATCCACAATGGACATGTAGCTTAAGAAAGAAATATGTTTTTTACGTGGCTAATATTTGGGGACTTTTAATTACCACAGCATATCTGAGATGCTTCTGACTTGTGTTTTGGGTGATGGGGGATAGAGATAGGTATGTAGTTGGTCCAATATTACTCACTGAATAATCCATTTTTAATTACTGCTTTTTAAAAGTCATCTTTTACTATATATCCGTAAATATCTGACCCTATATCTGAAATTTTCATTCGTTCAATTTGTCTGTTCTTCATTCAAGGGTTTGACAATTTTTAAATCATTGTAGTTCCACACATTTTAACACTTAAAATGATAGCCTGCCTTCACTACCCTTTGCTTTTGTAATTTGTCTGGTTTTCCTTGCTTGTTTTTTTTTTTAATATAAGTTTTAGAATCAGTGTGCCCTATTTAAAGATGTATCTTATGTGCATTTTTAATTCAATGTATTTTTTGTGGGCTTGGAATCTTCCTTACATTAACTGGCATTCCTGCTTTGCAATTACAACTTGATAAGCATAAAATTATAACTATAATTTAAAAAACACAGTTGTCCCCATGAACTCTTTCAGCTGCCAACTTATTTTTCTGCTTTCTGTCAGAGTGAAACTTCCCAAGATTTGTCTATAATCACTGTCCCCACTTCTCTCCTTCTCATTTTCTCTTCAGCCCACAACATGTAGGCTTTTGTCCCCGCAATTCCACTGAAATGGTTTTCATTAAAGCTATCAACTATCTATAGCTTATTAAACACAATGGTCAATTCTCTGTCCAGTCCTTATAAAATCTCTCAGCAACATCTGAAACACTTTTCTCCACTTTGCTGGTGACTGTGTCTTATCCATCCATTTAAATGGCAATGCCATTCAGTTTCCTCTTTCCCTCAAGTCCCACATCCAATCTATCGGAAGCTTGGTTAGAGTATTCTAAAATATATTCAAAGTCTGAACATTTTTCATTATTTCGACTGACAAAACCTAGTCCAAACATCAAGTGTTTAGACCGCTGCAATGCCTTTGTAACTCCACTCTTTTGCCCCACTACAGATCATTCCCTGCAAAGCACCCAGAGAGATCTTTCTAAAGTATAAATCATGTCATATCATACCCCCATCCTGCTTAAAAAACCCTTTGATGAATTTCCATCGCAATTACAATAAAATTCAAACACATAGCCCTATGCAATCTGATCTCTAATAACCTCATTTTCTCCTTTCTCATTAATTTACGAAGCTTTAGTCACATGAGCCTTACTTCTGAATTTGTCAACTGTGTTTCCTTCTTAGGGCCTTTGTGTTCGCTACAACTTCTGTTACTGTGCTGTTTTCATAGATTCCCACATGGCGGGGTCCTTTTCATCATTCAGATCTTAAAGGTCACCTTACAGAGGTGGCTTCCTAGCTAAAGCAAACCCTTGTCACTCCTTACCACATTAAATTTTCTTCAAAACATTTATCAGTACTTGAAATTAACTCCCATTTATTTTCACACCATTGTCTCTCTGCCCTTTGCTCCCATTATAAATTAGAATGTAAGATTCTTGGGGGTTTATCTATTCTGGGAATTTTGCTCAACATTGTATATCTCAAATACCAAGGCACTCTACATACTTGCTGACTGACTTAGTGTTTACTTAATTTTTATCCGTTAAAGGTCCAAATAGAAGTCCACCTCTTCTGTATAATCTTTCCAACTTCAGTGATTTCTCCTTCATCTCATCATCTATAGTATTATTTTCTAAGGGATATACAATCTTAGATTAGTAACAGCTACTTCAACTTTTTTTGGTTAGTATGTATCTATCTGCATATCTTCTTCCATAGCTTTACCTCAACCTAGTAATATTTGTATGTTTTAGGTATCTCTCATAAATAGCATGGGGCTGAATATTTTAAAATCCAAAGTGACACCCTGTCTTTTGAGTAGTGAGTTTACTAACATACATCTGCTGTGGTTATTGATATATGTAGACTTTTTTCTATAACCTCTCTTTTTGTTTCTATTTAACCTTTATTTTTTTTTCACTTGGGCAGGCACCAGGAATCAAACCTGGGTCTCCGGCATGGCAGGTGAAAACTCTGCCACTGAGCCACCGTTGCTCACCCTATTTAACTTACTTT
Source organism: Tamandua tetradactyla (assembly GCF_023851605.1). Taxonomy (NCBI): domain Eukaryota; kingdom Metazoa; phylum Chordata; class Mammalia; order Pilosa; family Myrmecophagidae; genus Tamandua; species Tamandua tetradactyla. Next base: position 53,795,134 of record NC_135339.1, read on the forward strand.
TTATGTTTCTCTTTCTTGCCTCTCAAACAATTGATCACATTTTATTTATTCCACTTGTTAATGTGCTTTCTTTTTTCATTCCCCTATTCTGTTAAGAGTGTTATTTGCCCTACTTGTATTATTTTAGAGGTTACCTTAAAAATGTTACCATGAATAGTCAACAAGTTTAAAGTTAAAATTCTAATCCCTTTTCAGAGCACCTCAGAATATTTTTTACTCCAGTCACCGTTCCCTACTCACATGGTATTATTTTGGTTCTCTTTCTCTTTTCTTATCCCACACATTAGACATTCATTTTATGCAAACAGTTTAGCATTTCAAAGACATTCCATGTTTTTTTGGCTTTCATTATTGCTATAAGTCTGCTGACAGTCAATTACTATTCCTTTGAGGGTGATCTTTTTCTTTGATACTTAAAAGATCTTCATTTTATTTATGTTTCATAATTTTACTACTATTTGTCTAGATTGGATTTCTTTTTATTAATTTTGCTCAGTACATGTTGTGCTTTTTGTGGTACTTGTGGATTCATGTCTTACATCAGTTCTGGAAAATTCTCAGCCATTAAATATATCTCTATTCTTTCTATTCTCTACTTCTGAGACTTCAACTGAAATTTTTTTTAGACTTTATCATTCTACCCCCTATATATCTTTACTTTTTTTTTTTAGTTTCTTATTTCTTTTGCCTCTGTGATCTACTCTGAGAAATTTTTTCATTTCTATCTTTCAGTTTGCCAATTCTTTCTTTAGCTGTCTTTAATCTGTTGCTAAATCATCTATTTTTTTTTTTACTTCTAAATATTCTGTATGGTATTAAAGCTGACTAATTATTTTAGATAGTCTAACTGTTGATAATCTCAATATCTAAAGCCCTAGGGATATAAATTTAATCTCTTATTTCTGCTGACTCTCATTTACAGTCAATTTCTTATTAGAATACCTAGTGATCATATTTAATTTATGATATTCTGTGGGAATCTTAGACTTATCAAATGAGGATGTTTTCTTTTTCTTCTAGAAGTTGGTGGGTGACAGATGGAAGAGGAAGCAGAGTGATGAAGGCAGTAGGGAAAGAGAGCTTCTCACACTTGGGACTACTTTAGAGTCTCTGGTTTATTCTGGAATTTTTATTCAACTACCTCAACTTACTGCTAGGACAAAGCTTAAGCACCAGGTTTCAATGTGACATCAGTATTGAGGTTCCTTAATGCCCTTCTCTCCAGGTCAACTTATTTTTAAAACTTTTGAATTTTTGAGTAATTTCAAACTTAATGTTGCCAGAAGTTAAAAAAAAAAAATTGGCATACCCTTTGCTAAGATTCTCCAATTGTTAACAGTGTGCCACATATGCATTATCTTTCATTCTTTCTAATTATATAAATTATTTTCTGAACCATTTGAGAATAAGTTACAGACATATTGTCCCTTTATTCCTAAATATTACAGCATGATTCTTAAGAACAAGTATATTCACTTATATAACCATAGTATAGTTAGCAAAATCAAGAAATTTAACATTGCTAGAATATATTATCTAATCTACAGACTTAATTCAAATGTAGCCAATTGTCTCAATAATGTTATTTTACAGCATTAAATTTTTCCTGGTTCAGGATCTAATCCAAAAGGATGCATGACATTTAGTTGTCATTTCCCTTTAGTCTCTGTGATAGTTAGGTTCAGGTGGCAACTGGCCAGGTGATGATGCCCTATTCTGTTGCTGCAAACATAAATCATCAGCATGTGAAATTCATCTATGGTTGATTATATCTGCAGTCAGCTAAGAGGACTGCCTTTTGTAATGAGTGATGTTTAATTAGCTGGAGGCATAAAAGACAGAGGTCAGAAGAGAGCTCAGCAGCTCAGCATCCCTCATCTCAGCACTGGAGCTCAGACTCAGATGTCTGGAGATGGAGAAAGGAATCACCCTGGAAGGTCATTTGAATGCAGAAATGACCTAGAAGGGAACCTAGCAGAAGTCCCCAGTGTGCATTCCCATGACAAAGAAAGCCAGAGGAAAGCCAGCTGCCTTTCCTCTGAAGAACTATACATTTGTAATTAAGTAAATCCCCTATTAAAAGCTGATCCATCTCTGGTGTATTGCACTCTGGCCACTTTAGCAATCTAAAACAGTCTCCTTTACTCTAGAACTGCTCCTCAGTATCCCCACCCATTCTTTTTTTCTTTTTTCTTTTTTTTTTTACATGGGCAAGCACCAGGAATCAAATCTGGGTCCTCTGGCATGGCAGGTGAGCATTCTTGCCTGTTGAGCCACCGTGGCCTGCCCCCCACCCATTCTTAAAGACTTCAGACCATTTATTTTTGTAGAATATTCCTTAATTTATATCTGTCTATTGTTTTCTCATGACTAAATGCAAAGAAACATTATGCATTTTTGGCAGAAAGACTCATAAGCAATGTGACTTTCTGAGTACATCATATCAGGATATATGTGTTAACTAGTTAAGATAACAACTGAATCAATTATTACTCTGATAGTTGCAATAGTGGTTTTAAATTTCGTTATTCCTTCTACATTTATTAGTTTACATTCTACTGTATAAAAGGCCTTTCCTGTCTCCTACATTTATATACCTATATCAATATTTTTACCTATATACCTATTATCTATTCATTATCAGTATGGGGTTATGGTTCCTATTTTATTCAGTGGGTTATAATTCATTATTATAATTTTTATTTTAGTGGCCAAAATTGTCTCAGATTTGACCATTAAGTCTTCAAACTTGCTCCTGTGTCATAGCCATACCATTTTAAAAAATGCACTTTTCTACTATGTGGAACAAGATCTTCCAATTTCATCTGTACTTGCCCTGCTTCAGCCCTGGAATCATCCATTTCTCCAACGACCTCTGATTACTTTTAGTGGGGAGTGGTATATAGAAACCAAGATCTGGGTGCTAAGTGCTCATTACTACTATGGTGTTATTGTTTCCAGGCTCTTTCAGTGGACAGGGCTAGTACACACACAAACACACACACACAAGAATCAATATCTATTAAAAATCATGAGTTCATTATGAAATGTCTAATTTCAGTTCAACACACACCTAGGGTTCTTTCTAGCTTTTCCCATTCCATATTTGAACCTATCTTTTCCCAAATTAAGAAAGTTGGCTACCAACATCATCAACATATTTACTCTTTTGTTTAATTCAACAATACGTAGAAAATAGTTTCAGGATTGTTAACCTATACTGCTGTAAAAATGAAAACCACTAACCAAAGTTGAAGACTTTTTTTTTTAATCTTTAGATTGCAAATATATACTCAAGTACTGTGTCTAGCAGTTACTTGGCTTAATTTGTTTTTTTTTATGGTTATGGTATTCATTTAAAATACAGCTAGATTAATTTTTTTTCTGCTGGTGTCCCATTTTAGGGTATTTTCCCTTCCTGTTTGTAGGTTTGATTTTTTACTGTATATAAAACATTAACATTATTTCAAGTCAAAAGAAGTTAGAGAAGTGGCCCTAGGAATGGAACTGTTGGGCCATAGTTTATGCAGATGTTAAGTGTTAGTAAATAATAACAAATAATTTTCCAAACTGGTTGTGCCAATTTATATTTATCTTAGTAGGGTACGAAAATTCCAATTGTTTCACAATATTGCCAATATTTGGCATTAAAATTTTTAAATAATTCTGAAGGGTAAGCAGTGTTATTTCCATTTTTCTGATAACAAATACCCTTTCATTGTATTTAATGGTGAAGTACTGAGATTGTGAATAAGTTTTAGATGTCTGTTGTCACTCCTTTTATTCAAAATAAAGGGCTGTCTGTTGTCACTCCTTTTATTCAAAATAAAGAGTCCTAGCCAGTCCAATATGGTAAATATACACATACATACATACAAAACATACATACAAGATATAAAGATTGGAAAAAAAAGAAATAAAATTTGCATTTTTCACAAATGTCATGATTGTACACATAGAAAATCTAAATGAACTGTTAAAATTAATGAATGAATTTAGTAAGGTCACTAGATAAAGCTAAAGATATAGAAGTATTTTTATATACTAGCAATAACTAGGAAATGAAATTAGAATAACATCAAATACAAAAAATAAATTTAACAAAGAAATGTATAAAACTTCTATCCAGAAAATGATAAGATACTATCAAAATTAAAGATCTTCTAAGTAATTGGAGGGATATATCATCTGAAGGACTGGAAGGATGTCAGTTTAACAAAAACTGATCTAGAGTACAACCTGGGAACTCACAAGAAATGCAAATTCTTGAGCTCCATCCCAGACCCACTGACTCTAAAGTATATTTCAATGAGTCCTTCCTGTGATTCTAATACATGCTACAGTTTGAGAACCACTGATCTATAGATTCAAGGCAATTCCAATACAATCAAATAGCTTCTTTTTGCTGAGTAAATAAAGCATGATTTTATTTTAGACTTTCTAAACAAGGACTGAATGAAAAGGTATTTTCTGCCTGATTCTGTTAGTTAAAAAAAAAAATAATCTATCTAGTTATGCCAATTAAATTTGTTTTAACTTTTTTTATTGTATAATATAACATATATATAAAGCAAAGAAATAAAAAAAAACAATAGTTTTCAAAGCACTCTTCAACAAATAGCTACAGGACAGATTCCAGAGTTTGTCATCAGCTACCATACAGTCCCTTCAGATTCTTCCTTCTAGCTGCTCCAGAATATAGGAGGCTGATGTGTTTTTTTTATCATCACAATCAACTTTTTAATCTTTTTTGTGAAAAATAACATATATATAAAAAAGCAATAAATTTCAAAGCACAGCACCACAACTAGTCGAAGAACATATTTCAGACTTTGACATGGGTTACAATTCCACAATTTTAGGTTTTTACTTCTAGCTCTAAGATACTAGAGACTAAAAGAAATATCAATTTAATGGTCAGCTATCATATTCATTTGTTAAATCCTCTCTTCTCTGTATAGCTCCACCATCACCTTTGATCTTTCTATTCCTTTCTTTAGGGGTGTTTGGGCCATGTATGCCAATTAAATTTACCATAGAGGCACATCAGAGTCTGCAGAATGTAAAGGTTATTTTTATATTTGTGGCACTGTTTCTGAAACACAGAAAAGACACAGAATGATATGATTTGCATGTATTCATAAACAATACTTACAGTATTAAGTAAGGCATCATATACAGCATTCACAAATTTAGCGTTAATCCCAGAGTCTTCAATGGTATTAAATGAGGCATTGGCTTCTCTCTACAAATCCAATTAAATAGTTACATGTATATAACATATTAAGGACTATTTTTAGTAATATTTGAACCATAACTATTCCTTCATAATTTCTATTATTTAGTCTAATGATAAATTGCCAAATTGCTGAAAATAAGAATAATGTTATATAATAAGGAGTATTTTAATAACTTTCTTTTTAAAACAGAAAGTTTTAAACATTAACATTACTACAAATAAAAACAATTTTTCAGATCTCAATCATGCTATTTATTTATGAGACATATGATTTCAGAAATCAACACATATATATGTTTATTTAAACAGTTGCTTAGGTCAACATAGGGTAGAAAACAAGCTAAATTTATCTTTTTTTGTGGGGGGAAATTTCAAAACTAAAGGTGAATAAAAATGTGTTTGATGTATTATTACCTTAAATGCAGCATTTAATTCTGGGAAAGAATCAAATGTTGTTAAATAAAAATCATGTACTGCTTTCCAGTCTCCTGATGACTTAACTTTTTCTATATCATCCCTAAAATGAGATCATACATTAACTATTTATAGACACAGATATTATTTAGATAAAATAGCATTACTTCTTCACAAATAAATGTCAGCAAACATATGATTTGAAATACTGAAACCAAATACAGAAATATATACCAGTTAGTTAATGTACAATATATTAATTTCTAATTTTTAATTGGATTAGGATATTAATACAGCTTCAAATTTAAAAAATTCATTCCTAACATGTATCTTTCAACTATCCTTCTCTCCTTTTTTCTACAGCCAAGCTTCTTAAGAGGATTTTGCTTCCATTTTCTCTATTATTTCATTCTCAATTTATTCCTTTAAGCATCCCTTTGAATTTTCTGAGTGGTGACACAGTCCTTATATTATGTGTTACATATCAGATGAAATCTTATTTTTAAAAAAGTTCACATTCCCTTATTTTATCACCACTTTTACCTCCTTTTGCCTGTTTTGACTCATTTTCTCCTACTTAATATTTCCTTTCTTTTGCCACAACCTATCTACCTCTTACCTGTTCTGAAAACACTATATTTGTTTTCACTTTCAGCTTGAGACATCGGAGATGTCTTTTGTTCACTCTCTGCTAATGTCTTCATAATTATCCACAAGTTCAATTATTCCTCACACAATGATATTAAAACCACTGACATTAGATAACTATATATACACATGTAATGATGAGTTGAAACTTACTGAAAGTCTTTCATAGTTTTGGGCTGGGTAGGAATGGTAGATTCTGGAAGGACTGGGGCCTTCATTTCAGATGAAAACGCATCTACAGAGCTACGCTGTTTTTGTCTAACATCAAGACAAATAGGTGGTAGGTCTCTCACTGTGAAGTACAAAAAAAAAGCATTCAATGTCGCTACTTAGAAAATTTTCTAAATTATAAACTGCCAGGCTAATTCAATATGAGCAAAAAACAAATGAATTATTTTATATTACAGTCATTTGGGATAATACAACAGAAACCTACCACAGTGAGGGGCACTTACTGGAGGGAATTGTCCTCTATGCCATCCACAAAAGATATTAAGCTGTATTTTACATGAACTCCATATTTAATATAGAGTTTCTGCCTATTCTTCCTACTCTCCCAAAATTGTCTATAGATGTTAATATAGTTTCTTTTCCCTTTTACCTTCTCAAAAGCTGACTTTCAGGGACTATTTCAGTGAGGCTCAGTGGGGCTCAAGGTGTTAAACATTTATTAGCTTTTTGAATATATGCCAATTTATTTATGTTGTCTGTACTGTTAGTAGAGTTTTAGCATTTTTATTATCTTTAGCATTTTTAACTTACATGAAATTTTTATGTATTTTCTGCAAATATTTGCCAGTTCATTTTTTACCTGTTTGTTACATTTTATAACCTTTTAATTGTAAAATAAAACAAAAACAGAAAAATCTCACAAAATAAACATGGCTTAATGAATTATTACAAAGCAAATACTTTTGAAATCACCAACTAGTCAAGAAATAGAATATTATCATCACTCACCAGAAGCCCTTTATCTGTTCCATCTCAATCAAAACCTCCTCCCTCCCCACAAAAGTAACCACTACCCTAACTGTATAGTTATTTTGTGTTTCTGTATATGTTTATCACCCAAATGTGCATCCCTAGATCCCACAGTTTAGTTCGCTTATTAAAAAAAAAAATTGGTGTGTCTTTTAAGTCTCTTTCAATCTACAGGTTTCCCCCTCCATCCTTTCTTTTCCTGACAATTTATCTGTAGAAGAATCTGGGCCATCTGACTTCTAAAGTTTCCTACAGTCTAGATAGTGTCATTGCATACTCACGGTACAGGTCAATAAGCTTCTCTGTTCTCTGTATTCAAGTAAATAGGCTGCTGATTTCCACAGCCTTGATCAAACTCAGTTTTTAATATTTTGGCAAGGCTTTAGGTGGTGCAGTGTTCTTTATCAGTAGTCATGTGTCTGGTTGTCTGTCTTTTTGAGATGCTAGAAGCCATTCAGGTCCATGTAATGTTTAGACTCATTAATTTACTGGGAATTTGTAAAATGGTGATAATATAATTTCTTTTTCACTAATTAATTTGAACACTTTTCTAGTATTTGGATACCAAGCAGAATAATTCACATAGGAAGGGTGTGATAGATGCTTGAGTCTTTCCTTTATCTGCCAGTTTTCAAGATAATGAAAAAAATTTCTATTTTCCTCTGAAAAAAATAGGAATGCCTTCCTCTGAAGGCATTTTTAAAATATTGGTATGAATTCATGGATTTAAACATATGTGATAGGTTTCCACCCATTGCATTTTTTATACATACTAAAGATCAAACTATTTCAATTTTGGCTAGAGGGAGATCCTGTCATTTTGACATGTTTCTAGTAGTCTTTGATAGTTGCTGCTATCTGATACGACAAGCTATTCTAGCTCATCTTGTACATTTATTGACCCAGACCTGAAGTAAGACATTTCTCCAAGAAGCTTTAGCTACTTTAATGGGAAATATTTAAAGATCACACTCTAATTGATAGGCATGCACATCACTACTAGGTTGGTCATAGTTTCTAGACCTTTTCAGTAGACAGAATTCGGAAGTATCATAGTGATGCTTCCAATTCAAATTCAGAAATAGAGTATTTTTACTTAAGCTCTTCTGTATGACATTTCTAATACTTTTCTTTCACTCCAAGAATCCTAATTCTTAAGGACCCCAGGGACATTTGAATTAGAATATCTCACTTGAATTAGAATTACTCACTTGCCTTATCTCACACTCCATATAACAGTGTCATTAGAATAACAATATTAATGAGAACACCAATGTAATTATTAAAAACAACTTAAACATCTTTTGCATATGCTCTCTCCATTCATCCTAACTTTTTAAGTGGTTTACTACACCTACATTGTTAGATCAAGGAGCCGGTGACATATTTTTTTCTTTTTTAACCTGAATTTAATTTTCATTTCTACAAGTAACTTTAATTTCTTATCACCAATACTTATGTCAAAGTCTCTACAGTCATTTTGGTTCTCTGAAACTCATTTTTCTACATTCCTCAGGAAGGGTTCAAGGGAAAAGTACTCTTTTATGTTGACAGTAGTTTGTGACTTTCTGACTTGAAAGTCAGTTAGGCTAGGTATAAAATCCTTAGCTCTCATTTCTTTCCTTAAATATCTCTGACATAATATTGTGGTTGAAAAGTTTGATGCTAGCCTAATTTTCTTTCTCATATGTGCTCTTTTTGCATAGACACCCAAAGGACCTTTTTTTCCCTTTATATTTTAGAAACTTTATTAGAATATGTCTTGGCGTTGGTTGTATTGAGTTGACCGTCTCTGTAATTCACTGTCTTTCAGTACATAATAGTTTCAAATATCTTTTAATTTCAGGAAATGTTTCTTACAGTTTTTTAATATGTTCCTCTGCTCCTATTATTCATATATTGGGCCTTTACCTTGTTCAATTATCCATATGTTAGATAATCTTTGCCTATTTCAATTTTAGTTACTTACTCAAATTCTTTTTATCTTTTCATTTCTTTTAAAATTTTAAACATTTCCTCCTTCTCATCTGCTAGTTCTCTTAAGGCATCAACTGTTGTTTGTTTGCTTTTGTGTTTTTTCTAGTTTCTTATTTGTTTCTTATTTTTTGCATTTCTAATTTTTTCTTCATCCTGTTACCTCATAAGTTTCTTTCAAGTATTATACAATTTTTAAATATTTTAAATACAATAGTTGGTTTTGATCTATTTTTGTGTTTCTGATGTATTTTCACCATCTGAATGGATGTATGCTATTCTGTTTCTTATTCTTTTTTATTAATAGTAGAATTTTGTAACTGCATGATAGGATTCAACCTTGATCATTTCCTATTGCTTATTTTCATTTGAAACTACTTTTCCCAAATTTTTAGGTGTACCTTCTCATTTTGTTTTTATGTATAATTACAAAAATATGGTGGCTTACTTTCTGAAATTTCCAGGCACTGTTTTGCTACTATAATTCTTTGATATCTAGAATCACTACCCAGTGATAATGGGTAGTTTTGATGCTAATCCCTGGTGTGGAAGGGGAGGAAGGCTAGTTAGTTCTGAGAATTCAAAGGGGCCTACATTGTTTCCTTTAGACCATGGGCCAAATGCATTCACCTGTTCTTGGCAGTTTCAGCACTTGTTCTTAAATCAGCCTGCTGAGCTTTTCAATGAATGCCTGCTGCTGATTTTGAAGTTGTACTGTTCTCAGGTCCATCAAATAGTTCTGACACTCCTTTCTGCTTTCTTCTGTTTAGAAGCTAACAGGACTGCAGGTTTTATGTTTTTTTTATGATTTGTCCTGCTTATCAGTTGCTTTTGTTGCAAATGATGTCCACGAGTTTTTACGCTGCTATCTAGTTGTTCAGTATGTTTTTAATCTCAGGAGATTAAAAAACAATGCTGCTTCTGCAATATCTTCCCAGAAGCTGTTGTTTACCTTTAATTTTATGTCTGAAACAGATAAATATTTAACTAATACTTTAGCTAATTTTGTTTAGCTAATTTCAATCTTTTCCTTTATTACTTCATTACTTTATGATCAGAACATTTCCCCTCTCCAGAGATCAGATACTCATATATCCCTTCTAATTTATATTTTCTTCATTATACTTAGCACATTGCCTGGAAAACAGTAAATACCCAATAACACTTCTGGAATCGATTTTATTTTATAAGAGGCAAGAATATAATTTTTTTCCCTAAATGGACAATTTCAGAATACCATTTTTAAAGTATGTCATTTCACATTTTTTTTCATGCTTTTGTTCTATATTGTGATTTTATAACTGGATCCTATTATCGGGATGGGCATGATTCCACTGACCTGCCTGTTACTGCACTGGTATTACATGATTTTGGTTACTGTAGTTTAATAATATCTGGTAGAGTAGTGGGCTTGGTGAGAGATGGTAGCAGCTTGGACTGAAGTGATAGTAGTGGTTCTGATGAGAAATGACTGGGTTTGTGGTATATTCTAAATACAGAGTTGACAGAATATGTTGGAAATTATGTTGAGAGAAAGATAGAACTGACTGGATTTGCTAAGAGAAAGATAGAAGCAAAGATAACTTCTGAGCAACCGAGTAAATGGTTGTGCCAATCACTGAAATGGATTAAACTAGAGAAGGAGTAAGATCTCCTTTTTTGGTGATGGGATAGGAAAAGGAATCAAAGAGTTCTCTTTTGGCCATATTAAATATAAGATATTTATTAGACATTCAAGTGCAGATTTTGAGTAGATAACTGATTATATGAATCTGAAATGCAGGGGAGGTATGAAATTTATAGCTTATGGAAGGTAGTAAAGTCATGGGATTAATGAGATCCCTAAGGAATGAACGTAAATAGAGAAGCCTGAAAACTGAGCCTGGGCCAATCCAACATTGAAAGCTGAATGCTTACTTCAAAGTTATGATGCAGTATTCTCATGGTTTTTATTTTCTAAATGTTATTTTGCATTTTTTATGTCAGAAATTAACTAAGGAAGCTATTTTAAGAATTTCTAAGTTATATGCTTAATTTTTATTATTAATTCTAGTTTTTAGCACTGCAGTCAAGGAATGCAGACTTCACAATTCCTCATGAAGTTAACCGAAAACCTCAGAGAAGTTTATTGAAAACTTCTCTGTCTATATTTTGTAAATTTTGAACAAAACAAATAGTATATTCTATTCTAAAGTACAAAGTCACAGCAAACATCATACTTAGTAAAGAAACATTACAGGTACTCTCTTTTAAATAAGGATCAAGACAGACAACACACAAACAAATACACTATCAGCATTTTTATTCAACAATGTACTAGAAGTTCTAATGAGTTCAAAACATAAAAAAGTTGTTAAACACATAGGAACTAGAAAGAGGAAATAAAACTGCCATTTTCAGATGATTTTATTATAAAAAGAAATCCAAAAGAGACTACAGCCAAATCATTATAAAGAATAGAAGAGTTTACCAAGGTGGACAGGTTAAAAAACTCAATATAATAAAGTCAACCACATTTGTAAATACCAATGACAGCAAGTAGAAAACATAATTTAAAAGAAGACATTTGTAAAACCATAAAATATTAAGGAATAAATTGCAAAATTTCTCTAGAGAAAACAATGGTGCTTTCTTGAGAGACATTAAAGAAGACCTAAATAAACAGAAAGATAAATGATGTTTACAACTAGGAACACTAAATATCATAATGATGTCAATCTTCCTCAAATTGATCCACAGATTGAATACAATCAGATAAAAGTCTTAGCAGTATTTTGGAATTTGATATACAGATTTAAAAAGTTATGGACGATTCAAAGGGATAAGAATAGCTTAGGCATTATAAAGAAAAGCAGTAAGAAAAGGGATCTAGCCCTAACAGATAATAGAACTTTTGAAGCTGTAGCAACCAAGACAATGTTTTACTGAAACAGGATCAGACAAATTGACAATCAGAAAAGATAGCCCCAAATCATACCCATACATATATGAAACTTAGATATATGAAATATAAGGCAGAATATTAGAAAAAAGGAAGAATTTGAATATTTGGGAAAAATGTTTCCACATGGGAAAAAAATGATGTTGGATCCCTTTCTCACACATTAATAATTTCAATGTCAAAGCCAAAACTATAAAAACATATTCTTCTGACTTTGGGATAGAGAAAGGTTTCTTTTAAAAAAAATTTAACAACACAACTATAAAATAAAAGATTGATTTTTTAAGTATGTTAAAACAAAGAACTTCTGATCAGTAAAGATACCTTAAAGTGAAAAAAAAAAACAAGTTACAAATGGGAGAAAATATTTGAAACGCATATAACAAAGGCTTAATATCAACAATATATAGATACTTCCTAGCAATCAGTAAGAAAAAGACAAATAATTCAAAATAAAAATGCTCAAGAAAATCAAACACGTTTTAGAGAAGAGGAGACATACGCATTTAAATAAATGTTCAGTTTCATAAGTGATTAAAATGCAAATAAAGAACACATGAGATACCAATATATACCCATTTGACTTTCAAGAATTGAGAAATGTGCCAATTCCAAATGCTGAAGATAAAGGTGATCAATAGGATATTTCATGTATTGCTGGTAGGAGTATAAACTGGTTCAAAGAACCTGAAAACAGGTTGGCACTGTCACAGAAATTTGAATATTCATATACCCTACTTCCCAGATATTCTAGTCCTAAACAAATATCCAGGAGAAATTTTGCACAAGCATGCCAGAAGATGTTAACAGCAGCACTGTTTCTATAGGAAAAATCTAAAAATAAACCAACTATCCATTAAGCATACCTGATAAATACATTGCAGTCTATTTATTTATATAATGAATAACATATTTATTATATAAATATAATAATTTATAAATAAGTTATTATTTATTATATAAATATTTATTCATTATATTATATATTATATTATTTATTTATATAAATATTTAAATAAATTTATTTCTATAATAAATAATAATAAAATACTACACAGCAACTAATGCAAATAAACTATAGTTACAAATAACAATTTGGATAGATGTTAGCAAAATAATTTAATGCTGAATGTAAAAAGTAAAACCAAAACAGATTACATTCACTAAATGATGCCCTTTTAATAAGGTTACAAAATCAAATAAAACAGAACCATAAGCTTTAAGACATATATACATGTGAGCCAAAACTATATGAAAACGAAAGCAAGGAAATGATCAATACAAGATTTATAATAGTGATCATCTTGGATTAAGGAGGAGCATATACGTTGGTCTATTATTGTTAATGTTTGTCCTGCAACTCATGTTTGGGTGCTGGGTATTTTGGGATTTCATTAAATCATGTTATGTTACATCAGGCACTTATAGTATATTACTATAATATATTGCATAATAACATTGTTTCCTTTCCTAGCCTGTCCTATCTTTAAAATAAAGCAACCATGGGGCCATGCACAGACCAATGACAGAGTCATGAACCAGAATTAGAACTAATCAAATTTTGTACAGCCAAGGATCCAAAAAAAAAAGTTTTTCCTAAACGTCTAGAGTTGTCATTCTTAGTTTTTTAAATTGCATTTTCATTTTGAGATAGCAAACATGCAGTTGTAAAAAGTAATACAGAGATGCTGTGTATCCTTTACCAAGTTTCCCCCAATGGTAACATCTTATAAACTATAGTATAAAAACACAACCAGAATATTGACAAACACAGACAAGATACAGAATATTTCCAACACAAGGATCTCACGTTGCCCTTTTGTGGTCAGACCCACCTCCCTCCTGCCCCTTAATCCCTGGCAACCACAAATTTGTGGTCATTTCAAGAATTTATACAAATGGAATCATACACATGCAACCTTTGGGGACTGCTTTTTTCACTAAGCATAATTCTCAAGGTTCTTGCATATATCAAGAATGTGTTTCTATTATTGCTGAGTAGCATTCCTTGGGTGTACCACAGTTTGTTTAACCATTCACATTTTGAAGAACCTGTTTTGAGCTATTGAGTAAAGCTGCTATAAACATGCATGTACAAGTTTTTGTCTGAAACTAAGGTTCTATTTCTCTGCGATAAATGTCTAGGGGTGAAATTTATGGGTTATACGGTAGTTGCATGTTTAGATTTTTAAGAAACTGCCAACTTGTTTTCCAGAGTGGCTTTACAATTTATGTTCCCACCAGTAAGGAATGAGTGATCCTGTTTCTCTATTTCCTCGAAAGCATTTGCTGATGTCACCATTACTTATTTATTTTTTACTCTGATAGGAGTACAATGATATATCTCATTGTGGTTTTAATTTCGATTTCCCTAAAGACTAAAGATTTTGAACATCTTTTCATGTGCTTATTTGCCATCTAAATAACTTCTTCAGAGAAATGCCTCATGTCTGTTTCCCATGTTCTACTTGGATTGCTTGAGTTTTGAGTTCATTTTATTTTTTTCTCCAGTGATTTTTAAATTAAGATATAATCATCCAAAGTGTACAATCAGTGGTTCATATTATCATCATAAAGCTGTGCATTCATCATTACAATAAATTTTTGAATATTTTCATTACTCCAAAAACAATAAAAATAAAAGCAAAAAAGAATACCCAAAACATCCAATACCCTAATCCCTATTGTTTCTTTTTTGAGTAATTCACCTTTTTATTTTTATTTGTGAAATATAACCTATATACAAAAAAGCAATAAATTTTCCAAGTACATTTTAACAAGTAGTTATAGAACAGATTTTAAATGGGTTAAAGTTCCCCCATTGGTTTTTTTTTTTTCTTTTTTTCTTTTACTCATCTGTCCATACAGGCAGTGCCAGTCACAAGATTTTCACACTCACATGTTCACATCTTTAAGAATCAAGGCTACTGGTTTACAGTTCAACAATTTCAGGTACCCCCCTCTAGCTATTCCAATACACCAAAAGCTGAAAAAGGTTACTTATATACTGCATGAGAATAACCTCCAGAAAGACCATGCAACTCTCTTTGAAATCTCTCAGCCAGTGAAACTTAATTTTGTTTCATTTCTCTTCCCCCTTTTGGTCAAGAAGGCTTTCTCACTCCCATGATGCCAGGGCCAGTCTCATCCCTAGATTCATGTCCCATATTTCCAGTGAGATTTACACCCCTGGGAGTCATGTTCTACATAGGGGGAGAGCAGTGAGTTCACCTATAGAATTGGTTTAGAGAGAAAAAGTCTACATCTGAGCATAGAAGAGGTTCTCTGGTGATGACTGTTAGGCATAATCGTAAGTAGGCTAACTCCTAAGAATGAGGAACTGTCCCATGTAATTGGCAATTCCCAATGCTGGCGAGAATAGCAGGTTCTTCAGGTGGGAAGTTAAATATTTCCACCTTTCCCCCCAGTCCCTTAAGAGACCTTTGCGAATACTTCTTCTGTTCAGCTTACTGTAGAATTTGTCAGGGCATCACACCAACCTATACAACAAGATCTCACTCCCTTGTTCTCACAAGTTCCATGTAATTATGGTGTATGAATAAGGTGACCATACAAGTTAAATTAGACAGTGTGCTACGAAAAATATAAATTTTGACCCAACATCCCTTCCTTTGGTCTCACAGAGAAGTTGAAGTATTTAAAATGTAGACATATCAACCTTTACCCTTTAGTCTGAATTTCCTTAGTCCTACCCAGATCAGCTTTGTTCATATCTCTAATTGAAGTATGATCACTTTTTTTTTCAGTGTTTTTAATAGTTGCTGTATAGGGTAATACTGACTTTCATAGCTGCAGAACTCTAGCTCTGAGTCTCAGGTATCACACAAAAACCCAAAGTCCCATGGAATGATAAGGTTATACACAGAGTTTCAACATCTCAGAATTAAAAAATAAGTTACAACTCTGGAATAGACGTGATGGCTGTAAGAGTTTACAATTTAGGAACATTTACAATAGGTCTTCACCTGATAACCTATGCTTTGAGAGTTCTGTATGCAATCTAGATAGTAGAATATTTGTTGTATAAGTGGTTTCAAAATATTTTCTCCCTTTCTGTAGCTTGTCTTTTTAACCTCTTAACAAGGGATTTTGTGACACAAAAGTTTTTAATTTTGATTAAGTTGAATTTATCAACTTTTTCTTTTATGGATGGCGTTTTGTGTCAAATCTAAGAATTCTTTCCTAGCCTTAGGTATTTCTCCTATGATATTATGTTTTCCCCCCAAATTTTATAGTTTTATATCTAAGTCAGTGATTCTCCCCCCCCTTTTTTTTAACTACCGAATGTAGGTTTTTTTTTTGGCATGGGCAGGTACCGGGAATCGAACTCGGGTCTCCAGTGGAAAACTCTGCCTGCTGAGCCACCTCGACCTGCCCTCAGTGATCCCTTTTAAATGAACTTTTATATATGGTCTGAGATTTGAAACAATGCTTGTTGTTTTTCTACTTAATCTTTGCCTATAGATGTTCAATTACTCCAGCATTATTTGTTGAAAGGCTATCTTTCCTCCACTGAATTACTATTGTACCTTTGTCAAATTTTAACTGGGCATACTTGTGTTGGTCTATTTCTGGGACTTCTATTCTGTTCCATTGATCTCTGTATCAATTCATCTACTAATACCTCCGAGTCTTGATTACTGTATTCTATAATAAATTTAAAAATCAGGTAGATTGATTTCTCTCACTTTATTTTGCTTTTTCAAAACTGTTTTGCTATTCTATTTTTCTACCATATACATTTTAGAATAATATTGCCTGCATCTACACAAAGATCTTGCTGGGATTTTGATAGGGATTGTATTAAATTTGTATAACAATTTGAGGACAATTGGCGTATCAGTCAACGTTCTTAAGAGAAACAGAACCAACAGGAGAGATATGTAAATATGAGATTTATAAAGGTGTCTCATGCAACCGTGCGAATGGAGGGAGTCCAAAATCCGCAGGGCCAGCTGTGAAGCAGTGAAAAAGTCTCTCTTTATGCTTCAAAGCCTTCAACTGATTGGATTATCTTGTTGGTGGGAGACTTGCCTTTGTTGACTGTAGATGTAATCAGCCATGATGCAATCAAGTGACTAATGATTTAATGCACCTGCCTTCCAGTTTATCAACCAGCCGTGAAATAGCCTTGTAGCAATGGTCAGGCCAGTGCTCATCTGACCAGACAACTGGGCATCATCATTTGGCCAAGTTGACACCAGAACCTAAACCTCGCAGGCCACCCCTTGTCAACTTGGCAGCTCTACACATCACCTTGAAACATACTTGATTTCCAAACAGAACACAATGACAGTCATATGTTTTGCCTAATAATACTCAGCTGTCCTGCATACAACCAGAAACACACTATGTCTCTCCTGAATAGGGGGCAAGTCCTTAGGTAACATTCATTCTTAAAGTTCATATCCCATAACTTAATTACAATAGCATGAAACATACACTTATGCCATAGTATAAGAGGAAAACAAGATATCTGTTTATGTACAAATGCAAACATACACATAACAAAACAAGGAGGAAGTGTTCATACAACCACAGTTCTCGTTTCTGTAACACATGGTCGTAAGTATTTATCACTACCTTATTCTACTACCTATTCCATGTTTCCTTTACCCTCAGCAAGCACTTCAGTTGGCCAGGTGGGGTGACCCAAACCTTCATTCCTGAAGTTTCTAGGCCATTGGTGGTCTTGCCTGGATTGGGTTTTTGCAGTTTTGCATTTACGTTAATCACAGGGCATGGTAGTACTAAATATGCTATAGTGGATCGCCTATATTCCATGAAAACTCTCTTTACTTCTATTGTGTGGTTGCAGTCCCTATTTTCCCTTGATAGTCAGGATCAATCACCCCAACAGAACAGTTAACTCCTTTCGTGCATGTTGATTCAGTGGCATGAGAAGCCCAAAGTGGCTAGGTGGCAATTTTAACTTCAAGTTCAATGGAATAACTGTTGTGTCTTCTGGTAGGAGCATGCCTTCTTTTGGAACTAAGACATGTAGACCAGCAGAACTTATGGTTTCAGGGACAGGAAGTAGAGAATTTCCTAGTGGATCATTAGGGGTGATAGTGAGTATGAATGGTGCCACTCCCATTTCCATCCCTTGAGTCCCGGACCTGTGAACCCTGGTTATGGGAGAAACAGCACCATACAGTGGACAATGATTAAGAGTATACACAGCTTCCTGGACAACACTGTCCCAGCCCTGTAAGGTATTGCCACCTAGCTGGGACTGTAACTGGGTCTTCAAAAGGGCCTTCCACTGTTCTATCAAGCCAGCTGCCTCTGGATGATGGGGAACATGACCAGAGAATTCCATAAGCATGTGCCCATTCCTGCACTTCATTTACTGTGAAGTGGGTTCCTTGATCCAAAGCAATGCTGTATGGAATACCATGACAGTGGATTAGGCATTCCGTAAGTCCACAGATGGTAGCTTTTGCAGAAGCATTGTGCGCAGGGAAGCAAATCCATATCCGGAGTATGTGTCTATTCCAGTTAGAACAAATCGCTACCCCTTCCATGATGTAAGTGGTCCAATGTAATCAACCTGCCACCAGGTAGCAGTTTGAGCACCTTGAAGAATGGTAATATATGGGGGACTGAGTGTGGGCCTGTGCTGCTGGCAGATTGGGAACTCAGTAGTGGCCGTAGCCAGGATGGCCTTGGTGAGGAGAAGCCCATGTTTCTGAGCCTAGGCATAACCTCCATCCTTACCACCATGCCTACTTTATTCATGAGCCCATTGGGCAATGGCAGGAATGGCTGAGGAAAGAGGATGACTTGTATCCACAGTGCAGGTCATCTTGTCCCCTTAATTATTAAAAACTTCTGCTGAAGTCACCCTCTGGTGAGCATTCACATGGTACACAAGTATCTTCATGTTCTTTGTCCACTCAGAAAGGTCTTTCCATATACCTCTTCCCCAGACCTCTTTGCCACCAACTTTTTAATCATGTTCCTTCCAAGTCCCTGACCTTTTAGCCAGCCCATCAGCAACAACCAATGAGTCAGTATATAAACATACCTCTGGCCAGTTCTTCTTCCAAGCAAAATAAACAATTAGGTGTACTGCTTGAAGTTCCCGGAGGATTTCCCCTTACCATTGTCCTTTAAGGACATCCCAGAAAGAGGTTGTAGTGCTGCAGCTGTCCACTTCTGGGTGGTACCTGTATATCATGCAGAATCATTTGTAAACCAGGACCGAATCTTCTCTTTCTCAGTCAAATGACTATAAAGAACTCCCCACGAGGTCATAGCCCTGATCAGGGAAAGAGAAAGGAATGTGGTAGGAGTGAGGGCCATGGGCATTTGGGCCATTTCCTCATGTAACTTACTATGCCTTCAGAATCTGCTTGAGCCCTATCTACTGTATACCATTTCCATTTTATGATGGAGTGCTGCTGTGCATGCCCAACTTTATGGCTTAGTGGGTCAGATGACACCCGGCTCATGATAGGCAACTCAGATCTCATGGTAATTTGGAGGCCCATGATTAAGCATTCAGTCTGTACTAAAGCCCAGGAACAGGCTAAAAACTGTTTCTCAAAAGGAGAATAGATATCTGCAGTGGATGGTAAGGCTTTGCTGCAAAATCCTAAGGGTCTGCATTGTGATTCTCCTATAGGGGCCTGCCAAATGTTCCAGACAGCATCCCTAATTTGCCACTAACACTTCTAGCATCATTCGATCTGCTGGATCAAATGGCCCAAGTGGCAGAAGAGTTTGCACAGCAGCCAGGACATATTGCAGAGCTGCCTCTTGTTCCAGTCCCTACTCAAAACTAGCAGCTTTTCTGGTCACTTAGTAAATGGGCCACAGTAGCACACCCAAATAAAGCGCCGTCAATCCAAAATCCAAAGAGGCCAACTAGGCATTGTGCCTCTTTTTTGGAGGGGCCAGATGCAACAGCTTATCCTTCTCCTTAGAAGGGGTATCTCAACATGCCCCATACCACTGAACACCTAGAAATTTCACTGAGGTGGAAGGCCCCTGAATATGTTAGATTTATCTCCCATCCCCTGGCATGCAAATGCCTTACCAATAAGTCTAGAGTAGTTGCTACTTCTTGAACTCTAGGTCCAATCAGCATGATATCAATATAATGGACCAGTGTGATGTCTTATGGGAGGAAGAAACAATCTAGGTCCCTGTGGACAAGGAGAGCTGATATATCCCTTGAGGCAGGACAGTGAAGGTATTCTGGTGGTCCTTACTGACAGCTATTGAGAAAAAACCATTTGCCAGCTCAATAGCTGCATAGTACCAGGTGAGGTGTTCATTTGCTCAAGCAACAATACCACATCTGGAACAGCAGCTGCAATTGGAGTCACCACCTGGTTAATTTTATGATAATTCACTGTTATTCTCCAAGACTCATTTGTTTTCTGCACAGGCAAAACAGAAGAGTTGAATAGGCATGTGGTGGGAATCACCACCTCTGCATCCTTCATGTCCTTAGAAGCGCCACTAATCTTTGCAATCTCTCCAGGAATACCATATTGCTTCTGATTCACTATTTTGTTAGGGAGGGGCAGTTCTAGCTGCTTCCACTTGGACTTTCCTATCGTAATAGTCCTCACTCCATGAGTTAGAGAACCAATGTGGGGATTCTGCCAGTTGGTGAATATGTCAATCCCAATTACGCATCTTGGTACTGGGGAAAATGCATATCCATTTTCCCCAGTAACGGACCCACTGTGAGCCAGAACCTGAGCTAAAGCGCCGTCAATCAAGTGACCTCCATAAGATGCTACTCTGACTGGTGGACCAGAGTGATGCTTTGGGTCTCACAGAAATTAGTGCCACCTCTGAGCCAGTGTCTAATAATCCCTCAAACATCTGATCCTTTTCTTTTCCACAAGGCACAGTCAACCTGGTAAAAGGCTGTAGGTCCCCTTGGGAAAGGCTGGGAGGAAGGTTGACAGCATAAATCTGGGGCAGTGTAAAAGAATCCTTACCCAAGGGTAACTGGCCCTCCTCTCATTCAAGGGGCTCTGGGTCTATAAACTGTCTCAAGTGTGGGAACGGATTAAGGGGATGTGACTCTCTGTTTTTATAATTCAAGTTAGATTTCTATTTACTTGACACAGAATTATCCTGGTTATACAGTTCAAACAATGATTTAATAGACCGCCCATCTATTTTACTTCTACATACCCCATGATCTACTAGCCAACACCACAAGTCTCTGCTAGTCAGATTATTTTGACTGCTGCTTTGAGGCTGCTGTCCGTTATGGGGGCCACATCCACCTTGTCTATGGTGATTAACTCTTGCCACATGGCTTCTGCTAACTCAGATCTGATCATTCCCATAGTGTTTAAGGAGTCCAGCTCAGTGACAGTAGTTCTCATGGTAATATCTGACCTACAGAGAAGGGCAACTACAGAGCTTGTCAGGGATGATGGAGCTAGTCTCACAAATTTACTTCTCAAGGTTCTGGTTGAAAGATGTGTCCTCTGGACATTCCTAGGGTGTGTGAGCATATCTTTCATGATAAATCCACTCTAACATCCCCATCTCTCTAAGCCTCTGGATCCCCTCATCTACATTATACTAGGGCAGTTCTGGCACTTCAACCTCAGGTATTCTCAACCACCTTTTATGAAACCATGTTTCAGCCAACCGTCCAAACAAACTGTTAATGCCCTTTCTAATCCCTTGAGATACAACACTGAATGCAGAATCTCTGCCTAGTGGGCTCACATCAATAAATTCAGCTTGATCCAACTTTACATTCCTTCCACCATTATCCTACATCCTAAATATCCATTCCCAAACATATTCCTCTGATTTCTGTCTATATAGATTGGAAAACTCATGCAGTTCTTTTGGAGTATAGTGTACCTCACCTTTCAGAGTCTGTTGGGACTTTAGTGTAGTTATAAGCCTTGAAGAAAAGAGGGTGGTGGAGGTGGGTCATGAAAAGAAACAGAAATGTCTTTCAAGCCAGTTACCCCAGAGCATCCTATTGTAGTTTCATCTGGTGAAACAGGATTAATCTCTCTAGACAGAGGAGTGAGAGCTGTTTCCCCAGGGGAGGTGGTTACAGGGTTAGCAAGCACTGTATGGTTAATCTTGATAGGTAGAGGTTGGATGACAGACTCTTCTGGGAAGACTAGAGGCTGGGAAACTGTTTCCTCAAAGCAGGTTAGAGGTCAGGAAGCTCTTTCCTCAGGGCAGTCCATTACAGATCTAGCAAAGGCTCAGCAGATTCCAGGGATTCCATCTTTCCATTGCCATAATTATCAAGTCACATATCCCCAACCCACATTTCAGGATCTCATTCTTTTCCAATCAAAGCCCTTACTTTAACAGCAGACAGCCTGCAAGGTTGAGATTTTAGCTTATGTTGTAAATTTGCTAATTGCACAATGAGGCTCTGTGTTTAGTTTTCAGAGATCTCAAGTCTGTGACCACAAGAAGTAAGATTTTCTTTCAGGGCAAACATGGAAAGTTTTACATCATTTATATGGCACTTAAGTTGCAAATTTGTAGCCTTCAGCTCATCCTTTTCCCTCATCACTGTATCCTGCATATCTAACAAAAACCAGCCAACATCACTATACCTCTTAATCCCACAAAACTTCACAAAGATGTCAAAAACACTCTCACCCAGAGGCTTGCCTTGCATAAGCATACAATTAGCAGAATTTAATGGTGATATTTTGAATATTTCTCTTGCCAACTCACCCCATGGACTGTCAGTGCCATCTTGATTACTGGAGTCATTAGTGCCTCTGAGTATAATCAGAGTCGAAAAACAATGATAAAAACCAATTTTTAAGTTTCTGTTTCTCAAGAACTACCCCACTCAGGCGGGCCATGGTGGCTCAGCAGGCAAGAATGCTTGCCTGCCATGCCAGAGGACCCGGGTTCGATTCCTGGTGCCTGCCCATGTAAAAAAAAAAAATTAAAAAAAAAAAAGAACTACCCCACTCTTGGTACCAAGCTATATTAGTCAGGTTTCTCTAGAGTAACAGAACCAACAGGAGAGATTAGTAAATATGAGATTTATAAAGGTGTCTCACACAACCATGGGAATGGAAGAGTCCAAAATCCACAGGGCAGCCTGAAAAGCTGGCAGCTACAATGAAGGGTCTGGACAAACTTCACAGGAGAAGCTTGTTGACCGAAGAAGCAGTGAAAAAGTCTCTCTCTGCCTTTAAGTCTCCAACTAATTGGATTATCTTATGGTGGGAGACGTGCCTTCGTTGACTACAGATGTAACCAGCCACGGGTACAAATCAATTGACTGATGATTTAATACAACAGCCCTGAAATATCCTTGTAGCAACAGTCAGGCCAGTGTTTGCCTGACCAGACAATTGGGCATCATCACTTGGCCGAGTTGACACCAGAACCAAACTGTGATGGTCAGATTCACGTGTCAACCTGGCCAGGTAGTGGTGCCCTGCTGGCTGGTCAGGCAAGTGCTGGCCTGTCTGTTGCCATGAGGACATTTCATGGATTTAAATCATGACCACACTGGCTGTATCCACAGCTGATTGTCTTTGCAATCAGCTAAGGGGCGTGTCTTCTGCAGTGAGTGACATTTAATCTAATCACTGGAAGGCTTTTAAGGAGGATTCAGAAGAGATAACACTATTTCTGCTTTCAGCCAGCCCGCCTCTCCTGAGAGTCAGTTGAGGACCTTCACTGGAACTGCCAGCTCATGGTCTGCCCTATAGATCTTGGACTCTTACATCTTCACGGTTACGTGATACACTTTTATAAATTTTATATTTATAAAATATCTCCTGCTGATTCTGTTTCTCTAGAGAACCCTAGCTAATACACTAACCATCATAACTGGTATCTTTACCTATGTTAAGTCTTCCAACCCAGGGACATAGTGTATCTGTCCATTTATTTAGATCTTTAATTTCTTTCATAAGCACTGCACAGCTGTGCTAGTTTGAAATTGTTACGTATCCCAGAAAAGCCATATCCTTTCATCCTGATTCATTACTGTAGAGTAGAAACCCCTTTGAGAAGAGATCTCCATGAAGATATGGTGTGTCCAACTGTGGGTGTGGCCTTTTGGTTAGATGGAGATGTGACCCTGCCCATTTAAGGTGGGCCTTTAAAAGGAGCAACATTTTGAAGAAACCTCAGATGCAGACAAGTGGAGAACAGTTCCTTCAGAGGTGAAAGAGGTATGAGGTTTGGAGATGCTTAGAGTACTGACAGAGAGACCAGATGCCTAGAAACAGGCAGTGAGAGAGAAATGTTGCGATGTGCCTTCCCATAAGATGCTAAGCAAGCCAGAACCCAGAATTATGTCCCAGAGGAGCTAAGTGAAGGCCCACAGATGATCAGAGAGGAAACCACTGGCATCAAAAGCTGAAAGCAACAGAATCAGGAACAAGAACGAGCAGGAGGGCATCTTCCTTGAGCCAAGGTATTTTTCCTGGATGCTTTAGTGTGGACATATTTTTGTCCTTAGCAATGTACACTTGTAACTTAATAAATTCCCTTGTTAAAAGCCATTCTATTTCTGTTATATTGCATTCTGGCAGCTTTAGCAAACTAATACAACAGTTTTCAGCATATAAAACCTATATTTGTTAAATTTACACTTCAGTATTTTATTCTTTGTTGAGAGATTATAAATGTTATATATTTTAAATTTCAGTGATGAAATATTCATTGCTAACATAAAGAAATATAATTGACTTAAAAAATTTATTATTAATTAAAAAATTAACAAACCAAATAAAACATCAACATATATAATCAGTAATTCACAATATCATCACTTAGTTGCATATTCATCATTTTTTGGAACGTCTGCATTAATTCAGAAAAAGGAATAAAAAGACAGTAGAAACAGAACAGAAATAAAATGAATACAGGAGAGAAAAAAAAAAAAGATTATACCTACCATATCCCTTACCCCTCACTTTCATTGATCACTAGCATTTCAAACTAAATTTATTTTAGCATTTGTTCCCCCTATTATTTATTTTTATTCCATATGTTCTACTCCTTTGTTGACAAGGTAGATAAAGGGAGCATCAGACACAAGGTTTTCACAATCACACAGTAACATTGTGACAGCTATATCATTATTCAATCATCCTCAAGAAACATGGCTACTGGAACACAGCTCTACATTTTCAGGCACTTCCCTCCAGCCTCTCCGTTACATCTTGACTAACAAGGTGATAGCTACTTAATGCGTAAAAATAACCTCCAGGATAATCTCTTGACTCTGTTTGGAATCTCTCAGCCATTGACACTTTGTCTCATTTCACCTTTCCCCCTTTTGGTCGAGAATGTTTTCTCAATCCCTTGACCCTAAGTCTCAGCTCATTCCAGGATCTCTGTCCCATGTTGCAAGGAAGGCCCACACCCCTGGGAGTCATGTCCCACGTACACAGGGGGAGGGTGGTGAGACTGCTCGTCGTGTTGGCTGGAGAGAGAGGCCACATCTGAGCAACAAAAGAGGCTCTCTTGGGGGTGACTCTGAGGCCTAAATTTTAAGCAGACTTGACCTATTCTTTGTGTGGTTAAGTTTCATATGAACAAACCCCAAGACTGGGGGCTCAGCCTATAGCTTTGGTTGTCCACACTGCTTGTGAGAATATTAAGAATTCAACTTGGGGAAGGTGAATTTCTTCTGGTTCTCACCATTCCCCAAAGGGGGCTTTGCAAATACTTTTCCATTCACTGATCAAATCACTCTGGGATTCATCGGGGCATCACTCTGGACAAATCAACAAAATCTCATGTCCTACCTGAGATTCCAAGTACATATGGTGTTCAATCAAACTATCTACATAAATTATATTAGGAAATGCACTAGTCAAAATATAAATTTTGTAACAAATAAACATTTTTTACTTTAGTCTCACACATAAGGTGACATTTTAAAATATTAATTATCATCTATTTTCAGCACCCTGCAACAATGACATTCCTTTGCTCTTCCTCATGCAAAAACATTTTTAAAATTTGTATATTGTACATTTAGTCACTATTATTATACACTCTAGGCATTCCTAGATTATACCATCTCAATCTTTAACATCTATCTTTCTGATTTCATTTATGTCCCCAGCCCTCCTCCATCTATCATTCTCAATGCAGCTTCATTCAGTATTTTAACATAATTGTATTATAGTTAGATAGTATTGTGCTGTCCATTTCTGAGATTTTGTATCCAGTCCTGTTGCACAGTCTGTATCCCTTCAGCTCCAATTACCCAATATCTTACCCTATTTCTATCTCCTGATGGTCTCTGTTACCAACAAAATACACCAAGTTTATTCACTAATGTCAGTTCATATCAGTGAGACCATACAGTATTTGTCCTTTAGTTTTTGGATGGTCTCACTCAGCATAATGTGTTCAAAGGTCCATCCATGTTGTTACACACTTCATAAGTTTATTCTGTCTTAAAGCTGCATAATATTCCATCGTATGTATATACCACAGTTAGTTTAGTCACTCGTCTGTTGATGGACATTTTGGCTGTTTCCATCTCCTTGCAATTGTAAATAATGCTGCTATAAAAACTGGTGTGCAAATGTCCATTTGTGTCTTTGCCCTTATGTCCTCTGAGTAGATACCTAGCAATGGTATTGCTGGGTCATATGGCAATTCTACATTCAGCTTTTTGAGGAACTGCCAAACTGCCTTTCATAGCAGTTGCACCATTTGACATTCCCACCAACAGTGAATAAGTGTGCTTCTTTCTCCACATCCTCTCCAGCACTTGTCATTTTCTGTCTTGTTGATAATGGCCATTCTGGTGGGTGTGAGAGGATATCTCATTGTGGTTTTGATTTTCATTTCTCTAATGGCCAGGGACGTTGAGCATCTCTTCATGTGCCTTTTGGCCATTTGTATTTCCTCTTCTGAGAAGTGTCTGTTCAAGTCTTTTTCCCATTTTGTAATTGGATTGGCTGTCTTTTTGTTGTTGAGTTGAGCAATCTCTTTATAAATTCTGGATATTAGACCTTTATCTGAGATGTCATTTCCAAATATAGCCTCCCATTGTGTAGGCTGTCTTTTTACTTTCTTGATGAAGTTCTTTGATACACAAAAGTGTTTAATTTTGAGAAGTTTCCATTTCTTTCTTTCTTCAGTGCTCTTGCTTTGGGTGTAAGGTCTATAAAACCGCCTCCAATTATAAGATTTATAAGATATTTCCCTACATTTTCCTCTGACTGTTTTATGATCTTAGACCTAATGTTTAGATCTTTGATCCACTTTGAGTTAACCTTTGTATATGGTGTGAGATACAGGTCCTCTTTCATTCTTTTGCATATGGATATCCAGTTCTCTAGGCACCATTTATTGAAGAGACTGTTCTGTCCCAGGTGAGTTGGCTTGACTGCCTTATCAAAGATCAAATGTCCATAGATGAGAGGGTCTATATCTGAACACTCTATTCGATTCCATTGTTCAATATATCTATCTTTATGCCAGTACCATGCTATTTTGACCACTGTGGCTTCATAATATGCCTTAAAGTCAGGCAGCGTGAGACTTTCAGCTTCCTTTTTTTTCAAGATACTTTTAGCAATTCAGGGCACCCTGCCCTTCCAGATAAATTTGCTTATTGGTTTTTCTTTTTCTGAAAAGTAAGTTGTTGGGATTTTGATTGGTATTGCATTGAATCTGTAAATCAATTTAGGTAGAACTGACATCTTAACTATATTTAGTCTTTCAATCCATGAACATGGTATGCCCTTCCATCTATTTAGGTCTTCTGTGATTTAACAGTTTCTTGTAGTTTTCTTCGTATAGGTCTTTTGTCTCTTTAGTTAAATTTATTCCTAAGTATTTTATTCTTTTAGTTGCAATTGTAAATGGAATTCGTTTCTTGATTTCCCCCTCAGCTTGTTCATTGCGAGTGTATAGAAACACTACAGATTTTTGAATGTTGATCTTGTAACCTGCCACTTTGCTGTACTCATTTATTAGCTCTAGTAGTTTTGCTGTGAATTTTTCAGGGTTTTCAACATATAGTATCATATCTTCTGCAAACAGTGATAGTTTTACTTCTTCCTTTCCAATTTTGATGCCTTGTATTTCTTTTTCTTGTCTAATTGCTCTGGCTAGAACTTCCAACACGATGTTGAATAACAGTGGTGATAGTGGACATCCTTGTCTTGTTCCTGATCTTAGGGGGAAAGTTTTCAATTTTTCCCCATTGAGGATGATATTAGCTGTGGGAATTTTATATATTCCCTTTATCATTTTAAGGAAGTTCCCTTGTATTCCTATCCTTTGAAGTGTTTTCAGCAGGAAAGGATGTTGAATCTTGTCAAATGCCTTCTCTGCATCAATTGAGATGATCATGTGATTTTTCTGCTTTGATTTGTTGATATGGTGCATTACATTAATTGATTTTCTTATGTTGAACCATCCTTGCATACCTGGGATGAATCCTACTTGGTCATGATGTATAATTCTTTTAATGTGTTGCTGGATTCGATTTGCTAGAATTTTGTTGAGGATTTTTGCATCTATATTCATTAGAGAGATTGGTCTGTAGTTTCCTTTTTTTGTAATATCTTTGTCTGGTTTTGTTATGAGGGTGAGGTTGGCTTCACAGAATGAATTAGGTAGCTTTCCCTCCACTTCAATTTTTTTGAAGAGTTTGAGCAGGGTTGGTACTAATTCCTTC
This sequence comes from Tamandua tetradactyla, assembly GCF_023851605.1. Classification (NCBI taxonomy): domain Eukaryota; kingdom Metazoa; phylum Chordata; class Mammalia; order Pilosa; family Myrmecophagidae; genus Tamandua; species Tamandua tetradactyla. The sequence goes on from NC_135339.1 coordinate 53,824,000, forward strand.
TGGAATGTTTGGTAGAATTCACATGTGAAGTCGTCTGGTCCTGGACTTTTCTTTTTGGGAAGCTTTTTAAGGACTGATTCAATTTCTTTGCTTGTGATTGGTTTGTTGAGGTCATCTATTTCTTCTTGAGTCAAAGTTGGTTGTTCATGCCTTTCTAGGAACTTGTCCATTTCATCTACATTGTTGTATGTATTAGCATAAAGTTGTTCATAGTATCCTGTTATTACCTCCTTTATTTCTGTGGGGTCAGTGGTTATGTCTCCTCTTCCATATCTGATCTTATTTATTGCATCCTCTCTCTTCTTTTTGTCAATCTTGCTAAGGGCCCATCAATCTTACTGATTTTCTCATAGAAGAAACTTCTGGTTTTATTGATTTTCTCAGTTGTTTTCATGTTCTCAATTTCATTTATTTCTGCTCTAATCTTTGTTATTTCTTTCCTTTTGCTTGCTCTGGGGTTAGTTTGCTGTTCTTTCTCCAGTTTTCCAAGTGGACAGTTAATTCCTTGATTTTTGCCCTTTCTTCTTTTTTGATATAGGCATTTTGGCCAATAAATTTCCCTCTTAGCACTGCCTTTGCTGCCTCCCATAAGTTTTGATATGTTGTGTTTTCATTTTCATTTGCCTCGAGATATTTACTGATTACTTTTGTAATTTCTTCCTTGACCCACTGGTTGTTTAAGAGTGTGTTGTTGAGCCTCCACGTATTTGTGAATTTTCTGGCGCTCTGCCTATTATTGATTTCCAACTTCATTCCTTTATGATCTGAGAAAGTGTTGTGTATGATTTCAATCTTTTTACATTTGTTGAGACTTGCTTTGTGACCCAGCATATGGTCTACCTGTGTTTCTTTATTGATCCTCTGTCTAGATGTTCTGTACATCGATGAGAGTGGGGAATTGAAGTCTCCAACTATTATGGTAGATGTGTCTATTTCTCTTTTCAGTATTTGCAGTGTATGCCTCACGTATTTTGGGGTATTTTGGTTCAGTGCATAAATATTTATGATTGTTATGTCTTCATGTTGAATTTTTCCTTTTATTAGTACATAGTATCTTTCTTTGTCTCTTTTAACTGTTTTACATTTGAAGTCTAACTTGTTGGATATTAGTATAGCTACTCCTGCTCTTTTCTGGTTGTTATTTACATGAAATATCTTTTCCCAACCTTTCACTTTCAACCTATGTTTACCTTTGGGTCTAAGATGTGTTTCCTGTAGACAGCATATAGAAGGATCCTGGTTTTTAATCCATTCTGCCAGTCTATGTCTTTTGATTGGGGAGGTCCGTCCATTAACATTTAGTGTTATTAGTGTGCGGGTAGTATTTTCTTCTACCATTTTGCCTTTTGGATTTTATATGTCATATCTAATTTTCCTTCTTTCTACACTCTTCTTCACACCTCTTTCTTTTGTGTTTTCATATCTGTTTCTAGTGCTCCCTTTAGTATTTCTTGCAGAGCTGGTCTCTTGGTCACAAATTCTCTCAGTGATTTTTTTGTCTGAAAATGTTTTGATTTCTCCCTCATTTTTGAAGGACAATTTTGCTGGGAATAGAATTCTTGGTTGGCAGTTTTTCTCTTTTAATAATTTAAATATATTATCACACTGTCTTCTCACCTCCATGGTTTCTGCTGAGAAATCTCCACATAGTCTTATTGGGTTTCCCTTGTACATGATGGATTGCTTTTCTCTTGTTGCTTTCAAGATCCTCTCTTTCTCTTTGACCTCTGACTTCTGACTACTAAGTGTCTTGGAGAACGTCTATTTGGATCTATTCTCTTTGAGGTACGCTGCACTTCTTGGATCTGTAATTTTAGGTCTTTCATAAGAGTTGGGAAATTTTCAGTGATAATTTCTTACATTAGTTTTTCTCCTCCTTTTCCCTTCTCTTCTCCTTCTGCGACCCCCACAACACGTATATTTGTACGCTTCATATTATCATTCAATTCCCTGAGTCCCTACTCATATTTTCCCATTTTTTTCCCTGTAGTTTCTGTTTCTTGTGGGATTTCAGATGTTCCATCCTCTGATTAGTTCACTAATCCTAATCTCTGTCTCTTGAAATCTACCATTGTAGGTTTCCATTGTTTCTTTCATCTCTTCTACTGTAGCTTTCATTCCCATAAGTTCTGTGATTTGTTTTTTCAGACTTTTCAGTTCTTCTTTTTGTTTATTCCTTGCCTTCTTCATATCCTCCCTCAATTCATTGATTTGGTTTTTGATGAGGTTTTCCATGTCTGTTCGTATATTCTGAATTAATTGTTTCAGCTCCTGTATCTCATTTGAATTGTTGGTTTGTTCCTTTGACTGGGCCATATCTTCATTCTTCCTGGTGTGATGTTATTTTTTGCTGGTGTCTAGACATTTAATTACCTTAATTAGTTTATTCTGGAGATTGCTTTCACTTCTCTTACCTAGGGTTTTCTTGCTAGATGAACTTGTTGTCTATCTGTTCTTTGACCTTCAGTTCCGCTTTTTCTGGACCTCTAGCTTAAGTTTTGTTTAACAGAGGATAATTTTTCAGTTCTTGTTTTCTTGTTTCTTGCCCTGCTTGTATGGTGCCTTTTCCATCCCCATCCTTAGGAGGGTCTACGTGGGCATTATAGACTCCAGCCGGGTTTTCCGGACTAAACTTGCCTCCTATCAGCGGGAAGGAGGCACCTGTGTTAGTTTTCCCTGAGGGCGAGACCCAGCAGGTTAAAACACTTTACTGTGAAGTCTCTGGGCTCTGTTTTCCTTATCCTGCCCAGTATGTGGCGCTTGTCTGCCTGTGGGTCTCACCAGGAAAAGATGTTGCCACACCTTTAACTTTGGAAGACTCTCCCTGATGGGGGCATGGTAGAGACAGAGGAGAGGTTGTAGGCTGGTTTTAATGGCTTCAAATTGCCAAGCCCTGGGGTCTGAATTCTTTGAGGGAGGGATTCCACCTGATTTTGGCTTTACCTCTCCCCTGGGAAATTCACAGGTGGGAGACAGCCCTGAAAGCGGTCCATTTCTGCCAATGCCCGGGGCAGGTGCTGCCCAACAAGTTCTGCCGCTGAATCCAGAGACAGCCAAGCCTCCGTAGAAACACAGCCACGAAAACCTCTATTTCCTTCCCTTTCCTCTTTTTCTGTTAGCCCAGTGAGTGACCTCCGCCTTGACCAGGTTCATCTGAGTTGGGGGCCTGTTTTTAGTAGTCAGAATTTGTTAATTAATGCCACAATTGGTGTTTGGTTGGAATCAGCCTCTGCTGCTGTTAGAATCTCTTTCCTTTCCCCTCTGGGGAGCAGCCTGTGGGGGAGGGGTGCTGGCCGCTGCAGCTTGGGGAACTCATGGTTCTGGGGAGGCTCACAGCCAGTCCAGCTGGTCCAGATTGGGGTACGCTGTGTGTCCAGTTACTGATGTGGCTCCAGGAGCTGTTCTGTACTGTTTCTGGTTATTTAGTAGTTGTTCTGGAGGACAAACTAAAACGCGCATATTGCTAAGCCGCCATCTTGGCCCAAACATAATTGACTTTTCTGTTTATCTTTGTTTCTCTTGTATCCTGCAACCTTAATGAATTCATTTATAGGTTCTATAAATTAAAAAAAACAATTCTTGGGATGTTTCTTACATAGACAATCATGTCATCAGTAAACAGAGACAGTCTTTTTTCTTTCTTTCAGGTCTATAAGTTTTTTATTTCCTTTTTCTTTTCTTAGTGTACTGGCTAGAATGTCCAGTACTGTGTTAAATAAGCGTGGTAAGAGCAAACATCTCTTCTTTCCAATCTTAGGGAGGGAAAGCATTCAGTCTCTTACCATTACGGAGAATACTATCTGTACTTATTTTTTTGCAGATTAAGAAAGATCCCTTCTATTCCTAGTTGTCTAAGAGCTTAACATAAATATGTGATGAGTTTTGTCAAATACTTTTTCAGCATGGATTTATATTATCATGTAATTTGTTTTCTTAATCTGTTAAATAGTAGAATATATTGACTGATTTCTAAATACTGAATCAGTCTTGTCTCCCTAGAATAAATCCAACCTTCTCATGGTGTGTAATACTTTTCATATATCACTAACTGTAATTTGTTGATATTTTCTTAAAGACATTTGCATCTACATTCATGGGGGAAACTGGTCCTTAATTTTCTTTTTTTGACTATCTCTAGTTTTCATTATCAGAGTAGTAAAAGCTTCACACACAAAGAGTTGATAAGTGTTTTATCCAAATCAATATCCTAAAAGAGACTGTTTAGACTGCTATTAATCTTTCTTTGACTGTTTGGTAATCTTCCAATGAAGCCATCTGGACCTGGAGAATTTTTTTTCCTGGCAATCTTCAAACTGTGAATTTGATATCTTTAGTAGATATAGGGGGATTCATACTGCCTATTTCATATGGAGTGAGTTGTGATGGCTTGTGTTTTTTGAGGAATTTGTCTACTTTATCTAAGTTGTCAAATTTATGTGTACAGAGTTGTCTGTGGTATTCTCTTATTATCTCGTTGATATTTATACAGTCTGTTGTGATATCCCTTTTCATTTGTAAAATTGGTAATTTCTGTTTTCTCTTTTGTTGTTGTCCCAAAAGTTTTTATATGTTGTTTTCATCTTCTTTTAATTCTAGTCATTTCTTATTTCCCCTTTGACCCATGGATTATTTAGAAGTGTACTGTTTAGTTTCCAAGTGTTTGGAGACTCTCCCTCCTGTTATCTTTTTGTTATTGATTTCTTATTTGAATCTACTGTGGTCAGAAGGCATAGTCTGTACTACTATAGTTCTTTTAAATTTTTGAGGTTTGTTTTATGGCCCAGGATATGATCTATCTCGGATATGTTCCATGGGCACTTGAAAATAATGTGGAGGTTCTACCCATGCAAAAATGATCTGCTTATCTGGTTTCTGGTTCAAAATTTAAAGAGCCTGGAAGTCATCTCCCCCCATCCTCACAACAAGAGAAAAGCTGAGACACTGAAAATCAACAATTCTTTTTTTTTTAAAGGAGAATTTAATAAGTTGCTTCATGAAGCTCCCCCAGGGGCATTCTCCTTCATCTCCAAGGGTTGCTGGCTGGTGGACTTTGTGTTCTCATGTCTCTGTTGCTCTCATCGTTCTCAAGATTTCTCCAAAACGCTTCATCTTTAAAGGTTTCCAGTAAAGTAATCAAGAGCCACCTGGAATGGGTAAAGACGCATCTCCATCTTATCAAATTTAATACCCACATTTGATTGAATTACATCTCCATGAAGATAAACCCAACCAAGTTTCCAACCTGTAGCATTGAATAGGAATTAGAAGAAATGGTTGCTCCCACAAGACTGATTAGGATTAAAACATGGCTTTTCTAGGGTACATAAATCCTTTCAAACCAGCACAACCTTCTAGCTGACTTTCTTCAACTGATATTCCAGTTATGTCAGACTTACTCTTTCAGATGACACAGCAAGCCAAGAGCAGAGTAAACTAAGCCTTCCTTCTCTCATTCATTCTTTCAATCATTTTTCAACAAAGATATGTTTAGCTCTTACCATGATGCTTGATGTCAGGCAGCATTTCTTTATTTTAATTTTTAAAATCAACAATCCTTAGATCCATCGAAGAATTGAGATCACATGGCAAACCAGCACCCCCAAAACTGGACAACATCACAGCTTACCGGGAGCAAAACTTGTTGCTGACGCACACATGGCAAACCAGCACGCCCAAAACTGGACAGCATCACAGCTTACTGGGAGCAAAATTTGCTGCTGATGCATTGGGAAGGAGTACTTAAAGAGTAGTTGCCTAATTGCTGAGGTCTAAGCATTGTTTACCTCAAGAGATAAAAATTCTTGGAGGTCCAATCTTAGGGGTGTTCCATGAGTTTTATCTCTAAGAGTTGTTCTAGTTTGCTAGCTGCCAGAATGCAATATACCAGAAATATAATGACTTTTAAAAAGGGGAATTTAATCAGATGCTAGTTTACAATTCTGAGGCCAAGAAAATGTCCCAGTAAAAACAAGTCTATAGAAATGTCCAATCTAAGGCATCCAGGGAAAGATACCTTAGTTCAAGAAGACTGATGAAGTTCAGGGTTTTTCTCTCCAGTGGAAGGGCACATGGTAAACACAGCCAGAGTTTCTCTCTCATCTGCAAAGGCATATGGTGAATACGGTAAGAGCTCCTCTCTTATCTGGAAGGGCACATGGCAAACACAGCATCATCTGCTAACTTCTTCTCCTGACTTCCTGGTTCATGAAGCTCCCTGGCAGGCATGTTCCTTCTTCATCTCCAAAGGTCTCTGGGCTGGTGGACTCTGCTTTTCGTGGCTATGTCGTTCTGCTCTGCTCTCTCTGAGTCTCTTTCCCCAAAATGTTTCCTCTTTTATAGGACTCCAATAAACCAATAAAGACCCACCGAAACGGGTAGAGATATGTTGTCACCTAATCCAGTTTAACAACCACTCTTGACTAAATCACATCATCCAGGGAGATGATCCAATCACAGTTTCAAACATACAGTATTGAACAGGGATTATTTTACTTTTATGAAGTGGGATTTTGATTAAAACATGGCTTTTCTAATGGGCATACATCTTTTCAAACCAGCACAGAGCCCTACTAGATTCTCACTGTGAAGCCTAGGAAAAAATCCCCTCATGCTTCTGGCAGCAGAAGGGCAAATGCAACCATTTAAAAATAAGCCCAAAATATCCTGTTCTCATTAACAAACGCCTGCTATTTTACTAACATGGGTTTTATTAGAGCCTGAACGACCTGGGGGAAGGGAGATACCCAACTCCATTCCCCTCTGGTCTTCAACATGGGAGAAAAGAAATACCCAACTGGAGCCCCCAAGTATAAAAAGAATGAGGAAGTAATTAACTGTCATATGCACTGATAGGCCAAACAAGATGAGGACTGAGAATTGATGACTGGTTTTATCAATGTAGGAGTCATGGATTACCTTGGCAAGAATAGTTTTCACAGCGTATTGGGGGCATAAAAGTCATCACAGTTGGGTTTAAGGGAAAATCAGAGCAGAGGAATTGGAGATAAGTACAGACAACTCTTAAGAGGAATTTTGCTACAAGGTCCTAATGGCCTTCCTTCACCTAAGAGGTGGGAAAAAGAAGCTTAGAAGTATTTGTGAAGGTCATATCCCAGGAGCACAGGTACACTAAAAGAATGAGACCCAGTCAGAGGTCCACAGAATGCTTCCGTTTCCCCACATATTACCATTACATCAGTAGGGCTCCTGTATAGTAACAGGGACCACAGCTGAAAAGAACCACCCAGACCTTATTTAAGAAGGAGTCTCCAGGGAAACCCAAAGACAAAAGGTGAGACCAAAACAAGGACACCAGAGAAAATAGAATCCTCTGACACCTACAACTACAACAAATAGTAAACACTGCCTAACTCCTAAGTAAACAAACATAAAAACCCACACTAAAGGCCTATTTACCTCAGTTCTTTTTACCTTATACATCACATCCTGCTTTTCATACAAAACTACAAGGCATATTAAAAGGCAAAAAAATACAGTCTGAAGAGACAGGGTAAGCATCAGAACTAGGTGCAAACATGGCAAAGATTTTGCTATTATCAGATTTGGAATTCAAAGTAACTATGATTAATCTAAGAACTTTAATGGAAATAGTGAAAAACATGCAAGAACATCTGGGTAATGTAAGCACAGAGATGGAAATGCCAAGAAAGACTCAAAAGAAAAGCCCAGAGATCAAACATACTATAATATAAATGAAGAATGTCTTTGATGGGCTCATCAGTAAACTAGAACAGCCATAAAGATTCACTGAGTTTGAAAATAATGTCAATAGTAACTTCCCAAATTGAAAAGAAAAGAGAATAAAGACTGAAAAATATGGAACTGAATATCCAAGAGCTGTGGGACAATTACAAAGGTGTAACACATGTATAATGGGAATATCAGAAGAGAGAAAGGAACAAAATAAATATGTGAAGTAACAAATTAAAAACATTTGAATTTTCCAAAATTATTTACAGATACAAAACCACAGATTCAGGAAGTTCAGAGAACATCAAGCAAGATAAATATCAAAAATCTATGTCTGGACATATCATACTCAAACTGCAAAAAATCAAAGACAAAGAGAGTATCTCGAAAGAAGTCCCAAAGAAAACTTTACCTTTAAAGGAACAATAATAAGAATTGCATTGGACTTTTCTTCAGAAACCATGCAACCAAGAATATAGTGAAATATTTAAAGTGTTGAAAGAAAAGACCCCACCAACCTAGAATTCTGTAGTCATCAAAATTAACCTTCAAAACTTAAGTAGAAATACAGATTTTCTCAAATAAAAATTCAGGGAGCCTGTCAAGAGTAGATCTGCCTTGCCAGAAACAATAAATGAAGTTCTTTAGAGAGAAGGAAAATGATAACAGGTCAGAAATTCACATGTGAGGAGTAAATGAAGGCAAAATAAAATCTTTTATTTTTAAATTTTAACTGATCTACCAGATAACAGTTCATTCAAAATAATAATAGCAACTATATATTGGAGGAACATAGCTTGTAAGTAGAAATGTATAAAAGCAGTTGTTTTCATTTCTTAGCTGCCAAAACAGATTTTAAAAGTCAACAATGGGTTGACTTAAACAATAGGAATTTATTGGCTCTTGGTTTTGAGGCTAGGAGAAGTTCGAAATCAAGGTTCATAAGGCAATACTCTCCCAGAAGACAGTGGCATTCATGGGCTGTCTGCTAGCAATCTTTGGTCCTCAGCTTTCCTGTCATATGGAAAGGCACAGGGCAGCATCTTCTCCTTTCTCTTACTGGTTCCATTTAATTCTAGCTTCTGGCTGCTCCTCATGGCTTATTCCTCTGTGGAATAGGTTTAAGATCAGTAATAGGTTTAAGACCCATCCTGACTCAGCTGGGTCACACTTTCACCAAAGTAACCCCACCAAAAGTCTTATTTATAAATTTGTTCCACAGGAATGGATTAAGATTAGAAAATGTTTTTCTTGGATACAAAGCTCCAAGCCAGCAAAGGCAACCACTAAAAAGAATTTTTTAAAAAGTATTATTTGCATGCTAAGTGAGCAGAGAAAACGGAACCATACAGAATGCTCAATTAAAGCCAGAAAAGGCAAAAAAAGAGAGAGTAGAAGCCAAAAAGAAAGAAAAAAACATAGCAATAACAACAGACAGAAAACAATTACAGATATGGCACATATTAATCCAACAACATCAATAAATATTTTAAATGTGAATGGTCTAAGTGCACCAATTAAAAGACAGGGACTATCAGAATAGACAACAAGATCCAAGTACATGCTATCTACAAGAAACCTACTTTACATATAAAGATGCAGGTAAGTTAAAAGTAGAGGGATGGAGAAAGATATACAACACTAATCAAAAGAAAATAGATTAGCTATGTTAATTTCAGACAAAGCAAATTTCAGAACAAGGAAAATTATCTGGAATGAAGAGGGGCACTGCATACTGATAAAGGGTCAATTCTTCAAGGAGATCTGACAATACTGAATGTGTATGTTCATAACAACAGAGTATTAAAATAAGTGAGGCAAAAAACTGATAGAACTGCATGGAGAAACAGACAAATCAACTATTACAGTTGGAGACTTCAATACCCAGCTATCAGTAATTGATAAATACAGCAAGCAGAAAATCAGTAAGGATATAGTTGAACAGCATCATCAGTTGGATCTAATCAACATTTATAAAATACGTCATCCAACAACCTAATCCAACATATTCTTCTCTAATTCATATGGAATGTTCACCAAGTCAGAGCACACTGTGAGACATAAAACACACTATGACAGGTTTAAAAGAATAGAAACCATAAAGTGCATACTCTCATAATAGAATGGAACTAAGCTGAAAATCAAGAACAGAAAAATAGCTAGAGAAATCCCAATTATTTGTAGACTAAGCAACGTACTTCTAAGTAAAACATGGGTCAAAGAAGTTTCAAGATAAATTAGAAAAATATTTTGAACCAAATGAAAATGAAAATAACATCAAAATTTATGGGACTCAGTCAAAGTAGAGATTAGAGGGAAATTTATAACACTGTACGCACATATTAGAACAGAAGATCTAAAAACAACATTCTAAACTTCTACCTTAAGAACTTGAAAAAGTAAAGTAAATTAAATCCAAAGTAATCATAAGAAACAAAAAATACCAGAAATCAGCTAAAGTGAAAACAAGAAATTAACAGAGAAAATGAATGAAACAAATGCCGGTTCTTTGAAATGATCAATAAAATGTATAAACTTCTTAGCAGGCTATTTGAGAGAAAAAAAGAGTAAGGACAAAAATTAATGATATTGGAAATGAAAAAGAAGCCATCATTAACTGATCCTGTAGATAATAAAGAATTATTATGAACAACTCTGTGCCCTCAAATTAGATTACTTAGATGAAATGGGCCAATACTTTGAAAAACACAATCTATAAAAACTCACCCAAGGAGAAATAGATATCTGAATATCTCTATAGCTGTTAATGAAACTGAATCAACAATTAAGAATCTTCCAAAAGAGAAAGGACCAAGCCCAGACAGTGTCATAATGAATTCTATCAAATATTTAAAAAAGAAATTATACCAAATTTTTCATATCTTTCAGAAAACAGAAGTAGAGGCACCACTTTCCTAACCCCTTCACTGAGCCAGAATTACCCTAAACCAAACCAAACATAGAAGTTAATTGAAAGGAAATTATAGGCCAATATCTCTCATGCGTAAGATCCAAAAATCTTCAGTAAGTATTAGTAAATAAAATCCAACACCATAAAAAAGGAATTATACACAAAGACTAAGTGGGATTTATGCAATGTGTATAACATCAACAAATTAAAGAAGAAAAAACATTTGATCATAACAATAAATGCAGAAAAAGCATTTGACAAAATCCAACACCCATCTACTATAAAACTCTCAGCAGACCAGAACAAAGGGGAACTTCAACTTGATTATGAATATTTGCAAAAAATTGTACAGCTAAGATCACGCTTAATAGAGAGTTACTAGATGTCTGCCTCCTAAGATTGGGAACATAAAAAGGATGACCCTCTCACTACTCCTATTTGACATCATACTAGAAATCCCAGCTAATGCAATAAAACAAGAAAAGGAAATAAAAGGCATACAGATTGGAAGAAAGAAATAAAACTATCTCAGCAGATGACAGGATTGCCTATGTATAAAATCCCAAAGAAAAACTTCCTGGAATTAGCAAGTGATTACACAAGGTGGCAGGATACAATGTTAATATACAAAAGTCGACTGCTTTTCTACATAGCTGCATTGAACAACTATAACTTGAAATTAAAAAAACAAAAGTCCTTACATTTTCACAAAAATTAACTCAAAATGAATCATAGACCTAAACGTAAAATGCAAAACTAAAAAACCTCTAGAAGATAATGTAGGAGAAAATCTAGGTGACCTTGAATTTAGTATTAACTTTTACATATAACACCAAAACCACAATCCATAGAAGAAAAACTTGATAAGCTGGACTTTATCAAAAGTAAGTACTCTTAAAACTCAACAATAAGAAAATGAACCAACTACAAAGTGAGTAAAAGATCTGGAAAAACACTTCACCAAAGAAGTTGACAAATAGGCATAAGAAAAAAGTTCATCATTATGTCATCAGGGAATTGAAAATTAAAAAAAAAAAAAGGTAAACCAATACATATCTATTTAAATACATATACAAAACACTGATGACACTAAATGCTAACAAAGGATATAGATAGAACTGCAGTAACTCATTCATTGCTGGTAGAAAACCAAATAATAGAATCACTTTACAAGCTACTCTGGTAGTTTATCACACAAACCTAAATATAGCCTTACCATACAACCCAGCAATCATGCTCCTAGGTATTTATCCAAATGAAGTGAAAACTTATGTTCACACAAAAACCTGCACGTGAAAGTTTATAGCAGTTTTATTCATAATTACAATATGTCCTTCAATAGGTGAATGGATAAACAAACTGTGGTACATCCACACAACAGCATATTATTCAGCATTGAAAAGAAATGATCAAGTTATGAAAAGACATGAAAGAACTTAAAATGCATATTGCTAAGTAAACAAGCCATGTAAAAAAGATACGTGCTATATGATTCTAAGTGTATGACATTCTAGAAAAGGCAAAACTGTATAAACAGTAAAAAGATCAGTTGTTGCCAGAGGCTCAGGTGGAGTAGCAAAGGGATGAAAAGATGAAGCACTGGGCATTCGTAGGCCAGTGAAAGTATTCTGTATGACAATGTAATGTGGGTACATGATAAAAGGCATTTGTCAAAACCCACAGAACTGCACAACATGGAGAGTGAATCCTAATGTGTACTATGTACCTATTAATAATGAATCAATATTGGTTCCATTGTAACAAATGTACCACATTAATTCAGGATGTAAATAACAGGGGAAATGATGTTTGTCAGGGGGTGGCAGTTATATGGGAACCTTCTGTACTTTCTATGCAATTTTTCTATAAACCTTAAATTATTTTAAAAAGTAAAGTCTATTAAAAATAATGTGTATTTTTTATGTATTTGGGTGGAATGTTCTATAAATGTTGATTAGATCTTGTTCTTCTATATCCTTGCTGATTTGTTGTCTAGTTCTATCAATACACAATTATCTTTGTAGACTTCAACACTCAATCACAGATCTTTCTACTCTCCTTTCAGTTCTGTCAGTGTTTGTTTCAAATATCTTATAGCTCAGTTGTTTTGTGCATATGCATTTAAAATTAAAAAATGTCCAATTAACCACAGGAAAGCAAGGACAAAATAAGGAGATGATAAACCGAGAGAATAAACAGAAAACAAAAAATAAAGTGACAGACTTAAGCCCTAACATATCGGTAATCACATTAAATGTAGATGATTTATAGATATCTGATCTATAAATAAACCAATTGAAAGAGAGAGATTGACGATAGAGTAAAATACATCATCCATTTATATGTTATGTAGAAGAAACTTTCTTCATTCTCAAGTCCACTTTATCTGATCTTAACAGAGCCACTCCTGTTTCCTTTGATTGTCTGCATCATATATGTTTTTTCCATGTTTTTACTTTCAACCTGCCTATATTGTTAAATCTGAAGTGAATTTCTTCTACATAACATATAAATGGATGATGTATTTTACTCTATCGTCAATCTCTCTCTTTCAATTGGTTTATTTATAGATCAGATATCTATAAATCATCTACATTTAATGTGATTACCGATATGTTAGGGCTTAAGTCTGTCACTTTATTTTTTGTTTTCTGTTTATTCTCTCGGTTTATCATCTCCTTATTTTGTCCTTGCTTTCCTGTGGTTAATTGGACATTTTTTAAACTTTCGTTTTGATCTATCTATAAGGCTTCTGCATGGCTGCTCCATATATTATTTTATAAATAATTTATAATTTATCACTACATCAGTTTAGCAGTTTCATGAAGTTTAGAAATCTTACCTACTTTACATCCCCTTACCCTCCCCAATTTATGAATGTTTTTAATATTTATGGTGCATACATTTAGAATCACATCAAAGTGTTATAAGTTCTGTTTCAAGTTTCAAACATAAGTCAGAAAACTCAAGAGGAAAAGGAAAGTCTATTATATTTATCCATTATTTTGCTTACTATATCCTTTCCTCCTGATGTTTCCAAGGTTCCCTGTTTTATCATTTCCTTTCTGTTTAGATAACTTCCTTTAGCTATTTTTTCAGAGTGGTTCAACTGGTGACAAATTCTATTTTCTTTCATCTGAAAATGTTTTGATTTCTCCTTCGTTCCTGAAGGATATTTTTGCTGGGTATAGGATTTGGAGTTGACAAGTCCTTACTTTCAGAACTTGAAAAATATTGTGCCACTTCCTTCTAGCCTCCATGGTCTCTGATGACAAATATGTTTAGTAATAGCTTGTTGAAACATTGCTATTATACCTGCTTCATTTTGTCAGGTAATTCTAACATCTCCTTCATCTCAATGTTGCCATCTATTGATTTCATAAATTTTAGATCTTTTTTTATGTGAAAAATATTTCTAATGACAATTAATGAAAACATTTGAGAATTTCAAGTTATCTTGCTAATTTTTGTACAAAAGCAAATATGGTCATTATAAAAAAATGAAGTATTACAGATGTGTATAAAATGAAAACTAGAGTTCCTCTTCTCATCTCTAGTTCTTTTTCATAGAGGTTACAACTTGCAATAGTTTGATATAGATACCTCCAGACATACCAGTGCATATTTAAGAATTATATACTATGCTACACACTGTGCAGTTACATTATATATTTTATATATATTGTTGTGTACTGTTTTCTACTTAAAAATACATCATGGCAATTGTTGGGTAAAAATTAAAAATAAAATCTCTTGACAACTTAGAAATTCCTCTCCACATGAATAGAAAAGAATAAGCATTAAGACAGACAGCAGTCCACATCACAGGCTATCCACTAATGAGACTGCAAAAAACAAAAAGAAATCGCACCCCTTTAAATAGCTAGGCAGTTACAATTCATTACATATATTTTCTCAAGATAAACAAACAGTAACTTGTCCTCATGTGAGAGGATTTGACAGCAGCACTGTTTGCCATACCTTATTCTACAGTTCATCCTAAATTCACCTGGTAATTGGGGTAGCTGTCTGTGTTAATTACCTTTATCCAGAAAGTATATAAAACTTGTTTCTCTATGATAAACAGGTGGTTACAGCTTGATGCAAGATACCTAAAACTCCCAAGGTGACATGGAGTTGGGGTACTATTTTCATGTTTACATTCAAAGAGACGACCCCCAGACTCTTTTTCCTTTCCTCACTGATGCTTATAATTGTTTTTTAAAATATGTTTACTGACAAATCTTTACACACATACAGTTCATACATGGTATACAATTAATGGCTTATAATATCATCACATACTGTGTATTTATCACCATGATCATTTTTTAGAACATTTATGTCATTACAGAAAAACAAATAAAAGAAAAAAGAAAAACTCATCCATTCCCATCACTCATCCATAGTGAAATACCACTAGTATTTCAATCTACCCAATTTATTTTACCCCTACTAATTTGAGATCTTCTTGATTCTTGGCAAGACAAGTGATTTTTTTTTTTTTGATACCTGAACATTTTTCTATTATGGATCTTATATAAACTGTTTGTTTGCTTATATAAACTGTTTGCAAAACAAACAGTTTATATAAGATCCATAATAGAAAAATGTTCAGGTATCAAAAAAAAAAAATGTTAGAGGACTTTTCTGTTACTGCTCCTGTAGGAGAAGGGAGGACACTGCCATGTTACTCTGGGAGAATGCAGATGTGCCAGTTGCCTTTTGATCTTCACCGACACTGGGGATGTGGGGAGCATCTTGTTTCTGCTTGGCAGGGGTGGGAATTCTGGTTCTCAGCATGGTCTACACTGACACCACAGTGGGGATGGCCTCATTATTGCTGGTGATGTGAAACTCCTGTTATAGTTTCCTAGGCTGCTTAAACTAATACCATGAAATGGGTCAGGTCAGACAATGGAAATTTATTTGCTTATGGTTTAAAGGCTAAAAGAAGTCCAAGTCAAGGCATCATCAAAGCAATGCTTTCTCAGCAAAGGCCGGCATTCTAGGGTTGGCTGTGGATGATCCTTGGCAAGGTACATGGTGGCATTTCCTGGTCTCTGCTTTTTCTTCTGGGTTCTGTTTTAGCTTCTTACGTCCTGTAGCTTTCTCTCTTTCTCTCTCTCTAGTCTGAATTTCATTCCACTTATAAAAGACCCCCAGCAATAGGACTAAGATCCATCCTGATTGAGATGGGTCACACCTTAACTTACATAGCCTCGTCCAAACAGTCTACTTACATAACACCCATAGATGAAATTTAAGAAAATGTTTTTCTGAGGTACATACAGCTTCAAACCACCACACTAACTCTCTACCAAATCTCTAATGACACCATCCCAGTGGGGAGGGGAAAGGGTAACTTGTTATTGCTGTGGAAGTACAGACTCCCTACGTGGTCTCCACTGACGTAATCATCCATGTGTGTATGTGTGCGCAGGAGGACTTTTTATGGGCTAGTGGAATGAAAATCCTGGCTCACTACTTGGCCTTCACTGACAGCCATCCAATAGGTTGTTCAGGTGTCTTGTTATGCATCCTTGTCAAGGTGGCTATTTAGGCTCCCTACTTAGCCTTTGCTGCTATGGGTGAGAATAAGACCCCATTTTTCCTGTGGTATTTAGCTGGAGTAAAATAGTTACTGTAAAAATTTCTATCTGGTAAGGCTGCCCTTTGGCTACAAATAGGCTTTTGTATAGGACCTATTTTTTTTTTTCAATCCTGTCTGTTGGTGTTTCTGGGTTGCTGGTTTCTTCAGCTTCAAGTCTGCAATACAGGAAACAAACAGAAAAGCTGGGGAATCCACCATGTCAATCTTTAGGTTTTGAGATCCTTAGCCAGTCTGTCTTGTTCTCTTCACCCTTTTGAGTTTTCAGGTATTTGTATTACATATAATGTTCAGGATTTTAGTTGTATTTAGAGAAACAGGGAAAAGTATGTCCACTTCATCTTCCCAGAAGTGGAAGTCTCTTACCACCATACTTAATTTTTATAGACATTACTTCACTTTCTAATACTTTTGGCAATCTATTTCCCTTTTCTATTTTGGTAATACACTAAAATTTTTTCAATGTTTCTTCTCTTTTACATTTTTTCTTCTATGCTACCTCCTCATTTATATCTTCATAATTGTCAACTTAGTTATTTCATAATTTATATTGTCCCTTTTTTCTCTACCACTTGCAAAAATGTAAGAAGTGCTATATCTACAATTTAAATTAAACACTGTATGGAGTTTTTCAAATATCACAAATATTTTCAGGACAGTGATCATTTATTATCATCTCTTACTCCTAATAGTAAGAAACAGATTTTCCCATTGATGGAATCTAGTTTAGATGCCAAGACAGAAAAATGTGGACCATTAAAGAGAACATGAATGTATCTGTACAACACTATTTCACTAGACTAATAAACTTTTTGGTGTTTTAAAAGACATGTTGAAATACCTTTTAAAGGTTATATACGTTTACATAATTTATAAATGTCATTCTTAATTGATGACTAGGGAACAGGAGAAATGGAATAAAAATAAATCAAGAGCAGCTCTCCAACCACCACCGTGCCCTCTTCCGCCTTCACCGGCTCCTCCACCACCGTCCTCGACAGCCTTGCCACCCTCACCTTTCCTCCTCCACAACAGCTACTAGGGGAGTGGAGACGATACAGAACAGCTCCCGGAGCCATGACAGAGATCAAAAAGACAGCGTACCCCATCCTAGAACGGCTGACTGGCTGGGAGAACCCGCTCCGGTGAGATCGCCAAGGGGCGCGGGCTTCCCCGGGAGGGGCGGCAAGTGGCCGGAGTCCCTCCCCTCCTCCTTCCCGGGCCAGTTGGCAGAATTGGGCAGGCGGTCTCCTCAAGCCGTGGCGGCTGGTGCCCTGACCACCTGCGGCACCCCGGACCAATTAAGAGAATTGGATCGGAGATCGCCAGGCCGCGGAGAACAGTGACCGGGGGGGGGGGGGGTCCCTTCCAAACACGTGACTCCCTGGTCCGGCTGGGAACGGCGCACTCTCCCGGGCCGCGGCAGCTGGCGCCCTCCCGCCATGCTTGGCGCCCCGGGTCAACTAGGAAATTCGGACGGGAGCTCTCCCGGGCTGTGGCGGCCAGCGACCCTTCCCGCGTTAGGACCCCCGGGCCGGCTGGCACTCTTCCAAGCCGCTTCGGCTGACGAACCTCCCCCACAGCGAGAGTTTTCCAAAGTTAAAGGACCCACAGCACCTTTTACTGGTGGGACCCGCAGAAAAACGTGTGCCATGAGCGCCACCTCCTGGACAGGATAAGAAAAACAGAACCCAGAGATTTCACAGAAAAATATTTCAACCTGTTGGGTCCAACACCCAGGGAAATCTGACTAAATGCCCAGACGCCAGCAGAAGATAACGGATCACGCTCAGAAAATTGAAAATATGGCCCAGTCAAAGGAACAAACCAATAGTTCAAATGAGATACAGGAGCTGAGACAACTAATGCTGAATATATGAACAGAAATGGAAAACCTCTTCAAAAATGAAATCGATAAATTGAGGGAGGACATGAAGAAGACATGGGCTGAACATAAAGAAGAAATAGAAAAACTGAAAAAACAAATCACAGAACTTATGGAAGTGAAGGATAAAGTAGAAAAGATGGAAAAAACAATGGATACCTACAATGACAGATTTAAAGAGACAGAAGATAGAATTAGTGATTTGGAGGATGGAACATCTGAATTCCAAAAAGAAACAGAAACTATTGGGAAAAGAATGGAAAAATTTGAACAGGGTATCAGGGAACTCAAGGACAATATGAACCGCACAAATATACGTGTTGTGGGTGTCCCAGAAGGAGAAGAGAAGGGAAAAGGAGGAGAAAAACTAATGGAAGAAATTATCACTGAAAACTTCCCAACTCTTATGAAAGACCTAAAATTACAGATCCAAGAAGTGCAGCACACCCCAAACAGATTAGACCCAAAAAGGCGTTCTCCAAGACACTTACTAGTTAGAATGTCAGAGGTCAAAGAAAAAGAGAGGATCTTGAAAGCAGCAAGAGAAAAACAATCCATCACATACAAGGGAAACCCAATAAGACTATGTGTAGATTTCTCAGCAGAAACCATGGAAGCTAGAAGACGGTGGGATGATATATTTAAATTAACAAAAGAGAAAAACTGTCAACCAAGACTCCTATATCCAGCAAAATTGTCCTTCAAAAATGAGGGAGAAATTAAAACATTCTCAGACAAAAAGTCACTGAGAGAATTTGTGACCAAGAGACCAGCTCTGCAAGAAATACTAAAGGGAGCACAAGAGTGAGATACGAAAAGACAGAAGAGAGAGGTATGGAGAAGAGTGTAGAAAGAAGAAAAGTCAGATATGATATATATAATACAAAAGGCAAAATGTTAGAGGAAAATATTATCCAAACAGTAATGACACTAAATGTTAATGGACTGAATTCCCCACTCAAAAGACATAGACTGGCAGAATGGATTAAAAAACAGGATCCTTCTATATGCTGTCTACAGGAAACACATCTTAGACCCAAAGATAAACATAGGTTGAAAGTGAAAGGTTGGGAAAAGATATTTCATGCAAATAACAACCAGAAAAGAGCAGGAGTGGCTATACTAATATCCAACAAATTAGACTTCAAATGTAAAACAGTTAAAAGAGACAAAGAAGGACACTATCTACTAATAAAAGGAACAATTAAACAAGAAGACATAATAATCATAAATATTTATGCACCGAACCAGAATGCCCCAAAATACGTGAGGAATACACTGCAAACACTGAAACGGGAAATAGACACATATACCATAATAGTTGGAGACTTCAATTCACCACTCTCATCAGTGGACAGAACATCTAGACAGAGGATCAATAAAGAAATAGAGAATCTGAATATTAATATAAATGAGCTAGACTTAACAGACATTTATAGGACATTACATCCCACAACAGCAGGATATACCTTTTTCTCAAGTGCTCATGGATCATTCTCAAAGATAGACCATATGCTGGGTCACAAAGCAAGTCTTAACAAATTTAAAAAGATTGAAATCGTACACAACACTTTCTCGGATCATAAAGGAATGAAGTTGGAAATCAATAATAGGTGGAGTGCCAGAAAATTCACAAATACGTGGAGGCTCAACAACACACTCTTAAACAACAAGTGGGTCAAAGAAGAAATTGCAAGAGAAATTAGTAAATACCTCGAGGCGAATGAAAATGAAAACACAACATATCAAAACTTATGGGACGCAGCAAAGGCAGTGCTAAGAGGGAAATTTATTGCCCTAAATGCCTATATCAGAAAAGAAGAAAAGGCAAAAATGCAGGAATTAACTGTCCACTTGGAAGAACTGGAGAAAGAACAGCAAACTAATCCCAAGCCAAGCAAAAGGAAAGATAACAAAGATCAGAGCAGAAATAAATGAAATTGAAAACATGAAAACAATAGAGAAAATCAATAAGACCAGAAGTTGGTTCTATGAGAAAATCAATAAGATTGATGGGCCCTTAGCAAGATTGACAAAAAGAAGAAGAGAGAGGATGCAAATAAATAAGATCAGAAATGGAAGAGGAGACATAACTACTGACCTCACAGAAATAAAGGAGGCAATAACAGGATACTATGAACAACTTTACGCTAATAAATACAACAATTTAGATGAAATGGACAGGTTCCTGGAAAGACGTGAACAACCAACTTTGACTCAAGAAGAAATAGATGACCTCAACAAACCAATCACAAGCAAAGAAATTGAATCAGTCCTTAAAAAGCTTCCTAAAAAGAAAAGTCCAGGACCAGATGGCTTCACATGTGAATTCTATCAAACATTCCAGAAAGAATTAGTACCAACTCTCCTGAAACGCTTCAAAAAAATCGAAGTGGCGGGAAAACTACCTAATTCATTCTGTGAAGCCAACATCACCCTCGTACCAAAACCAGGCAAAGATATTACAAAAAAAGAAAACTACAGACCAATCTCTCTAATGAATATAGATGCAAAAATCCTCAATAAAATTCTAGCAAATCGTATCCAACAACACATTAAAAGAATTATACATCATGACCAAGTAGGATTCATCCCAGGTATGCAAGGATGGTTCAACATAAGAAAATCAATTAATGTAATACACCATATCAACAAATCAAAGCAGAAAAATCACATGATCATCTCAATTGATGCAGAGAAGGCATTTGACCAGATTCAACATCCTTTCCTGTTGAAAACACTTCAAAGGATAGGAATACAAGGGAACTTCCTTAAAATGATAGAGGGAATATATGAAAAACCCACAGCTAATATCATCCTCAATGGGGAAAAATTGAAAACTTTCCCCCTAAGATCAGGAACAAGACAAGGATGTCCACTATCACCACTGTTATTCAACATCATGTTGGAAGTTCTAGCCAGAGCAATTAAACAAGAAAAAGAAATACAAGGCATCAAAATTGGAAAGGAAGAAGTAAAACTATCACTGTTTACAGACGATATGATACTATACGTCGAAAACCCGGAAAAATCCACAACAAAACTACTAGAGCTAATAAATGAGTACAGCAAAGTAGCAGGTTACAAGATCAACATTCAAAAATCTGTAGCATTTCTATACACTAGTAATGAACAAGCTGAGGGGGAAATCAAGAAACGAATCCCATTTACAATTGCAACTAAAAGAATAAAATACCTAGGAATAAATTTAAAGAGACAAAAAACCTATATAAAGAAAACTACAAAAAACTGCTAAAAGAAATCACAGAAGACCTAAATAGATGGAAGGGCATACCGTGTTCATGGATTGGAAGACTAAATGTAGTTAAGATGTCAATCCTACCTAAATTGATTTACAGATTCAATGCAATACCAATCAAAATCCCAACAACTTACTTTTCAGAAATAGAAAAACCAATAAGCAAATTTATCTGGAAGGGCAGGGTGCCCCGAATTGCTAAAAACATCTTGAGGAAAAAAAACGAAGCTGGAGGTCTTGCACTGCCAGACTTTAAGGCATATTATGAAGCCACAGTGGTCAAAACAGCACGGTATTGGCATAAAGATAGATATATCGACCAATGAAATCGAATAGAGTGCTCAGATATAGACCCTCTCATCTATGGACATTTGATCTTTGATAAGGCAGTCAAGCCAACTCACCTGGGACAGAACAGTCTCTTCAATAAATGGTGCCTAGAGAACTGGATATCCATATGCAAAAGAAGGAAAGAAGACCCATCTCTCACACCCTATACAAAAGTTAACTCAAAATGGATCAAAGATCTAAACATTAGGTCTAAGACCATAAAACAGTTAGAGGAAAATGTAGGGAGATATCTTACGAAACTTAAATTGGAGGCGGTTTTATGGACCTTAAACCTAAAGCAAGAGCACTGAAGAAGGAAATAAATAAATGGGAGCTCCTCAAAATTAAACACTTTTGTGCATCAAAGAACTTCATCAAGAAAGTAGAAAGACAGCCTACACAATGGGAGACAATATTTGGAAATGACATATCAGATAAAGGTCTAGTATCCAGAATTTATAAAGAGATTGTTCAACTCAACAACAAAAAGACAGCCAACCCAATTACAAAATGGGAAAAAGACTTGAACAGACACCTCTCAGAAGAGGAAATACAAATGGCCAAAAGGCACATGAGGAGATGCTCAATGTCCCTGGCCATTAGAGAAATGCAAATCAAAACCACAATGAGATATCATCTCACACCCACCAGAATGGCCATTATCAACAAAACAGAAAATGACAAGTGCTGGAGAGGATGCGTAGAAAGAGGCACACTTATCCACTGTTGGTGGGAATGTCAAATGGTACAAGCACTGTGAAAGGCAGTTTGGTGGTTCCTCAAAAAGCTGAATATAGAATTGCCATACGACCTAGCAATACCATTGCTGGGTATCTACTCAAAGGACTTAAGGGCAAAGACACAAACGGACATTTGCACACCAATGTTTATAGCAGCGTAAATTACAATTGCAAAGAGATGGAAACAGCCAAAATGTCCATCAACAGACGAGTGGCTAAACAACTGTGGTATATACATACGATGGAATATTATGCAGCTTTAAGACAGGATAAACTTATGAAGCATGTAATAACATGGATGGACCTAGAGAACATTATGCTGAGTGAGTCTAGCCAAAAACTAAAGGACAAATACTGTATGGTCCCACTGATATGAACCGACATTCGAGAATAGACTTGGAATATGTCGTTGGTAACAGAGTCCAGCAGGAGTTAGAAACAGGGTAAGATAATGGGTAATTGGAGCTGAAGGGATACAGACTGTGCAACAGGACTAGATACAAAAACTCAAAAATGGACAGCACAATAATACCTAATTGTAAAGTAATCATGTTAAAACACTGAATGAAGCTGCAACTGAGCTATAGGTTTTTTTTTTTACTATTATTATTACTTTTATTTTTTTCTCTATATTAACATTCTATATCTTTTTCTGTTGTGTTGCTAGTTCTTCTAAACCGATGCAAATGTACTAAGAAACGATGATCATGCATCTATGTGATGATGTTAAGAATTACTGATTGCATATGTAGAATGGTATGATATCTAAATGTTGGGTTAATTTCTTTTTTCCGTTAATTAATAAAAAAATAAATAAAATAAAATAAAATAAATAAAAAAATAAATCAAGTATGAATACTTCTAAAGCAATATAGATTAGTATTTTATCATTTTGAATTCTACAATAATGAAATGCACATTTATAGAGTTCATCTATAATATAATTGGGATATATTTTCAACTATGGAAATACAGAAATAACACAGCTATAGGTCTTTCTTCCTTTCTTTCAATTACCCATCTTCCCAATCAATCATCTATCCTTGCCTCTATACAACTTTAACAGATTAAGATAAATTTTATTAGAGTTGAGACATGTTTTAAGGTAAACTTTCATGATGGAAGGCAGCGTGGAGATGCCAATTCTTAATAACTTAGCAGCAGTGGTTTTCAAACTACACTGTGTATCAAGTGTATCTGGAGGGCTGGTTGAAACTCGTATGACTGGGCTGCACTCACCAGAATTTCTGATTCAGTAGGTTTGTTGTGGAGTCTAAGAACTTACATTTCTAGCATGTTTCCAAGTGATGGTGATGCTGGTAGTCTGGGAGTTACCCGCTGAGAAATACTGTTCAACAGTAAGAGATGAGAGAACAATGGTGCTGACAATATAAAAGGGATGATTAAATTTCTGTAATTCAACTTCGTAATTTACTTTTATACCCTTAATACAGAAATATCCAATTTGTACTTCAAGTATTTATTTATTATTAAGTAAAATTTATTCCACTTCTTCTGTTTCCACTCATCAATTAACAATGACTTATTTATAAATTACATAAACTTATATAACCTTTAAAAGGTATTTCAACATGTCTTTTAAAACACCAAAAAGTTTACTATTAAAATCTAGTGAAATACTGTTGTACAGATACATTCATGTTCTCTTTAATGGTCTACATTTTTCTGTCTTGGCATCTAAACTAGATTCCATCAATTGGAAAATCTGTTTCTTACTATTAGGAGTAAGAGATGATAATAAATGATCACTGTCCTGAAAATATTTGTGATGTTTGGAAAACTCCATACAGTGTTTAATTTAAATGTAGATATAGCACTTCTGACATTCTGTAATTTGTACTTACAAAAATTAGTACTTCAAGTACAAATTGGATTAATACTCAATTTACTAGCAAGTAAAAAATATCTCCACAACTTGTTTCTTGAGGATTATGTTTGGAAATCTTCATTAATGAGAAAGAAAAGGACATTTCAATAGAAAAGAAAGAGATGATAGTCTTTTCCTCTTTTCTAACACCAGTCTTACTACTATTATATTTTGTGGTTCCTCTACAGTTCCTTTTCACCAGGCTTACCCTTTCCTAACTCTTCCCACACACCTTTTCCAACCTGGTTATAAACACCCACTATTTGACATAAACAGACTCATTCAAATATAAATTCATTTATTCACTCACAGAGCATATATACACATTTCCATACCCACTCATTTTTATTAATACCATGCTGAGGTGGAGGAAGAGTGAAATTCGAATTCTTTTAATAAGAGAAATAGATTTTGGCAAAGCCTGAGGATGGGGAAATTCTTATGTAAGAGAAATAGTAATGCCTAGGCCATGAGGATTATAGAATGTAGTTAGAATGAGAGACCCAGATGGGATTTATTTTTAGTTCAGAAGGTAACCTGGACTGAAAAGTAATGCAAATGTAAATGCACTGTGTTAATGGAACTTGAGTCAGAAATAAAGGCAGAATCCTTTGCTTATATTAGTGAATGAAAGCCAAACTACAGGATGTGGCATTCGGCTACTAAGAAAGGCAGAATAACAGCTCACAGCTGCTCTCATGTCCCTGAATATTCAAGGCATTGTTTCCAGAGATAGGCTTTCTGCCTGTTCTCACAGATGGTTATTAAAATCTAATTCAAAAGAGAAAATCAATAATGTGGTGATGAGAGACTTATTTGAATCACAAACTGATATTATAAATAGAACAGGCAAATCTTTGTTCTATCATATACAGGCTTTTTGCAATATAGAATAGCATGATATGCTGAAAAAAAACCTACAATGCATTTTATCAGTGAAAACCTGTCATTTAGGTTTCATTCAGCCAATACTTGGGAACACTCTGTACTAAATTGATAAGCAGTAATCATTTTCCCTTTCTTTTAATATAGCATTGCCAATTTTAGTTGGTTGCTTAGAAACATTAAGTAAAACACTTGAAGAGAGTGCAGGAAGAATAAGGGTTGTGGTGGGGGCTGGCAGTATATAAAAAAATGTGAAGAACATAATACAACTATGTATAAGGGTGTGAGATTATGAGCCAAATTTTGCCAGCTCACTGCAAGAAGCTATCATAGACTGGCTCTGGTTAGAAACTAGTAATACATAGCTTTCTACATTGTAGCCACCCAAACTAAGACTGACATTTAAATTGGCAACATGATTAGGAGATTGAAAATATTCCGAGCCAGGAAGGACAGATGGCAATAGCAGCATCAGAGGTAAACAAGGGTCTTTAAGTAGGTTGATTATTCAGTAGGAGGAACTTTGGCCTCTGTTCGTTATTCTGCGCACCACGCTGGGGATCAAGTTCTGATATAAAATTTTTGCTGCTGGTGACACATTCTTGCAAAATGTTTTACCCTAAATTTCATCACAAATAATTAAATAAGTAATTAAATAAGTAATAAATAAATAATGGAAAGAACACCAGACTTGAAAGCAAGAAGACTCAGGTCTGTTGTTGAATGGGCAACTAACTTTCTTAACCTTAGACAAGTCACTGAAACTCTTTGGGCCTCAGTTTTGACATTATAAAATGAAGGAAAGGGCCTAATTTAGTAGTTTATAAATAAGGACCGAAGAGCCTAAAGGTTCAAAAGAGGAACTTCAAGGGCACTTCAGGGAAATGGTATTACATAAGCAGGTTTATTAAGGTCTGCAAAGCTTTGCTATGCTTACTAAAATGATGCTCAAGAAAAAAACTTTTTAAAAAGTATTTTGCTACAAAAATTTTTAAAAGTTGGTTTGAAAACCACTGGTTAAGATAATTTCTAAGATCACTTCCATTTCTACAACTCTACATAGTTAATGTAAGAACAAAATGGATATGACTTATAAAGTAATAAATTAAGACGAATCTCTTTGAGAGTGACCTTTAGAGTGACTTGTGGAAGAAACTGAAGCACGGAAACTTAAAACGTAAAGGTCATCTACAAAACTAATTTTAGCTATGATTTCCTTCTCTACAGCATGGTATAAGAAAAAGTTCGGAAATTAGTCAAAAGGCCTGGTGTCCAGTGCTGGATATGTTTTATTGTCACAAGATGAAGTGGTTTTAAGATACAGCAATTCTTTGATACTCTTCCCATTAAAAGGTGGAATCTAATTCCTCTCCTAATGTGAAACAAGTGGCACTACATGACTGCATTATGAAAGGTAAGGCAATTTCTGCTGGGCTCTCTCTTTTGGGACGCTCACCTTTAGAATAAAGGCACCATGCTGTGAGGAGGCCAAGGAGCCATGTGTAGGTGTTTCAGTCCCAGACCCATCTAAGGTCTTGTAGTTAGCATCAATCACCAGACATGTGAGTGAGCAAGTCTTCAAGTAACTCCAATCCCAAATTTGAATGACCTCAGCTGATGCTCAGAAGAAGAGATGAGCTGTCCCATGACTTCACATCCAAATTGCACAATTACAAGTAAAACAACTGTTGCTATTGTTTCAAGCCTTGGGATGGTTAATTGTTATGAGCAAAAGAGACTGGAACATGTTACCTTATATGTATCATGTAATCTCTCAGAATCTTATATTCTTCATCTGGCAAACAATGGGGGTTTTTCAGGTTAAGAGGGCAGATTGAACACAGACAATCCCTTCCAAATCCTTTTCAAATCCCTCTAAATCCTTCAAAAATTCCAATAATTCCCTTCCATAACCTGACTAAAACTATTCTACTGGTGTTGTTTAAAAGATATAAACCTGCAAGAATAACAACAACAACAACAAAACAAAACAGGAGAGAAGAGAATAGTTCTAAAGGTAAAAAGCTAGAAAACAGACAGATCTGTGAAAAATAACATACACCTGAGAAAGCTGAATATCAAGCCCCAATAGGACAGATGAAAAGCAATCTGATTTACACTAAAAAATCCTCAACGGGTACAAAATCTGGAAGCAGGGTGGGGCTAAAATTTTTAAAACCATAATAAAAACTATTTGAAGTAAACAATCATTAGATACTCTCCCTGCCACTGGGAAATTATCCCTCTCTCATCCCTCCTCAAATAGAAATCTGGACATTTATTATTTGGAGAGGATAAAACACCAGACACAGATAAGATTACAAGAACTACACCAAAAAAATAGGGGCCGTAAATATCTAACTGGCGATCCTAAGCGATAAATGCAGCGACTCCCAGTCACCCGACCTCAGAAAACATAATACTGACAGCCAGACTGTTACCGTTACTTGGTCCCTTCCCCAGACAGAAGATTGGGAAATATTTTCTAGGGAAAATGATCAGCCCAAGAAAAAATAAACAAAGATACTGATATTGGGGTTCCCAATCAATAGTACCTTATAATGAAGCTCATGGTGGAAAAAAAAAATCTGACCTGCCTATCTTCAATCATAAATTTGGTCCCCCAGTTCTTAAGCATGAGCAGACAACCAGGGATTATTAAACTTTTGATGAAAGCCCTCAAAATGGAAGATAAAGATCCAAACAAATACACAAAAGCAATTTGGAGGAATTGGAAACCATGCAGGGAGAAAGGACTTCTTTTAAAAACCTATCACTAATTTCTTCTGAAGGATAAGAAAGGACAGTACATCCATGAAATAAGAGGGTACTATAAAAAGAAATATTTCAGATAAATAAAAAAGAAGATATTGTGGGTTCAGTTCCAGACCACTGCAATAAAGAAAATATCAGAATAAATACATAAGCTTTGTTTTTCCATGCATATAAAAGATATATTTACATTATGCTGTAATCTATTAAGTATGCAATAGCATTATATCTAAAAAAAAAAAAACAGTATACAAACCTTAATTAAAAATACCTTATTGCTAAAAAATGCTAACCATCATCTGAGCCTTCACTGAGTTATAATTATCCTGCTTGCGTTGGGTCTTGCCTCAATGTGGATGGCTGCTGACTGATCAGGGTGGTGGTTGCTAACATTTGGTTAGCTGTAGCAATTTCCTAGAATAAGACAACACTTAAGTTTGCCACACTGATCGAGTTTTACTTTCACAAAAGATTTCTCTGTAACATGCAATGCTGTTTGATGGCATTTACCCATAGTAGAACCTTTCAAAATTGTAGTCAATCCTCTCAAACCTTGTTGCTGCTTTACCAACTAAGTTGATGCAATAATCTAAATTCTTTGCTGTCATTGCAACAATGTTCCCAGCTTCTTCACCAGGAGAAGGAATCTACTCCTGGTTTTTTCATGAGACTGCAGAAATTCAGTCACATCATCAGGCTTCATTTCTAAATCTAGTTCTCTTGTTATTTCCAAAAGGTCAGCAGTTATTTCCTCCACTGAAGTCCTGAACCCCTTAAAATCATCCATGAAGATTGGAATCAACTTCCTCCAAATTCCCACTAATGTTGATATTTTGAGCTCCTCCCATTAATCACAAATGTTCTTAATGATATCCAGAATGGTGACTCCTTCCCAGAAGGTTGTCAATTGACTCTGCCGAAATCCATCAGAGGTATCACTATCTATGACAACCACAGCCTTACAAAATGTATTTCTTAAATAATCAGACTTGAAAGTCAAAATGACTTCTTGGATCCATGGGCTGCAGAATGAATGTTGTGTTAGCAGGCATGAAAATAACATTCATATCACTGTACATCCCTATCTGAGCTCTTGGATGACCAGGTGCACTGTCAGTGAGCAGTAATATTTTGAAAGGAATCTTTTTCTGAGTAGTATATCTCAACAGCAGTTTAAAATATTCAGTAGACCATGTTGTAAACAGATGTGCTATCATTCAGGCTTTGTTGTTCCATGTATAGAGCACAGGTAGAGTAGATTTAGTATAATTCTTAAATGACTTTAGATTTTCAGAATGGTAAATGAGCAATGGCTTCAACTTAAAGCCATCTCTATCAGCCCCTAAAAAGAGTCAGCCTGTCCTTTGAAACTTTAAAGCCAGAATTGACTTGTCTCCCACTATGAAAGTCCTAGGCATCCTCCAATAGAAGGCTTTCATCTACACTGAAAATTTGCCGTTTAGTTAAGCTACCTTAATCAATTATCTTAGCTAGATCTTCTGGAGAGTTTGCTGCACCTTCTATATTAGCATTTGTTGCTTCATCTTGCACTTTGTTGTGGAGATGGCTTCTTTCCTTAAACTTCATGAACCAACCTCTGCTAGCTTCAAGCTTTTCTTTTTCAGCTCCCTCGCCTCTCTCAGCCTATTAAAGAATTTAAGAGTGTTAAGACCTTGTTCTGGATTAGGCTTTGTCTTAAGGGAATGTTGTGGCTGCTCTGATCTTCTCTCCAGAATACTAAAACTTTCTCCATATCAGCAATAAGGCACTTTCTTATCATTTGTGGGTTCACTGGATTAGTATTTTTAATTTCCTTCAAATACTTTTCCTTTGCATTCACAACTTAGTTGTTTGGCCTAAGAGGCCTAGTTTTCAGCCTATGTTGGCTTTCAACATGCTCAATCATTCCCAGCTTTTGATTTAAAGTGAGAGATGTACAACTCTTCCTTTCACTTAAACATTTAGAGGCCATTGTAGAGTTTTTAATTGGCCCAATTTCAATATTGTTGTGTCACAGGGAATTGGGAGGCCAAATGAAAGGAAGAGACTTGGAGGATGGCCAGTTAGTGGAGCTGTGAGAACACACAGTACTCATTCATTAAGTTTGCCATCTTCTCTACATGCAGTTTATGATGCCCCCAAAACAATTAAAATAGTCACATCAAAGATTACAGATCACCATAACAGATATAACAATGAAAAAGTCTGAAGTAGTGAGAATTCCCAAAATGTGACACAGAGATACGAAGTGAGCATATGCTGTTGGAAAAGTGGCACTAACTGACTTGCTTGACACAGGGTTGCCAGAAACCTTCAGTTTGTAAAAAATGCAATTATCTGTGAAGTATAGTAAAGTAAGGTGCAATAAAACGAGGAAATCCTATACTCAACAGAAATTGAAAATAAAGTTGAGGAAATAGTCTAAAACAGAACACCACAAAGAAATGAAAAATATGAAAATTAAAAGAACAGAAGATTTGATTTTGTGTGTGTGTGGGGGGGGGGGGGGGGGCAGGCAGCGGGCATTGAACCCAGGTCTCCGGCATGGCAGATGAGAACTCTGCCTGCTGAGCCGCCATGGCCTGCCCAAGACAACTTCTGAATAACCAGGGGTCCAGAAAGAAAGGATTAAAAAAGCAGAGAAGAGATTATACAAAATAATTCAAGAATATGAGCTGCTAGATGGAAAAGGCCTACCATGTATGTAGCACAAGGGATGAAAATAGACCCACACCAAGGCACATGTCACTGTGCAATCTGAAAATCCTCAAGACAGAGAAACAGAAATAGAAACCGAGGTAGAGAGATGAGATAGGTATGTTACGAAAAGGACCAGGGATCTGAACAGCTTAAGATGAGAGCTGTATTACATACATTGGCACAGGGTGATCTAAGAGGTAGTAATTTTGATGACTGTCATCCCCAAGATCCTGATTGACTTGGAATTCTTTTTTTTTTAAACTGAAGAAAGAATAAAGAGGTGAGCCCAGCCAAGAGTCGTAACTGTACTTTGTCCTGTCTTGCCAGTGGGGTGTTTAAGTCTCTGCTCTCCCCTTTTAATTCTGTTTTTTAATCATTTGAAGATACTTATTTCACCTCTCAGCTTTAATTTATGGTACTCCTTGACAGCTGGAGAGGCCATATTTCTGCCAAACACCTAATACATAGTCCAAATTATAAAATTATAGCTCTGCCAGATGCTCCCATAGTTGCTTTCTGTTGCCCAGGACTCATATAGGACCTTCTCCACTAACTTTCACCAAAGGGACACTTACACATTCTCGGGGATGATGCAGTTGGATTTAATCCAGAGACTATGCTCAGATTATTGTTCCCTGGGATTCTTTACCTAACAGTAGCAATACTGTCCCTCCCTTATACATTGAGGTTTGTTTGCTATTTAATTTTTCCAAACCAAGCATTACTTATGAAAAAATACACAGGTAATTAAACTATTTTAAAAAATTAATGTGATAGTGGTTATCTGGAGCAAAGGGTAGGGCAATGTGATTTAATGGGCTCACTGGGGCATTTAAGGCGCTGGTGATTTTTTTCTTGAGTGCTGAGTTCATGGGTTTTCATTTTTTTATTATTATTAAAACCATATACAAATGTTGGTTATATTCTACAGTGTGTGTCACATATTTCACATGTAAAAATAAAAACTGGGTACTCTTACCCAGTTATGGGTAAGAATAATAAAACCCCTGTCCCATTACAGTCTTTTGTCCCATGGCTTAACAGCTTATGTATATTATCACTAACATTTTTTGTATTTCATATATGCCAGGCATGGAGCTGACATCTTTATATATATTATATCATTTATTTACAACCTGGGTAGCTTCTTTATTATTCTATTTTAAAGATGGTAAAATAAGCATAGAGAGATTGAATAACTTCCAGAGTCACGCAATTTTTAAGTTACAATGCCAGGATTCAATCCCAGCCTGATAAGTTACAAAATCCAAGTTATTTTCACTTTTGAATCTTCTATTACATATTAAATCAAGTAGCAAAACAGAGCCCTAAATTTACAAGGAAGTAGGAGCCAATAAACTACAAAATGGTAAGAAGAACCAAAACTGAATAAGGATCAAATATAATCAATATATTGCAAAATTAACCCCATTAAATCATAAAACTTAGGTGCAGAAGGTATTTTACAACTTATAAAGCTTAATCTTCTCATTTATAAATGAGCAAATGAAGGCTAATGAGGGTTGTTTGCTTAAGGTCACACGGATAGTTACTGGTAGTAGTCGACTTAAGTTAACTTAAAGACTCAGTTCTTATTTAAGATCATGATTGAAAAATGTGTGAGTACCAGGCAGGTGATAAATGAGCTATAATTTGAAGGATCTCCCTATCAGTTCAGTACTTTGTATTGCTTTCGAATGCTTCAGTAGTGGCAGGCAGCTGAAACATGGCGAGACAAAGGCAGGTTAGTCATAATAGGTGGTGTTTATATAATTGTCTATAGGATGATTTTTATGAACATTTGGTAAAAAATAAAATTGAAGGTGGGAGAGAGGAAGAAAGATGGAAAAAAAGCTCTCTGACTCACAAGATTTTAGCCATCAGAGCCAAATAAAGCAATACATTCACCAGTTTTTGTAGATGTACCTTTTACTAAGTTCAATGGTATGTGTGTCTATAAAACTGTAATAAAAGCATGGGTGAAATGTTCTTTTATAGATCTAACTATAAAGATATCCCAAAGCCTTTTCTTTACAAGGTTATTTTTAATGGAATCGAAATTTTGTACTGGGTGTTTCTTAAAGAATTGTAGCTTTGAGATGGGTTTGACATTCCATCAGGGCAAACATACTAAAACTCGGAAAAATGTCTCCTATTCATTTACTCAATTCTTTAATGAGTACAGGCTCCATTTACTATGGATGCTGGGTC
The DNA here is from genome assembly GCF_023851605.1 of Tamandua tetradactyla. Taxonomy (NCBI): domain Eukaryota; kingdom Metazoa; phylum Chordata; class Mammalia; order Pilosa; family Myrmecophagidae; genus Tamandua; species Tamandua tetradactyla. Next base: position 53,856,902 of record NC_135339.1, read on the forward strand.
CTGGAGACACACAGATGAATTCAAAATGCAAGAGCATATATGTATTTACTCCTTGACCCAACAGTCCCACTTTGAAGAATATCCTATAGACAGAGCCAAATTTAACCCACTCACCTGAATATTTCCTTTCTGTCAAAAAAAAAAAAAAAAGTTATTCATTGTGGCATTGTTTATGATAGTAAAAGAATGGAAGCCAATCCATTCCTTTTAATAGGGATCTCCTTAAATAAATTATGGTACATCCAATACAATGAAATATAGTTGTAAAAAAGAATGTGGAAGCTATGTACTGATATAGAAAGATATTCAGATATATTAACTGTAAAAAAAACCAAGGTGCTGGATATTATATATGTAGCTACTTTTTTTTTTAAGAAAATTCAAGTAAATATAAGTATATATTTTCATTTCTTTAAGAAAAGATGGAAAATGAAAATATATACTTATACTTGCTTGAATTTTTATAAGGGAACACAGGAAAGACTATAAGAGAAACTTAAAAAAAATTCCTTTAGGGGACAAGGAAGAGTGTGAAAGTGAGATATATGAGTGTATACTTATCTACATAGTTTTTTAAAAAACTTTTTTGATTGTATAATATAACATACATACAAAGCAAAGAAAGAAAAAAGCAACAGTTTCCAAAGTAGTCTTCAACAAGTAGTTACAGTACAGACCCCAGAGTTTGTCATAGGCTACCACACCATTATCTCAGATTCTATATTGTTTTGATTTTTGAGACATGAACATGCATTATCCACTCAAAAATTAACTTTAATATAAAAAAAGAAAAAGATAGCCCTTTCCCTCTCTAAAATAAAAGCTCAAGGAGAGCTTTTATTTTAAAGACTAGTATAGAGACAGACATATAAACAAATGAATGTAACAAGGTGCTATAAGTATTTGACAGATAACATTTCTCCAGTGCGAATAGTTAAGAATAGCTAAGTTTGAGGTACTCACTCTGACCTAGGGAAGGATCTTAGAAATTAAGTCCAAAATCAGTTCAAGAAAACTTGGGAGATGGGGTCATTTGAGGCCTTTAGGATACTTCTTCTAGGGTAGGAATCTTACAGCAGCTGTTAACAAGTTCTTTTCTCTCTCCAGATAGTAAGTTTTGTACTGGGTTTCTTTTAACAGCATGTTTTCTTGTCTGCCCCTCAAGTTGCTCTTGGAGACGCATGTGAAAATCAGATATCACTTTACCTAGGAATAGATCATAGGACCTCACTACACACAGATCCAATCATTTTTTGAAATTAAGACCACTGCTTTGTTATTTTGGAGTGGCAAACATCATGGGACGAATTTCTCCAGAGTGTAGCGTGTAAAAACTGCACAGGTCAATAAGCTACATCAGGGTTCTGCTAAAGTAAACTCATGAAATGGGCTGAGCTGTGTGTGGAACATGCCTTCAAGGTAAATACCGGAGTTCATGTCTACTCTTTTGAAGGACCAAGAGCACAAAGTTATTTTAAAAGGTGTGGGGAGTAACTTACTTTCTTTTATGGACATTCTGTTCTGTTTAAAGATGTTTTAAATAAGTCTGAAAAGGGGCATAATCCCTTTAGAAAGGAAGATGCAGAAGAGTCAGAGAATGTAGTGTTAAATCTCCCACCAACAATCATTACTTATCATCTAGATTGCTTCTCCGAAGATGTATCATCCTTAGCAGCTGTTGTAGTAGGTAAAACTCCTACATTTCTCAGATCTTCAAAAGGACAGCCAACTCCACAGGCATACCTAGTCATGTGATCTATGGGGAGGAAAGGCATCCTTCAGCTGTTAGGTAAACCCACGCTGGCTTTTGTGGCTTCTCAAATACCACGTGAAGATCAGAGGGAGGCAAGCTGTTAAGAGAATACCCAGCAAAGGTCCTGCTACCAGAAAAGAGGGAGGAAAAGTGTAATAACTGTCAAGAATGATGCATCTTTGAAGAAAAAATCTTAGTGACAAGTAAGAGCAGCTTCCCCAAAGATCAAGGAATTGTAAACATGCTGCATTTAGAAGAGTTCATTTTAACGTCCCATTCAACAAAAGAATTCTTTCTAGAATCTCTTATATATGACCTGAATTCAGGTGGCATTCAGAAGAAACAACCAGGAGGAAGCAGACCTTCAAATAGAAGGGCCAGGTTCAGAGTCAACAGGTCCACTCAAGCAGGAGGTAGGCAGGTGGTAAGCACAGAAATTGGTAAGGTGGATTTAGAGATCAAGAGATTAGAACAGACAGAATGGAAAAGGTAGGAATTAGAGTCTGGAATCAAAGGCTAAGAAATTTGAACAAAAAATTCAGAGAAAGAAGGGTATGGCTATCATTCTCAAGAGTACATGCTTCAATTTTCTTAAAATTCCTAACCCTTCCAGGAGGTTTTACTGAGTTTACGGCTAGAAAATAATGAGCTTTCCTACTTTTATTTTCTCCTCCTATTTCCACCCTGTAATAATCCTCCCTTGATTCCACAGTGTAAGTACCCTTCCTTCCCTGCTAGAGTCAACATCTCGACCCTTCTGCTTATATTTTTCCTGATCCTTTCCTAACATCACTTTCGTATTTTGCTCATTTTATTATTCCACAATAATAAATCTGCAAGATTCCACTGTTCTCTTTTCTTCAATTTAAGCTACTATAAAGGCAGTCTATACCTGCCCCTACATTGTCACTACTAATTTTCCTCATAATTTTTTATAACTTGATTTTTCCTTATGTTCCAGCTCAGCTCAACCCTAAAACCAAAGAATATACCAAGTAAAAAGTAAATATACCAAGTAAAAAGTTCCCCATGGGTTTAATTGAGGACCTACTAACAGGAGACAGCTCTTTCCTCACAGCAGCTGCTTGGGAAATGGAAATCAGTAACCCGCAAAAAAACGAGAGAAAAGGGAATGCCTCATATAGCAGAACCTCATGAGACCTGGCCACAAAGAAGTCTCAACTGAGTCTTGTGAAAGTTGATTACCAACAGTGATTAGCCTCAGTGACCTTCAATGTCTGTGTTCTGGTCACGCTGGCTGCTGTATGCTCAAGGTTCCACCCTTTTCTCTAAGGGAGGGAGGGTGCCACCCTTGGCTGCCACGATCCACCCAGCTGCAGCAGTCCATTGACCAGAGGACAGACACTGTATCAATATTCCACAACAGTTCAAGAGACAACAGAATGTTAGGAGTCCCCCCCACAGAGACAACTTTACAAAGTGATGCCACCAAGGCCAAAAAAAGGGAACCAAGTCATTCTGCTGACAATTCACAAAATCTGTGAACCCAGTCCTACATGTGAAGATTCCCTTCCAGATCTTCTGATGTACTGAATTCTGCCAGGCTAGCAGGGCAGTCCAATTCACAGGGGTCACAATCCAAGGCAGACCAGTAGCACCCAACGATGGCAGTTCATTCAGTGTATGCTCTGCTTCACCATTTAAGAATGTTGCCTCAATAGGATCCCAACACAGTGAAGTTCTTATCAACTGACATTAGTAAATCTAACAAAAATACTGTTGCTATTTATTTTTATATTTGTCTTAAAAAAAAAAATAGGTCCCTCTAAGCCATCAACTTTTTTGTTCAATCTTTTTTTCCTCTAAAACTCTCCTTTGGCAGATAATTCTTTATTTATTACACACTTGTATCAGCTTTTAAAAAAAGCAGACATTAACAAGCTGAATTCTTTAGAGGGAGCATAAGAACTAAGTGACATATTCTAGAATTAAGACAATAATTATAAGCCTACCTGCACCTTATCTTTCTAGTTGGTAAAACTGAGAAAATAATATTTTCCCATCCCTATAAAAAATATTATTACTCCATAGGCTTAGGAATCCTAATCAGCGTGGCTGCACTGGCCATGATCACAGTCAAGTAACCTTATTTTCCCCAGTTTCTAATGCTTGTGGCACAGACAAGAGCAAGTTATTTTCATTACTTTTTGCAGTTGCAGCATTGCTTGTCCCTTTGCCTGTTTTCACAGGACTTGCATTGGTCCAGTAGTTAACTAATCTAATGGGATGGAAGCAGCTTTTGGCTGTGAATTGTGGCGAGGCTGGATACAACTGGCTTGTCTCTTTGCATCTGTCTTGGTCAATGAGCATCTCCAGCGCTTACCACAAAACCCAGCCTAGTCCACTTATGACATTCTCTTTGCAGGATTGGCATTGCCTCTGGACCGCAATGATAAGGAACCTCCTGAGTTTTTAAATCCATAAGAAAATCAACTTTGGTGTTTGAACTCCAAACATAAGGCCATAGGGATGGTATCAATTCAGGGAATTCAGGTGGGAGTCGTTTGGCTTCAGAATGGGTCGGCTACCACAAGGTGTTTCCAGTAAGTGAGAAGCCCCAGGCAGGTTGTCTATCCAGCCAATATAAACAGTTAATGTATCTCCTGGTTCAAGAACTGGTTGACCACAATTAAAAACCCTTAATAGAGCCCAATGGCTGCTCTGCATAGTCCCAGTTTTCTACCATACAGTGTCCGAACTAGGTTGCACAGCTATTGCTTCTTCATAGGAAACTGGTCCTAGAATACACATCTTTGTGCTTAAGGGGTTATTGATGAAAACACTGTACTGTAGCAGATAAGCTTTCCATTTCACTAACGTGTTCAATTGTACACTGCCAGAGTGAGGCTTAATGGCAGTGTCCTATGTCTATCCCTGTTTGAGGATGGCTGTCCTCAATTTCACAGGGCAATTCTGAGGTAGTTCTATAACTTACAATAAGGTATTATAAGCAGCACACAGTTGATTTTCTAAAGAACTGTCTATCGTTTGGCTTCTTTCTAGAGCTGAGCCCAAAAGGTGATAGAAAACTCACTTTGCCTGTTGCCTTTGCCACAAGCCCCACCTAAACCCAATATGTATACTGGCCACATCTGGATTCTGCCCCCCAACCCTACCATAAAACCTGAAAGAGTACAATAGCCCATTTGGCTTTTTCAAAGGCAGCCTGCTGGGAGGTATTCCACTTCCCGTGTATAGCTTTTCCTAATCAAAACACACAGGTTTTAATATTTGGGCAAAGTGAGGAATGAAAGGTTTCTAAAACCTCAACAGTCCCAAGAATTTGACAGGGCAGCCAAAGCATTGCAACTTATCCTGATCAACTGCTCATCCCAGACTTCCAAAATGAAACAACAATGAGCTTCAGGCTTTTAGTCCTGAAAAATAGTTACTGATTAACATGGCAATATAATGGGTTACACTTTTCCACTGAACTAAATCCTTTGCTACAAGACTGTGGCAGATGATCACGCCATATAAATAGCCTTGTAGGAACACGATGAAAACTCTTTTTATTCTTCTTTATTTTTCTTCCCAGGTGAAGATGAAAACAGGTTGACCGGCTTGATTTAAGGGAAAACTAAAGAACTGAGTGTTAACTCCTTGTAGTAAAGGAGTTTAGAATTGCCTTAATAAACTTCTGCTCCTTGGGCAACTTGTTTCACAGCTCAACAAATACTGCATTTGGCTGCCCATCAATACAGTTTTAGCTCCACAAGCTATTAGATCTTTCCACATTTGTCTACATTACAACAAGTTGAAAGCATCATGTCTCCTCAGGATGTGACTGTTGCTCTAATTCCAGCTCTCCTTCGTCTTAAGCGATCTGTCTCTCCCAGGTGTGCAATCATTTAGGTAGCCTGTGAAATGGGCTGTCCTATAAGTGGGCTTAAGAATGGGCACTAATGTCCCATGCCACTGATTGGGAGCAGTAGGTAGGATTACCTCATTAATTCCTGCCATGTAGGTTACACTATCTGATGCAGTGGAACCCAGGGTGTAAATTGCATGCTTCATTCCTAGCCCCCTGTGCTGGTTCAAAGCTATTATGTACCCCAGAAAAGCCATGTTCTTTAAACTTCATTCAATATTGTTGGGTGGGATCTTTTTTATTGTCCATGGAGATGTGACACACCTAATTGTGGAAGGTAACTTTTGATTTGATGTTTCCATAGAGATGTCTCTCTCTCTATTCAAGGTGGGATCACCTACTGGAGTCCTTTAACAGGGAACCATTTTGGAAAGAGCCAAAACAGTCAGCAGAGTCCACACAGCCAGAGACCTTTGGAGATACATAAGAAAACACACCTGGGGAAGCTTCATGAAGCAAGGAGCCAGGTGAGAAAGCTATCAGACGTTCCCATGTGCCTTCTCGGCTGAGAGAAAAGCCTCAACATCATCAGCCCTTTTCTTTGGAGTTAAGGTATTTTTTTCTGAGTACCTTAGTTTGGACATTTTCATGGCTTTACAACTGTAAACTTGCAACTTGACAAAGTTCCTTTTTAAAAGCCATTTCATATCTGGTATACTGCATTCTGGCAGCTCTTGCAAAATAAACATTCTTTTAATATATCTTGTAGTTCGTCAACTGTGTTCCAATGGGGAGGTTTGATGGGGCATACCCCCCTCACTGGGCCACACCTCCTTACACTGGAATGAGCCAATTAAATAGAAAATTTGTTTCCATTTTTGGAGGTAATAAATGCATGCATTGACACAGAAAAGGATGGGTGGTAAGAGCGAACAATTTACTCATTTCATGCCGAGAGGAATATACCATCTGCACTCTCCCACAATTGTATTGTATCCCACAATTGCAGTAGCCAATTTGATAAAAGTTCTTCAGGTTTTTTTCTATACTGAGTCCCAATCTCTCATAATTCAGAGGTGGTAAAATCCTGTACTGTAACATTCATTACTTGCTTGCAACATTCACTGTTTGCTTGGCGGGCATGGCTGGAACCACATCAATGACACCCTCCCATCTACTTGGGGGCAGTTAGGCCGGGACATGCTCTGACTTAATCTTACATTGTGCCAGAGGGCAAACAAATTTATACCCTTCATCCTCCTCCCAGTCAGACTGGGGATCCTCATCATTGGAAAAAAAAAATCCACTGGGCTCCAAACTTTGGAATTCCAATGTAGGAATTAGATTACTATTACTTGAGCTTTAGGTAACTTCCACCCCCTTATCCTAGGGCAATGATATGCTAATGTTTGCAAATTTTCATCTACTTGGAATTGCTTTACATTTAAAGCATCTTTCAACTCTGCTTGGGCTACCTGTTTATCCTTTTCTAACTTAAGCTCTTCTCTCAGGCAGTGAACTGCTGCTTTAGTCTTCAGGGCCTCTTTCATAGATGATCTAAAAGTGATCTGGCCACAGAGGCAGCAGCCTGGTAGTTTTTCTTATTCTTATAAAATCCGAACTGTCCTGTGGCCTGTTGCAGGAGGGCTATTAGTCCAGTTGGGGAGAACTGGACTGGACTAATCAGTCCCTAAGACCAAAGAACATACCAGGCAAAAAGTTCTCCATGAGTTTAATTTGGGACGTACTAACAGGAGATAGCTCTTTCCCAATGGCAGCTGGCTGGGAAATGGAAATCAGTGATTTGCAAAAAACAAGAGGAAGGGGAGTGCGTTATATAGCAGGGTCTCACGTGTCCTGGCCACAAAGAAGTCTCATGAAAATTGATTACCAGCACTGATTAGACTCAGTGACCTTCAATGCCTGCGCTTCTAGTCATGCATCCTGCTGTGTGCTCAAGGCTCTACCCTCTTCCTGACCCCTGGGCTGCCACATCTTATACCATCCTACAGAATCTACTCTCTTAAAAGTCACTAAAGACCACGTTAACCAACAAATACATGATTTTTTTCTCAGTACTTACACACTCTGCCCTCTCTTCACTAAGGACACTGTTGGCTAAATCCTATTCTTAAAATTTTCTTTTCCCTTGATTTCCATGTCATAATATACCTTCATTTTCTTCTCTTCAGAGCTCACCTTTTTTTTTTTCCTAACCAGCTCTTCTTTTAATGAAGCATCATCCAAAAGTACCCTGGCCTTCATCTTTTTTCTGGCTCTGCTATTCATTAGCTATGTGAATCCATGCAAGGCAAGTCACTTAAAACTCTCTCTGACCTAGTTTCCTTATCAGTGAAACGAAAATAATGCCTCAGGCCAAAATAAGGATTAAACGAGTTCATGCACGTAAGGTGCTTTGAATACTATCTGACACATAGTAAGTACTACATAAAGTTTTTGCAGCTGTTGTTATTACAGCTCTGACACATCTACACTCATAGCTATTTTTCCTGTCTTGAGTTTTCTTTTATTTGCTTTATTCTAGTCAATAAATATTTGCTAATAACCTCTGACGGACAAAGGTCTTCTCGAGGCTCTGCAGGGATTACAAAGATATGTATTACCTCATGGAGCATACAGTCTAGGAGAGGATATTAGACAAGTATACAAATGATACTGCACAAGGTTGGAAAATTACAAAGAGATAATAAAAAAAACTAAATGGCAAGTCAAAGGAAGAGTTATACTTGGTTAAGGAGAAACAGCAATGATTTAGTGAATGAGGTAGCTATGAAGATTCTGAGAGATGAAGAAGAGGGGAGTGTGCATTCCAGAGAGTAGCAACAGACTGCAAAAGTTCTGAGCAAAGCAGAAACAAGACATTCCAGGAGAACAGTTGAAATATAAGTAAAATATAGGAGAGAAATGGAAGATAAGCTGAAAGCTGCTGCAATATCATGAAAGTCCTTGAATGTCAAGGTACATTTTTAAATTTAACTTGGGAAGCTAGGGAGTCATGAGGTGATATGATTAGAGTTGTGTCATTAATGTGAAATGATTAATCAGGCAAGGAAAGTCAGCCAATTAAGAGTTTCATCTATCTGTCAAAACAAGAGTTTTGTCATCAGCAAATGGGACTGAATTTTGGTTTTATTAACTGACAGTGTGACCTTAGCCAAGTCACCCTCTCTGAGCTCATTTCCATTTCTAAAATGGTTAGAATTTTAAGAGGCACCCCTCCATCATCATGATCTCCACCTCCTGGTGTTACCATCATGATTATATTATACCATATGACAAAAGAGGCTGTGCAGATGTAATTAAATTAACTACTTCCTTGACTTTAAAATAGTGATATTATCCAGATACGAGAAATCTAATCATATAGGCCCTTTAGAAGGACAGTTTTCTCCCACTGGTTGCAGAAAACAAAGCCAGAGAGATTCGAATCATAAAGAGGGTTTGACCGAAGGAATCTGCTGTCAGCCTGGAAAGATTAAACTATGATATTGCAAGAGGGCCTGTGGCAAGAAACTTCAGCAATCTCTAGAAGCTCTAGTGCTATGCTAGAGTTAAGCATAAACCTCTAAGGCTATACTAGAGGTAAGCATACTGGATCCATGTAGACAATCCCAGGATAATCTCCCTATATTAAGGGTAATTAGCAATCTTAATCCCATATGCTACCTTAATTTCCCTCTGCCATGTAACCTAACATATTCACATCTTCAAGCGACATCTATGGCAGGACCATTATTCTGCGTACCACATTTGCCAAACTTAATTGTCAGACTTGTTAATGTTTACCTCTCTAGAGGCTGTGAAATTGTACCTACTTATGATTTTATTGTACTTTTTCCTGCTACTAATTATTTTTATATGTTTAGTGGTTCTTTATTTTCCCTCTTCTGTGATTTGTCTTTTCAAACTTATTGCCCATTTTTCTATGGGGTTATTTGCTCTTTTTCTTAGTAATTTTTAAGAATTTTTCAATATTCTGGATTATTTTTTCATTGGTTATGTGGATTGCAAAAATCTTTTTTCCAATTTGTAGCTTCTCTTTTTCAGTCTCCTAATGATTTATTTTGGTAAACATAAGTTCTTATTTTTAATATAGTCTGATTTATCAGTCTTTTACTTTTAAAAAGTCAGTACTTTCTGAGTCCTGTTTTAAAAAGGCTTTCTTAATTCTAGGCCATAAAAGTATGTTCTTCTATTCTCTTATAAAAATTTTTATAGGTACGCCTTTAACATGTAAGCATTTGATTTCCTAGAACTGATTTTAATGTTTGGTTTTAAATAGAGAATAAATTTCATTTTTTCCCCATTTGGATATCTGTTGGAGATTGAATCATATCCTCTGAAAAAAGACATGTTAAAGTCTTAATTCACATTCCAGTGAATTCATTTGTAAATGGGACCTTTGGTGAAAATACTACTATTAGTTAAGGTGTACACTCATTTGTGACTAGGACCCTTAGAAAATTCTATTTAGATGAGACTAAACTGACTCACGGAGGGCCTTAACCCATATGATTTGAGTCCTTAAAACACATAGAAAGTTCGGACACGGTCAATCAGAAGAAACCTGAAGTCAGTAGAAGCCAAAAGTAGGAGAATGAAGCAAGTGAGAGAGAGATTATGTGACAGAGGATTGTTGGAAAACTATCACGAGAACATGACAGACATTGGAGAAAGCATGGCCTTGCTGACAATTTGATTTCAGACTTTCAGATACCAAAACTGTGAGACAATAAATCCCTATTGTTTAAAGCCAACCCACTGTGTGGGAGTTGTCATAGCAGCCCTGGAAAATCAAGACAACACCCAAATTTCATAGCACCACTGAGATGAAGTGTCAATATATAGAAACTTGTGTTTCCACCTATGTGTAAGTTTGCTTTTGAGCCCTCTATTTTGTTCCACTGGTCAATCTATTTATTTCTACACCAATATAATACTGTATCCATATTAAATCTTGGTATCTGGCAACATATATTCCCCCACCTTGTCTCCTACTTGAGAAGCGTATTGATATTTTTGATTCTTTGTTTTTACATGATCATTTTCACATCAGCCTGAAAAGTTCCACACAAAAATCTGTCTTCCTATACATGTGTATGGTATATCTTTCAATGTACTTAGGTCTTCCTCAACATCATTTTATAAAGTTTTATGATTTTACTCAAGAAGTTACTGCACATCTTTTATTGGATTTATTACTGTACTAGACTTTATTAGAGAAGTTGTAAGTTTACTGAAAAGTAATGCATAAAATACAGAGTTCCCATATATCATTCTACTACTAACACCCAGCATTGTTGTGGTACATTTGTTTCAATTCATGAAAGAACATTTTTCTAATTTTACTATTAACTATAGTCCATTGTTTATAATAGGGTTCACTATGTTGTAGAGTCCTATGGGTTTTTTTTTTGTATGCTGTATGGCAGGGGTCATGTTTCATTCTTTTTACATGTGAGTATCCCCTTACTGCAGCATCATTTGCTGATTTTTTTTTATTTTTATTAATAAAACCAATCAAAAAACAGCATGAACATTCTTAATCTGTGAACATTCCATACTTGGTGTGCAATCACTGGCTCACAATACCATCACATAATTGTATATTCATCACCATGATCATTTCTCAGAACATTTACATCACTCCAGAAAAAGAACTAAAAAGAAAAAAGAAAAACTCATTCATACCATACCCCTTACCCTTTCCTCTCATTGACCACTAGTATTTCCCTCTACCCAATTTATTTTAACATTTGTTCCCCCATTATTTATTAATGTTTAATCCCTATTTTTCACTCATCTGTCCATACCATAGATAAAAGAAGCATCAGAACAAGGTTTTCACAATTTTACAGTCACTTTGAGAAAGCTATATCATTATACAATCATCTTTAAGAAACATGGCTACTGAAACATAGCTCTACAGTATCAGGCACTTTCCTCTAGCCTCTCTAATACACCTTAAATTAAAAAGGGGTTATCTATAGAATGCATAAGAATAACCTGCAGGATAACCTCTCGACTCTATTTGAAATCTCTTAGTCACTGACACTTCATTTTGTCTCATTTCTCACCTCCCCCTTTCAGTCAAGAAGGTTTTCTCAATCACTCGATGCTGAGTCCCAGCTCATTCTAGGGTTTCTGTCCCGTGCTGCCAGGAAGGTTTACACCCCTGGGAGTCATGTCCCATGTAGAGAGGGGGAAAGGCAGTGAGTCTGCTTGTCGTGTTGGCTGAGAGAGAGAGGTCACATCTGAGCAACGGAAGAGGTTCTCTGGGGGTGACTCTTAGGCCTAATTTTAAGTAGGCTTAGCATATCCTTTGCAGGGATAAGTTTCATATATGAACAAACCCCAAAATTGAGAGTTTGGCCTATTGATTTTGTTGTCCTCACTGCTTGTGAGAATATCAAGCCTTCTCCAAATGGGGAAGTGGAATTTTCCCTCTTTCTTACCATTCCCACAAGGGGACTTTGCAAATACTTTTTTATTCACTGTTCAAATCACTCTGGGATTTATTGGGGCATTACTCTGGACAAACCTACAAAATCTCATGCCCTACTCAAGGTTCCAATGTACTTATGATATTCAATTAAACTGTCCATATAAGTTATATTAAGAGATGCACTAGTCAAAACGTAAATTTTGTTCCAAATAAACATTTTTTGCTTTAGTCTCACACATAAGTTAACGTTTTAAAATATGAATTACTATCTACTTTCAACACCCTGCAATACTGACGTTCCTTTGTTCTTCTTCATGCAAAAACATTTATAAATTTGTACATTTAGTCACTATCATTGTACACTCTAGGCATTCCTAGATTATACCATCTCAGTCTTTATCGCCTATCTTTCCTTCTGATTTCATTTGTGCCCCCAACCCTCCTCCCTCTATCATTCTCACATTCAGCTTCTTTCAGTGTTCTAACATTATTTAAGTTTTTACCTTCAGTCCTGTTACACAATCTGTATCCTTTCAGCTCCAATTACCCAATATCTACCCTATTTCTATCTTCTGATGTACTCTGTTCTTAACTGACATTCTCCAAATTCATTCACTAATGTTAGTTCATATCAGTGAGACCATACAGTATCTGTCCTTTTGTTTCTGGCTAATCTCACTCAGCATAATGACCTCAAGGTCCATCCATGTTCTTACATACTTCATAACTTTATTCTGTCTTACAGCTGCATAATATCCCATTATATGTATATACCATAGTTCGTTTAACCACTCGTCTGCTGATGGACATTTGGACTGTTTCCATCTCTTGGCAATTGTAAATAATGTTGCTATAAACATTGGTGTGCAAATGTCTGTTTGTGTCCTTGCCCTCATGTCCTCTGAATAGATACTTAGCAATGGTATTGCCAGATCATACAGCAGTTCTATACTTAAGCTTCCTGAAGAACTGCCAAACTGCTTCCACAGTGGTTGTACCATTTTACATTCCTACCAACAGTGGGTAAGTGTGCCTCTTTCTCTACATCCTCTCCAGCACTTGTTTTCTGTTTTATTGACAATGGCCATTCTGGTGGGTGTGAGATGATATCTCATTGTGGTTTTGATTTGCATTTCCCTAATACATTCGCTGAATTTTTGTTTGTTTGAGTTTTTTTGTCTATTTGCTTGTTTGTTTGGGAAGTGCATGGCCCAGGAATCAACCCTGGGTCTCCCACATGGCAGGCAAGAATTCTACCACTGAACTATACTTGCACCCTTATGTTTTTTCTTTTTTAATTTTTATTCTAAAAACATATACACAACCTAGAAATTTCCCTTTTAAACACATTCAAATACACATAGATACATTATTTTTCAAAGCTTTTATAAATAGTACTTTGTTTAAACCTCATGTTACAAACAGTTGAATTAATCATCATTTCATATACTCCTTGTTTCAAGGCACATTATCATCAATGGCCCAGATGCAAGTATATTTTAAAATTATTTTTATATTTTTTATTTTTTGCTGTTACGTTAGAATTTAATTGACCTGTAATATTATTTTGTATTCCTACAACTTGCTAAATTAATACACTTACTAATTCTAACAATTAAGCTGTAGATTACTCTGTTTTCTATGTAGATAATCATATCATTGTAAATAATGAGTTTTTTTCTTTCCAGTTCTTCTATCATTTATTTATTTATTTTGTTTTACGATAGTGGCCAGGATCTTCATTATAACGTCAACTAAAAGTTGTGATACCAGACACCTTTGTCTTATTCCAGATCTTAAAGAGCATGCTTTTAACATTTTTTCATTAAGTATGATGTTCATATAAGTTTTTGGTTTATATCTTTCATCAGACTAAGGAAATTTCTTCCTATTCCTGGTCAATAAACTATGTGTTTTTATGAATGGATGCTGGACTTTACTGTTTATATCTTCAACAAATGACTGAGATGATCATATGATTTTTCTCTTTCAATCAGATAATGCAGTAGTTAATATTACTTTATTTTCTAATGTTAAACTAATCTTGGATTCCTGGGATAAGTAAAATTTGATGAGGATACATTATTCTTTTTACACGTTGTTAGATTTAGTTTCTTAATAATTTGTTTAGAATTTCTGCATCTCTAATCAAGAATGAACTGGCCTATAATTTTTCTTTCTCATGCTATCTCTGCCAAGTTCTTGGAATCAAGGTCATGCTAACCTCATAAATTGAGCTGGAAAATAGTTTTTCTATATCAACAGTATGCTATAGCTTATATAAGACTGTAATTAGAATCTGCCAGTAAAACTGTCTGAAGTGTGTGTGCGCATGTGTGTGTGCGTGTGCGCGTGTTGGTAGGACTGTTGGTTGGTAGGAATGCTATAGATTTATTTAGGCTTCCTATTTCTCCCTGAATCATTTTGGCAAATTATATTTTTCTGGGAATTCATCCATTTCATCAAAGTGTTTTAATATATTGGCATAAATTTATTCATAAAAGTTAATGCCTTAATCATGTCTACATATGAACCACTTTTCATTCCAAATATCACTTAGTGATGCATTTTTCTTTGCTGTTGATTAACACTATCACAGGCTGGTCTATTGTGTTAAATTTCTTGAAGAATAAATTTCTGGTTTTCTAACCCTCTACATTGTATATTTATGTTGTTTCTTCTCTTGTCTTTAATATCTCCTCCAAATTAGTTTCTTTGTAAATAAAGAATTTTATTCTTCTTTTTCTAATTTCTTAAGTTGAATGTTTAGCTCATTCAATTTCGGTCTCTCTTTTCTTCTAATATAAGCATTAGGGCCATATATTTCCTTCAAGACACTGCTTTAAGTATATCCCCTGAGTCTGGCATGTAGTATTTTCACTGTTATACAATTCTAAATACTTACCTGATCAATTTTTTAGGAGGTTATCAATCTTATTAATCTAATATCCATTTTCATTTATTTGACCCATTAGTTTTTTAGAAGGCTGTTTCTTAAAGTCCAAAATATTGTTCAATTTCTAAAAGCCAAAATGCCCATCACTAAGTTATTCCTAGTGAATGGGATAACAAATTACGGTACAGTCATACAATGGAACACAATTCAGTAATAAGAATAAACATCTGACATACAAAACACAGACAAATTTCACAGATGATATGCTGAGCAAAAGAAACCAAATACAAAAGAATGCCTACTAATAATTCCATTTATATTAAGTTCTATAACAGGCATAAATTATCTATGCTTAAAAAACCAGATCAGAAAAAAGGTAGTTGGAATAGATTGAGGGGGTACTAACTGTGAAAATAAACAAAGGACTCAATAAAAATTGATTCCAGGGCTAAGGTAGGAAATGTACAAAGTAAGTCTAAACTTTGGAACTTCTTATTGCACCAGAAAGAAAGGAAGTGCACAAAAAATGATAGGTGCATATCAATACAACATAAGACCAAGAGCCAGAAAGGGGTCCCACTGGCCAAATCTTTAATTTAAACATCAAAATAAAAAATGACATGATAGATAACCCAGCAAATGAAATAGAAATCCATGAGGTCAAAGTGATAAACATACATGAATAAATTAATATATGGGAGAGTAAGGAATATTCTTCCTTACACGTGAATGTCAACTAATAAATATAAAAAGAATGCTGGAATTAGAAAACTATCAGTGGTTGTTAAAACTACTTGGGTGAAAGCTGGACGAGGAAGGAGACATTTAGTCAGTCTTAAAATATCTCCCTACGAGGTTTAGATCTCCTGTTTGGTGAGGGTGTGTTTATGGTTTTTTGTCTCTTGGGAACAACGAAATTTTCTAAAATTGAGAATGTTGGCATACTGTGGATTCTGGGCACTCTACATGATGCCCAATGAATGCAGGTGGCGGAAGGATGCACTGACAGAACAGTAGACAGGCGAACAATGGTGTACTTAATGATCAAAGGCTGTGTTGCTACAAAAGGAACAATGTTGTGAGGTAGGCAACAATGTCAATGAACATGTGGGACATTTGGTGAGACAAAATAAGCCAGAAACAAAAAAATAACAATGGTATGGTCACCTTTAGAAAATGCTTATAAGAAAACAGGGGGGTGGGCCACGGTGGCTCAGCAGGCAAGAATGCTTGCCTGTCATGCCAGAGGACCCCGGATCACTTCCCGGTGCCTGCCCATGTAAAAAAAAAAAAAAAAAAAAAAAAAGAAAACAAGGGCCTAAACTGCAAGCTTTTAGAGCAGACACATTAAGCCCAGAGTGACTATTATCTGGATTCTGAGAAGCTATTTTATATATATAAACTGATATTTAGAGATAAGAACAAAGCCGAACAGGATGGCAATAAAATAATTCAGAACATAGGGGTAAGGAAGACAGTGTCTATATTTTAGAACCACACACACTCTTTGAGACCAAAGGAAGAAAGGCTTATTTGATATGGAACTGAAATTTTCTGTAGTGCATAATCTAATTCAACCTATCTGTATAGCTGATTTGAAACACACAGAGCACAGAATGAGATAGACATCCTTTAATCCTGTTAGATATTGTAATGCCTGGAAACATCCTAGAATATATTAACCAGATAATCAAAAAGTATTGGCAAAGTCCCCTGAGGGAGGGGAGAAAGACTGTGGAACTACTAAATCTTACCATCAGGGAATTCCCTGATACTGTGTCAAATTTTAGGGACACCCAAGTCAATAGGCCATGTCCTTGATCATGAGGCTTACTCTTGTGAAGCTTATGTAGGTAGCACAGAAGCTTAGATTACCTATAGGCATGCCTAACAGTTACTTCTGGAGGACCTCTGTTGTTGTTTAGATGTGGCTTCAGTCTCCCTAAGCCCATCTCGGCAAGTGAAATCATTGCCCTCCCCCCTACATGGGACATGACATCCAGGGGTGGAAGTCTCCCTGGCAACATGGGAGAGGACTCCTAGGGATGAATCCAGACCTGGCACCGTGGGATCAACAACTCCATCCTAACCAAATGGGGGAAAAGAAGTGTAATTAATAAAGTATCAGTGGCAGAGAGTTCGAACAGAGTCGAGAGGTTACTTTGGAGGTTGCTCTTATGCAAGCTTCAGGTTGACCTTGCTACCTATCATAACCTGCCAATTCCCAACCAGGACCATTCCAGACAATCCTAAAAAACACCTAGGGCAATATATAAGATTCCACAAGGGTTCTAGACACTAGAGTAACTTGCCAGAAACCTACAACCTCCAGATGGGTCCCTGGTCCAGATAAGTCCTGAAACCTAGCCCAGCCTCTCCAGAACATCAGATAGTTCCATCTCCTTACCCCATATTAGTGACAGACCCTCCCAATATAAAAAATTTAGAACTGCCATAGCCCCACAACCCCAATGAGAGGTATGGAAAGATCAAAGATGATGGTAGAAGATAAGACAACAAATGAATATGAATGTTGAATCATTAAACTGATATTTCTTTTAATCTGCAGTATTTTAGAGCAGTTAGTAATAAAAACTTAAAATTGTGGAATTGCAACCCATGTCAAAGTCTGAAGTATGTTCTACAACTAATTGTGGTGCTCTGCTTGAAAATTTATAGCTTTTTTGTACATATGTTATTGCTCACAAAAAAAGAAGGAAAAAAAGTTGACTGTGACGATAAAAAAAGTATTTAAGCTCTCTAGCCTCCTATATTCTGGAGAAGCTAGAGGAAAAATCTGAGAGGATGATAGCCCATGACAAACTCTGGGATTTATCCTGTACCAGTTTTTGAAGAGTGCTTTGAAAACTATTGCTTTTGTATTTCTTTGCTTTGTTTATGTTATAGTATACAATAAAAAAGGTTTTAAAAAAATATCTCCCTACAAAATACTTTTTTTCAAAGGGAAACACAGTAACTTTATACTGAAGAAACCTGGAGGACATCTCCTTAACTAAGGAGTCAAAGTTACTATCCCCAACAGTGAGGGTAAACCAGTATCATTGTTTCTTGATAGGATGCACTAAGAAGGACACCTCACCTCTCATTCTGATGTAAAAAAATATATAACCTGAATCTAATCATGAGGAAACATCAGATAACCTGGAAGAATTGCCCATTAAACAAAATAACCAGCCTATACCCTTCAAGAATTCAATGTCAAGAAAGGAAAAAAAGGCTAAGGAAATTTTCAGATTAAAGGAGTGTAAAGAAACAGGACAAATTAAATTGGTGATCCTAACTAGATCCTGAACTGAGGTAAAAATCTATAAAGAACATTGTTGTGACAGTTGACACATTCTGATTATGAATTATGGATTAGATAATACTATTGAATAAATTTAAATTTTCAGATTTTGGTAATATACTGTGGCTATGTAAAATAATGTTCTTACACTTAGAAAATACACAAGGGAGTGTTTAGGGGTAAAGGGGCAACATGTTTCTAATGATTGGGAAAGAATCATCTTAAATTAGTCAGAAAAATGTGTGTGTGTAAACAATTGGTGAATCTGGGGAAAGCTCATGTGGCAATTACTTGTATTACTCTTAAAACTTCTCTAAATTTGGGCCACGGTGGTTCAGCAGGCAAGAACACTTGCCTGCCATGCCAGAGGACCCGAGTTTGTTTCCCGGTGCCTGCCCATGTATAAAAAAAAAAAACAAAAAAAAAAACTTCTCTAAATTTGGAACAAATGTTAAAATAAATTTAGTAGACTGAAATGCTGGTGATCGGTGAGGGGGAGTGGTAGAGGGTATGGTATGTATGAATTTTTTTCTTTTTTCTTTTTATTTCTTTTTCTAGATTGATGTAAATGTTCTGAGAGGTAATCGTGGTGATGAATATACAACTATGTGATGATATTATAGTGAGTTATTGTTTATATACCAAGAATGGAATGATCATAAGGTAAGAATGTTCATGTTTGTATGTTGTTATGTTTAAAATAAATTTTTTAAATAAATAAATAAAGAGGAGTTACATTTTTTCATTTACAAAAAGACAAATGTTCCAATTTTTTTCACCTTGGTATAAATGCTTTCAGTAGTATACAGGTATTGGACAAAATTGAACTTATAATCAGATCTTCAAACCCCGGTATCATAAAGTGATAAAATATTTTTTAAATAACAAAGTATATTAGACATAAGTACTGTACCATTAATTTTCTACAAATATTTAATATAGCTTGTTCCATCTTCATCTCATCCTTTAAGTTTTTCTATTTTTGTGTATTTTATAGTGTATGTAACAGAATAGTAATACATGTACATAATTTTAAAATATCCCACATATAGCAAGGTTATTGCTCAAGACCTCTTAATTACATGTCACTACTGCACTAAAACACCTGGAGGACAGAGCATTCTTTTTTGTTTGTAATCCGTTTTTCTGGTAAATGTCTAATAAACTTTTTCTCTAAAACCCAATTCCCTTTCAAAAGGATAAAATAAAAATTAAATTTAAAATCTACTATTCAGTAGTTAATAACATACTTCCAACCAATACATAAACTGTCGTGTACTTTCAATAATTATAAATACATCAATTTTTTTTTTTTTTTTTTTTACCATTCTTGATGTTAGGGAAAACAAGATGTGTAGGTGAACTTCTGTTTTCAGCAACTTCCTTCTTCTGGCTAACAGTTGAAATAAAACTGCTGAAAGTTGAAATTTGGCCTTTGGCTCCTCTGTCCAAACCCTAAAAACAGAAAAATTAATACTATAACATGTTTCCTATTGGACATAGCTAAATTATTTTACTGTGAAAATAAAAAACACTTATAATAGAAACTTTAATTTGATGATAGTTAAAACTGACATATGTACAACTTGACTTACCTTTACAAGAACCAAACTGTTTCAGTATAAACTGAAAAATAGCCATCTCATCTAAATGCTTATAAATTGATGAAGTCTGGAAATGAAAAAAATAAAAGTACCTACCTCACAGGTTATTGTGAAGTTTAAGAGATTGCATATAAGATAATTAACACAATTCCTCATACAAAATACACATTCCATAACTGCTGTTATTTAAACTATGCATTTAGATATTATTTATGTAACTATCACAAATATTATCTTTAATAATTAACATGCAGGTGATACTTCACAGATTGAATTACTAAAGATTTTTCTGTCATCTGATATAACTTTAAAAGTTCAGATAAAAAGATAAATCCTTTTGAGTTCATTTTTTTTTTTATTAATTAAAAAAATTAACTAACACAACAATAGAAATCAATCCATTCTACATATCCAATCAGTAATTCTTAATATCATCACATAGGTGTATGGTCATCATTTCTCAGTACATATGCATCGATTTAGAGAAAGAAATAGCACTACAACAGAAAAAGAAATAAAGTGATAACACAGAGAGAAAACACAAATAAAAATAAAAAGTACAAAAATATATAAGAGAAAAAAAAAAACAAAACAAACAAAAAAAAAACTATAGATCAGATGCAGCTTCATTCAGCATTCCAAGATAATTACATTACAATTAGGCAGTATTGTGCTGACCATTTTTTTTTTTTAGACGTCATACCATTCTACATATGCAATCAGTAATTCTTAACATCATCACATAGATGCATGATCATCGTTTCTTAGTACATTTGCATCGGTTTAGAAGAACTAGCATTATAACAGAAAAAGATATAGAATGTTAATATAGAGAAAAAAAATAAAAGTAATAATAATAAGAACAAAACAAACAAAACAAAACAAAACAAAAACCTATAGCTCGGATGCAGCTTCGTTCAGTATTTTAACATGATTACTTTACAATTAGGTATTATTGTACTGTCCATTTTTGAGTTTTTGTATCTAGTCCTATTGCACCGTCTGTATTCCATCAGCTCCGATTACCCATTATCTTACCCTGTTTCTAACTCCTGCTGAACTCTGTTACCAATGACATATTCCAAGTTTATTCTCGAGTGTCGATTCACATCATTGGGACCATACAGTATTTGTCTTTTAGCTTTTGGCTAGACTCACTCAGCATAATGTTTTCTAGGTCCATCCATGTTATTACATGCTTCATAAGTTTATCCTGTCTTAACGCTGCATAATATTCCATCGTACGTATATACCACAGTTTGTTTAGCCACTCGTCTGTTGATGGACATTTTGGCTGTTTCCATCTCTTTGCAATTGTAAATAACGCTGCTATAAACATTGGTGTGCAAATGTCTGTTTGAGTTTTTGCCCTTAATTCCTTTGAGTAGATTCCCAGCAATGGTATTGCTGGATCGTATGGCAATTCTATATTCAGCTTTTTGAGGAACCGCCAAACTGCTTTCCACAGTGGTTGCACCATTTGACATTCCCACCAACAGTGGATAAGTGTGCCTCTTTCTCCGCATCCTCTCCAGCACTTGTCATTTTCTGTTTTGTTGATAATGGCCATTCTGGTGGGTGTGAGATGATATCTCATTGTGGTTTTGATTTGCATTTCTCTAATGGCCAGGGACATTGAGCATCTCTTCATGTGTCTTTTGGCCATTTGTATTTCCTCCTCTGAGAGGTGTCTATTCAAGTCTTTTTCCCATTTTGTAATTGGGTTGGCTATCTTTTTGTTGTTGAGTTGAACAATCTCATTATAAATTCTGGATACTAGACCTTTATCTGATATGTCGTTTCCAAATATTGATTCCCATTGTGTAGGCTGTCTTTCTACTTTCTTGATGAAGTTCTTTGATGCACAAAAGTGTTTAATTTTGAGGAGTTCCCATTTATTTATTTCCTTCTTCAGTGCTCTTGCTTTAGGTTTAAGGTCCATAAAACCGCCTCCAATTGTAAGATTCATAAGATTTCTCCCTACATTTTCCTCTAACTGTTCTATGGTCTTAGACCTAATGTTTAGATCTTTGATCCATTTTGAGTTAACTTTTGTATAGGGTGTGAGATATGGGTCTTCTTTCATTCTTTTGCATATGGATATCCAGTTCTCTAGGCACCATTTATTGAAGAGACTGTTCTGTCCCAGGTGAGTTGGCTTGACTCCATTATCAAAGATCAAATGACCACAGATGAGAGGGTCTATATCTGAGCACTCTATTCGATTCCATTGGTCGATATATCTATCTTTATGCCAATACCATGCTGTTTTGACCACTGTGGCTTCATAATATGCCTTAAAGTCAGGCAGCGCAAGACCTCCAGCTTCGTTTTTTTTCCTCAAGATGTTTTTAGCAATTCGGGGCACCCTGCCCTTCCAGATAAATTTGCTTATTGGTTTTTCTATTTCTGAAAAATAAGTTGTTGGGATTTTGATTGGTATTGCATTGAATCTGTAAATCAATTTAGGTAGGATTGACATCTTAACTATATTTAGTCTTCCAATCCATGAACACGGTATGCCCTTCCATCTGTTTAGGTCTTCTGTGATTTCTTTTAGCAGTTTTTTGTAGTTTTCTTTGTATAGGTCTTTTGTCTCTTTAGTTAAATTTATTCCTAGGTATTTTATTCTTTTAGTTGCGATTGTAAATGGGATTCGTTTCTTGATTTCCCCCTCCGCTTGTTCATTGCTAGTGTATAGAAATGCTACAGATTTTTGAATGTTGATCTTGTAACCTGCTACTTTGCTGTACTCATTTATTAGCTCTAGTAGTTTTGTTGTGGATTTTTCCGGGTTTTCGACGTATAGTATCATATCGTCTGCAAACAGTGATAGTTTTACTTCTTCCTTTCCAATTTTGATGCCTTGTATTTCTTTTTCTTGTCTAATTGCTCTGGCTAGAACCTCCAACACAATGCTGAATAATAGTGGTGATAGTGGACATCCTTGTCTTGTTCCTGATCTTAGTGAGAACGTTTTCAATTTTTCCCCATTAAGGATGATATTAGCTGTGGGTTTTTCATATATTCCCTCTATCATTTTAAGGAAGTTCCCTTGTATTCCTATCCTTTGAAGTGTTTTCAACAGGAAAGGATGTTGAATCTTGTCAAATGCCTTCTCTGCATCAATTGAGATGATCATGTGATTTTTTTTGCTTTAATTTGTTGATATGGTGTATTACATTAATTGATTTTCTTATGTTGAACCATCCTTGCATACCTGGGATGAATCCTACTTGGTCATGATGAACAATTCTTTTAATGTGTTGTTGGATACGATTTGCTAGAATTTTATTGAGGATTTTTGCATCAATATTCATTAGAGAGATCGGCCTGTAGTTTTCTTTTCTTGTAATATCTTTGCCTGGTTTTGGTATGAGGGTAATGTTGGCTTCATAGAATGAGTTAGGTAGTTTTCCCTCCACTTCGATTTTTTTGAAGAGTTTGAGGAGAGTTGGTACTAATTCTTTCTGGAATGTTTGATAGAATTCACATGTGAAGCCATCTGGTCCTGGACTTTTCTTTTTAGGAAGCTTTTGAATGACTGCTTCGATTTCTTTACTTGTGATTGGTTTGTTGAGATCATCTATCTCTTCTTGAGTCAAAGTTGGTTGTTCATGACTTTCCAGGAACCCGTCCATTTCCTCTAAATTGTTGTATTTATTAGCGTAAAGTTGTTCATAGTATCCTGTTATTACCTCCTTTATTTCTGTGAGGTCAGTAGTTATGTCTCCTCTTCCATTTCTGATCTTATTTATTTGCATCCTCTCTCTTCTTCTTTTTGTCAATCTTGCTAAGGGCCCATCAATCTTATTGATTTTCTCATAGAACCAACTTCTGGCCTTATTGATTTTCTCTATTGTTTTCATGTTTTCAATTTCATTTATTTGTGCTCTAATCTTTGTTATTTCTTTCCTTTTGCTTGCTTTGGGGTTAGCTTGCTGTTCTTTCTCCAGTTCTTCCAAATGGATAGTTAATTCCTGAATTTTTGCCTTTTCTTCTTTTCTGATATAGGCATTTAGAGCAATAAATTTCCCTCTTAGCACTGCCTTTGCTGCGTCCCATAAGTTTTGATATGTTGTGTTTTCATTTTCATTCGCCTCGAGGTATTTGCTAATTTCTCTAGCAATTTCTTCTTTGACCCACTCGTTGTTTAGGAGTGTGTTGTTGAGCCTCCACGTATTTGTGAATTTTCTGGCACTCTGTCTATTATTGATTTCCAACATCATTCCTTTATGGTCCGAGAAAGTGTTGTGTAAGATTTCAATCTTTTTAAATTTGTTAAGACTTGCTTTGTGACCCAGCATATGGTCTATCTTTGAGAATGATCCATGAGCACTTGAGAAAAAGGTGTATCCTGCTGTTGTGGGATGTAATGTCCTATAAATGTCTATTAAGTCTAGTTCATTTATAGTAATATTCAGATTCTCTATTTCTTTGTTGATCTTCTGTCTAGATGTTCTGTCCCTTGATGAGAGTGGTGAGTTGAAGTCTCCAACTATTATAGTATATGAGTCTATTTCCCTTTTCAGTGTTTGCAGTGTATTCCTCACGTATTTTGGGGCATTCTGGTTCGGTGCGTAAATATTTATGATTGTTATGTCTTCTTGTTTAATTGTTCCTTTTATTAGTATATAGTGTCCTTCTTTGTCTCTTTTAACTGTTTTACATTTGAAGTCTAATTTGTTGGATATTAGTATAGCCACTCCTGCTCTTTTCTGGTTGTTATTTGCATGAAATATCTTTTCCCAACCTTTCACTTTCAACCTATGTTTATCTTTGGGTCTAAGATGTGTTTCCTGTAGACAGCATATAGAAGGATCCTGTTTTTTAATCCATTCTGCCAATCTATGTCTTTTGATTGGGGAATTCAGTCCATTGACATTTAGTGTTATTACTGTTTGGATAATATTTTCCTCTAACATTTTGCCTTTTGTATTATATATATCATATCTGATTTTCCTTCTTTCTACACTCTTTTCCATATCTCTCTCTTCTGTCTTTTTGTATCTGACTCTAATGCTCCCTTTAGTATTTCTTGCAGAGCTGGTCTCTTGGTCACGAATTCTTTCAGTGACTTTTTGTCTGAGAATGTTTTAATTTCTCCCTCATTTTTGAAGGATAATTTTGCTGGATATAGGAGTCTTGGTTGGCAGTTTTTCTCTTTTAGTATTTTAAATATATCATCCCACTGTCTTCTAGCTTCCATGGTTTCTGCTGAGAAATCTACACATAGTCTTATTGGGTTTCCCTTGTATGTGATGGATTGTTTTTCTCTTGCTGCTTTCAAGATCCTCTCTTTCTCATTGACCTCTGACATTCTAAGTAGTAAGTGTCTTGGAGAATGCCTATTTGGGTCTAATCTCTTTGGGGTGCGCTGCACTTCTTGGATCTGTAATTTTAGGTCTTTCATAAGAGTTGGGAAATTTTCAGTGAAAATTTCTTCCATTAGTTTTTCTCCTCCTTTTCCCTTCTCTTCTCCTTCTGGGACACCCACAACACGTATATTTGTGCGGTTCATATTGTCCTTGAGTTCCCTGATACCCTGTTCAAATTTCTCCATTCTTTTCCCTATAGTTTCTGTTTCTTTTTGGAATTCAGATGTTCCATCCTCCAAATCACTAATTCTATCTTCTGTCTCTTTAAATCTATCATTGTAACTATCCATTATTTTTCTATGTTTGCTACTTTATCCTTTACTTCCATAAGTTCTGCGATTTGTTTTTTCAGTTTTTCTATTTCTTCTTTATGTTCAGCCCATGTCCTTTTCATGTCCTCCCTCAATTTATCGATTTCATTTTTGAAGAGGTTTTCCATTTCTGTTCGTATATTCAGGATTAGTTGTCTCAGCTCTTGTGTCTCATTTGAGCTATTGGTTTGTTCCTTTGACTGGGCCATATTCTCAATCTTTTGAGCGTGGACAGTTATCTTCTGCTGCTGGCGTCTGGGCATTTATTCAGATTTCTCTGGGTGTTGGACCCAGCAAGGTTGTAAGATTTTTCTGTGAAATCTCTGGGATCTGTTTTTCTTATCTTGCCCAGTACGTGGCGCACGTGGCACACGTTTGTCTCAAGTGTTTGGAATGGGTCTCCCCCAGTCACCGATCTCAGTGGCCTGGGGCTTTCGGATCCAAATCTCTCCGTTGGTTCAGGGGCCGCGCGTGGTGGGGGCGTCAGCTGCCGCGGCTTGAGGGGACCCTGTGGCTGGTTGCGGGCCGCAGCGGGCCTGGGGGATTCCCCACCGGACCAGGATGCCTCCCGTGGGGGGGGGGCTTCCGCGGCTTGGATAGCCCTCCTATCTGAGACTCGTATCCGCGGACTCGAAGCAGAGACTCGAAGCCTCCCGCACAAGAGGGGTGCCACCTGCCTCGGCTTGGGAAACTTGCTTCTCCAATACTCTCAGCCGGCCCGGAAAGGGGGGAGGGAGTAGCTCGGACCACCGCAGCTGCCGCTGATCGGGAGATCGCACGCCGCTCGGGGGTCTCACTGCAGCTGAGTCTCGCAGTCAGTCTAGCCAGCCCAGACTTTGGATAGCCCTCTGATCCGGGACTCGTAGCCGCGGACTTAAAGCCGAGACTCGAAGCCGCCCGCAGAAGAAGGGCGCCGTCTGCCTCGGCTTGGGGAACTTACTTCTCCGATACTCTCAGCCAGCCCCGGAAGGAGGGAGGGATTAGCTCGGACCGCCGCAGCTGCGGCCGCTCGGGGGTCTCGCCGCAGCCAAGACTCGGAATCAGACTTGCCAGCCCAGACTTTGGATAGCCCTCTGATCCGAGACTTGTAGTCGCGGACTCGAAGCCGCCCGCAAAAGTGTGGCGCCGGCCGCCTTGGCTGGGAAGCTTGTCTCTCCGAGTCTCCCAGCCAGCCCCGGAAGGAGGGAGGGATTAGCTCGGACCGCCGCAGCTGCGGCTGCTCGAGAAATCGCCCGCCGCTCGGGGATCTCACTCACCGCAGCTGAGTTTCGCAGTCAGACTAGCCAGCCCAGACTTGGTTACGCTGTGTGTCCATTCCCTGCTGTAGCCCCGGGAGTTGTTTTGTACTGTTTCTGTTCACCTATTAGTTGATTTGGAGTCGGAGGAACTAAGACGCATGTACCTTACTAAGACGCCATCTTGGATCGATTTCTGAGTTCATTTCTTTCTAAATAATGTAATTGTACTTTCGATAATAAAGGATTAAAAAAAGTATGGCTAAGCACATAGGGATCCTCAAGCACAGATTACAGAGCAAACTTGCTAGAGCACAGAATCTATATGAACACATTTTCCACAAAACAATATCTTTTTAAAAATAATAATACATATTTTATTAACCTACAATTTGTAATTATAAATAAGATTGTTTCTAGTGCAAGATTCAGCACCAGAGCTGCTTTAGTGCTTATTCTCAACTCTCAGTGGAGCATATCTATGTTCCAGTTTCCAGACGCTTACTAGAATATAGGCGCTAACATTTGCTTCCTTACTCTGAAGTTAATTTCTTTGCTTTTGCAGTAGAGAAAGAGTTTTTCATCTCTCCCTTCTTTATTCATCAGATTGATTGTCATTTATCTTTTCAGAATCATCCCATATTTAATGTAGCAGAAACATTTATGCTCACAAAATATCTACATGCTCTCCCACATTCCCTACCCTGTAGTTAAGTAGAGCCACATGATTATTTCTGATTAACAGGTCATAGTAGAAATGATATGTGCCATTTCTGGGCCCAAAGTGTCAACACACTCAAGAGCTGATAGGTAAGGCTCTAGCTCCCCTCTCTCTGCCTCCACAGTGATGACCATGGAGGCTAAGAGTGCAAATGGCAGAGCATCCATCAACTTGGGTCCCTGAGTGACTATGTGGAGCAGAGCTACTACTGACTAAAGTGCAGAAACATACCATTAGCAAGAAATAAACATTTACCTACACATTCGCAGTGTTCAACCACTGAATTTGGGGCGTTAATTTTTAACTGTGTTACAACTTATTCTAGCCTAACTTCTCTGAGAATCTTTTCTTGTAGTTGCTATTTCTATACAATCAATCACTATTATTTATGCTTGCAATTTACTTCAATTATTCCACTGAAATTATCATTGTTATCATATTAGTTTTTCATACTGGAGCAGGAATTTCTTATTGATCACAGAGCTTGACATCTAATAAATCTTGTGTATAAGTCTCCTGCACTTTAAAGTAAATTAATTAATGTTTTTCTTTTTTTTTTGAGAGATCAAAATAGAAAAGGACCTGGAGAGAATAAATTTCAGATACTATACACACAGAATTAAGGTTTCTGGAATAAAGAGATTTTTAGAAATCAGTTATTTAATTCCTTTATTTCACAGATGAGGAAATAAATTTGTCTGACTTACCTAAAGGCATACAGCTATCAAGCGAAAGAGATGTGATGGATGCTAAATGAGAATCTGAGGAGTACTTCCATGAGTAAATTACGTATTTGCAATTTTTATGTGTGATATGTAAAATTTATGCTGCTCATAGATTTTGATTTTTTTCCTGTTACTTGTTTTTGGTTGCTCCTTATTTCCTGGTTAGATTTTGGCTAAGAAAAGAAAAATTAATATAACATAGTATTATATAAATTTAAATTAATATTTGTGTCAGGATTAGTCTGTATGATCTAACAAAAAAATTACATATACTGCCTAATTAAAATAAAGCACCCAACCATAAGTACATACTGCTAAGTGAAAGAAGCCAGTCTGAAAAGGTTACATACTATACGATTCCAACCATATGACATTCTGGAAAAGGCAAACTACAGAGACAGTAAAAAGATCAGTGGTTGCCAGAGATTCAGGGTTGGGAGGAAGGATGAAGAGATGAGTAGGTGGAGCACAGGAGATTTTTAGGGCAGTGAAACTACTCTGTATGATACTGTAATAAGGGTGCATGATATTATAAATCTGTCAAAGACCATGAATCAAAATGTAAACTGTGGACTTTAGTTAATAATAACATATCAATATCGGTTCATCAATTGCAAAAAATGTACCACATTAATACAAGATGTTAATAATAAGGGAAACTAGGTAGGGGTGGCAGGGGGTAAATGAGGCCTCTCTGTATTTTTTTGCTCAATTTTTCTATAAACTTAAAACTGCTTTTAAAAAAATAAAGACTTTTTTTAAAGTAGTTTTAATAATAGATGTAGGATATCAATGTGACATTTCATAATCATAGACAATAAATATCTAGGGTCTTATACAGAACTTAGGGCACAATGGGTGTTCAATAAATGATTACTCCCATAATAATAATATAAAATAAGCTTATTGAGTGCTTGCTATGTGCTATATTATGTGCTTTATATATATTACAACATTCCTGTGAGATACGTATTTACATATGGGGAAAATGAAGCACCATGCCCAGGTTCACAAAGCCGGTAAGCAGGAAGCCAGAATTTAAACTCCAGTTTAAATGACACTGATGTCTACACTCTTAAATCACTATACAATAGCGTCTCTCTAGATATAGTAGCTATCACAAAATAAATTCCTTGCTATAAATACTAGGATGCTTAAATAAGAATACTAACTGGTAGTGCCAAGTTTGCTTAATTGTATAGGTTTTGTTCTGTCAGAACATCTTAAATAATAGTGGGAAGTAATGCCAAATCTTGACACAATACACATTTCATTTAGACATAATAATTAATAAAAGTAACCAATTTGTAAATTGAGGTCAACCATGTGTTGTACAATGAATGGCTCCACAGTAATAGCACTTTGTTTATTTAGTTGTAAATATCTGTAATAACTCAACATATCAAGGATTTTTTTTTCCATGATAACTGTCATGGATGTTATCTGAGACTGAACAAGAATAGGATGTGAACAGCAGTGTGGTCAGAACATAAAATAAAAGAGAGATGGTATAGTAAGATAAAACTGGGGGCAGGGAGGATAGGCAAGGACCATATCATGATGGCTTCAGGCTAAGGAGTACAGATTCTATGCTGCAAGGGGATAACGAAAAATCATTGAGGCCTTCTAAGCAGAGGAGGTGACATGATCATACCTGTATTTGTGAAAAATCACTCTGGCAGTAGTGTAGAGAATAGAGGGTGGTAATACTGGAAGCATAAAACAGGTAAAAGTCTATTGCAAGAAATAAATTACATCTGAACTGAGACGGTAGCAACAGAAAATGTAAAAGAATCACAGCTCAGTCCAAAGCAATGGCAAAAAGGGGAACAGCTATTTCAGGCCTAAATCTGAAACATTATGAGAATCATATCACCTTTGCCAAAATTACAAAAATAACCAAAATTAACAATGTGAAGTACTTTATTATAAATTTGAGGAAAATGGGCATCCTGTCTGTCACTTCAGTGAAAAGAAGAAAGCACAGAATTTTGAAATATGTAAAAACCTGAAGAAAATTCTAGACTGGCTTATATAAATGTGTGATTTGTGAGTAACAGAAAAGAAATCAGTGATTACTAGGCAAAAAAGCATGTTCCTTATGCCAAACAACTGAATTTTTCCAGTTGATATGGTTATTGGTATGCAGCAATAGAAAACAAAAAGGATGGAATGACAGGAAGCACTGGTGTTTACAACGTGAATGACAGACGATTAAGAAAGGGGAGGTGCAAGGGTAATTCAGTCGGAGAATTCTCACCTGCTATGCAGGAGACCAGGGTTCAATTTCCAGCCCAAGCACTCCACTCCCACCACAAAAAAAAAAAAAAAAATTCAACAAATGGTGCTGCAATAATGGAATAGTCACATGGAAAAAGAATGAAATGTGACCCTCACCATTCAGCATACAAAAAAAAAAAAGAATGAATGGCCAGGTGACATCATCAACATGATGATGTAGAAAAATCTACCCTCAGAATCCACTAAGAAAAGGAAAAATCTCTCCTCTCTCCATAACATGGTCACACCACCTGTATCAGCAAGTTCTCCTCCCACCACTCCAGCTCCAGTACCAGCTACTACCCCAGCTCCAATTCCAGCCCCAGCATAAGTGCAGGCTCTAGCTCCAGCACCGGTCGGGCCCCATCATCGGATCCGGCCAGGGCAGCAGCTATAACCTTGGCTGAGACTAGACACAGCCTCAAAGAAAGCCCCTACGCAGACTCCCGTGCCCGCGTTGTCCGGTTTGGCCATCCCAGGGCCTTTCACTGCGGCCGTGTGATCAAGCTGCTCCCGATCATTTTGGCCAACGTTGTGGACAGCTACCAGCAACGCAACGAGGGTGTAGCCTTAGTTATCACTCTGAACCCAGAACACTCTGCTGGGCACTGTAGACACTCAGTGGAAGTCACCAATAGCTTTTCAGTGCCACACCATGAGTCTGAAGATGAGGTGGCTGTTGACATGGAATATGTTAAGAACATGTATGAATTGCACAATAAAGTATCTCCAAATGAGACCATCCTGGGCTGCTACGCTACAGGCCATAACAGCACAGAGCACTCCCTGCTATTTCGTAAGTACTAAGCAGGAGGCCCCCTAGCCCTTTCACCTCACTGTGGACAGGAGTCTCCAGAATGGCCGCATTAGCATCAAGGCCTATGTCAGCACTTTAATGGGCATTCCTGGGGGTGATGTTCACACTTCTGACAGTGAGATATGCATATTATGGCACTGAACCCATTGGAGCTGACCTGATCATGAAGACCTATTTTAGCCACAAATGGGTTACTGGACCCTGAAGTAACTTACAGCAAGTAGGAGGAGCATCAGCTCACATCCAGGACTCCGTAAGTACAGTTCTGCAATATGCAGAGGATGTACTTCCTGGAAAGGAGTCAGCTGACAATACTGTGGGCTCCTTCTTGATGAGCCTGGTTAACTAAGTACCCAAAATAGTTTCCGATGACTTTGAGACCATGTTCAACAGCAACATCAATGGCCTGATGATGGTGACCTACCTGGCTAATCTCACGCAGTCATAGACTGCCCTCTTGTAAACCTGTGAATGGGTCTCAAGCAGGACTCCCTGAAACATGGGTCCCAGCCCAAGGACTCATTATGGAGTGAAGAAGAAATGCTTTTTTGTGTGTGTGTGTGGTCTTGACGCACACTGAGTTGTGACTAAATAAACATAGCCTACCTTTTGTCAAAAAAAAAAAAGAAAGAAAAAATCTCACTTGCTTGAATTCCTAAAGCACGACAGAGACTGGAGAAGGGACTCCACAAATGTTTAATGGAAGAAAAAGAAAACCAAATGCCAAAATCAGAAAGGAGATTTTTATCTCAGACCTGCCAGTCTAGACCCAATCCTTTCAATGGTCCCGTTCAGCCTGGGAGTTGCACAGAAGCAGCACGGCCTGGGTTACACCTGCCATAGATGCAGACACTAGGCCACTCACAGCAGCACGTTAGAACCTCATGTGCATCCAGGCACAGGGATTCAAATCCAAAGACCCAGGATGGAACACAAGCAGCTGAGGAACACCACATACAAAACAGTCCCCAAGGAAAAAAGAGACTGTAGCAGAATTGTTGGCAAGAGGTACAGACACTCAATTCAATCTTCGTTTGCTGGACCCCTAAAAACAAAAAGGACCTTTCTGGGTTGACTGCATCGGGGCCCCTCAGGTGGTATACCCTAATGGGATAGAAACTGGAGGCAAAAAAAAAAAAATGCTCATGGGAAAAAAAGAGGGTTAGAGGGAAACTGAATTGCTGTAAGATAGGACAGGTCCCAGAACTGAAAAGGATAATGAAAAGAGGATACGGAATGAAGGAAAGAATTTAAACGAACTATAGGATCTAGAGAGAATATCCTATACAAAAACAAACAGAAAAGATCAAGCTTCCCAGAGAAGGAATACAGGAAAGTTAGCTTTCTCATGAGGTGAAATAATTGCTATAACAAGTGCCATCTTAAAAACTGTACTGCTTATCCAAAGCAAGAATCAAATCAGAAGAGCTCAGAAAATCTGAACAGGTAAACACAAGCTGCGCTAAATGTACAGTTTAAAATAGTCACAGATAAACAGAAATTGAGAAAGTTTGCCAACAAAAGACCTACCCTACAAAAAAATGTTAAAGGGAGTGCTTCAGGTTGAAAGGAAAAAAACAGGAAAGAGTGGCTAGGAGTAGTGTGAAGAAGGGAAGATCTTCAGCAAAGGTAACTAAAAGTGTAAATGCAAAACCCACAAGTACTGTATCCTCAATATATACCTCTACTCTTAAATTTCTAAAAGAGTCAGAATACAATTGAATAGGAAAAAGTCACATTTTCCAAAATATAAAAGAGGTAATGGGGACAAATACAATAAAAGAGGAGAAACAGAGGGATAGAGGAGCAGAGAACATGTATGCTATTAGAGCTAAGATGGTATCTTTTCAAATTAGTTGGTTATAAATGTAGCTTGTGTAATAAAAATCCAGCAGTAACCACAGAGAAAGAATTTTAAAAATATACAGTAACAGAAATGAGAAAGAGATCTGATAGTAATATCACAGAAGATCAATGATACAGAAAAGGGGGACTGCAATAAAATAAAAGGGAAACAAGCAAAAAAAGATACGACATATTAAACCAAAGGACAAAATGGCTGTCTTTACAATATTAACAGTGAATATTCATGAATTAAACGTCCCAATCAAAAGACACAGATTGGCAGAACTGATAAAAAAGCACCATCCAACTATTTGGTGCTTACAAAATATTCACCTTAAACCCAAACACAGTTTGAAAGTGAAAGCATGGAAAAAGATAATTCACACATATATAATCAAAAAAGAGTTCAATAGCTATACTAATATGGGAAAAAATAAATTTTAAGTCAAAAGCTATTATAAAACACAAAGAAAGACACTATATATTAATAAAAGGGGCAATCCACCAAGAAGGAGTTACAATCATAAATATTTATGTACATAATCACAGTGCCCCAAAACATGGGAGGCAAACACTGGCAAAACTAGAGAAAGAAATAGACACCTCTACATATAACTGTTGGAGACTTCAATATACCACACTCATTAACAGATAGAACATTTAAGCAGAAGTCCAGTAAGGAAACAAACAACTTGAATAATATGATAAATCAACTAGACTTAGTAGAGATAAACAGCACTGCACCCCAAAACAGCAGGATATACATGTTTCTCAAGTGTACATGGATCATTCTGCACGATAGATCAGATACTGGGTCACAAAAGAAGTCCCACTCAATTTTAAAAGACTGAAATTATGCAAGGTACCTTCTCTGACCACAATGGAATGAAGCTGGAAATCAATAACAGGTAGAGAACTGGAAAACAAAAAAATACAGTAGGATTTTGTTTTATGTGACCAATATGTTCCAAGACCCTTTGCTTAAGCTGAAAATTCTGTCATTCTCCCTCTCCTTCCTCCCTTTGTCCCCACCCCAGCAACCACCCCACCCCTAGGTCTCTCCACCCCCTCCCTCAGAGGAAATAAATTGGCAGTGACTAAACGGAGGTCAGGAAGGCACCTGAGGGACCCTGGGTCAGCACTCTGCTCTGCCACCCCCGTGCACCAACCTCACTGCTGCCATGCTGCAAGGCATTATATAGGGTGTTCATAATAGCAAACTTTTATTTAATAAGTATTTCTTATATAAACACACCCATCATACTTTTTTAATAAGTAAGGCAAATAAACACTCAAGTAACAAGTCAACAAAATAAAACGCAGAAATAATTTTTTTTAATTTTAATTCCCTTTCTCAATTTAATTTATTTTTTGATTGCCAATCACTTATACCTGAATTCACACATACTGATTTCACATAAAAACAAGATCCTAATGGATATGGAAGTTAACACACTCTTAAACAATCAGTGGGTCAAACAAGAAATTAAAAGGGAGATAAGTAAATATCTTGAGACAATGAAAAAGAGAACACAACATATCAAAACTTATGGGGTACAGCAAAGGCAGTGCTGAGAGGGAAATTTACAGCACTAAATGTTTATATTAAAAAAAGGAGAAAGAGCTAAAATCAAAGACCTAACTCCATGCCTGGAGGAATTAGAAAAAAGATTGGCAAAGAAAGAAAAGAAAAGAAAGATTATAATAGAAATAAATGAAATAGAGAGTAAAAAACAATAGAAAGCATTAGCAAAACCAAAGATTGATTGTTTGAAAACAGCAATAGAATTGACAAATCTTTAGCTAGACTGACAAAGGAAAAAAGAAGCTCAAAATGAGAAATGAAAGAGGAAATGTTATACTGACCCCACAGAAATAAAAAGGATCAAAAGATGTTACTATGACAATCAATTAGATAATCTAGATGAAATGGTTGACTTCCTAGAAACCACACAACCTTCACGGATTCTAGAAGAAATAGAAGAACACGACAGACAAATTACAAGTAAAAAGACAGAATCAGTCATCGAGTTTCTCAATATAGAAAAACTTTCGTGCATCAAAGGACATTATCATGAAAGCGAAACAACAACCTACTCATTGGGAGAAAATATTTGGAAACCACATATCCAAGAAGGGTTTAATATCCAGAATATATAAAGAAGTCCAACAGCTCAACAATAAAAAGACAAACAACCCAATTTAAAAACGAACAAAAGACTTGAATAGTCATTTCTCCAAAGAGAATATACAATGGCTAAAAAGCACATGAAAAGATGCTCAATATCATTAGCTTTTAATGAAATGCAAATCAAAACCATCTCATACCACTAGAAAGGTAACTATTTTAAAAACAACATAAAATAGAAGTTTTGGAGAGGATGTGGAGAAACAGGAAGACTCATTCATTGCTGGTGTGAATGTAAGATGGTACAGCTGCTGTGGAAGACAGTTTGGCAGTTCCTCAGAAAGGTAAGTACATAATTACTATATAACACAGCAATCCCAGTACTAGGTATACACTGTAAAGTATTGAATGGAGGGACTCAAACAGATATTTGAACACCAATGCTCATAGCAGCATTATTCACAACTGCCAAAAAGATAGAAGCAACCCAAATATCCATCAACTAATGAATGGGTAAATAAAATCTGGTATATATGCAATGGAATATCATTCAGCATTAAAAAATAATGAAGTTCTGATTCATGAGACAACATGGATGAACGGTGAAGTCATCAGGTTGAGTGAAACAGCCAGACACAAAAGGACAAGTACTGTATGAGCTCACTGATATGAAATAATTAGAATAAGGAAACTCACAGTCAGAAACTAGAATACAGGTTACCAGGAGCTAGGTTAGGGGTAGGGAATGGGGAGCTAATGTTTAAATTGTACAGATTTTCTACTGGGGTATAATGTAATGTTTTGGTAATAGATGATGGTAATGGTAGCACAATATTGTGAAAGTAATGAACAGCACTGAATTATATATATGAATGTGGTTAAAAGGGGAAATTTTAGATTGTATATGTTACTACAATACAAATTAGAAGAAAATACATAGGACTGTACAACACAATAAGCCCTACTGTAAATGATGGACTATAATTAACAGTACATTTATGAAAGCAATGAGTAGGGATTGCTCTATCCAGAAGCTTCACTGAAGGGAATAAATATTTGAGGGAAGGTAAATTGAACATGTTATCACCGTTGCCAAATCCAATGCTCCCTTCTCCCTAAACTGCCCAACTCATAGCACCGCTGTTTTTCTTTGTGCAGCAATAGTCACGGATTAGAGCAGGGATAGGCAGTCAACTCAGAGGTAGCCTATCTGTAGGGTGGGTGGCCAAACTTCACGTGGCATGGCATAAAGAACACAGATGCTTCTTAATAAGCCAATCAAACCAGTTCTTTATAGATTTTAGACTGAGAAATATGAAGGAGACTGGCCAACCAAGACTGAGAGAATATCAGAGATACAGTAAGCACTCAGTTTCTGTTCTGTTCCTATCTGCTTTCAGGTTCTAACATGTGTTTATATCATTCCAGTGAATTCCCTAGTCCCTTAAAGAGCACAAATGAAAAATTAAAAAAAAAGAAAACATAGAACCATATCACACAAAGTGAACCCTATAGTAAACGATGGACTATAGTTAATAGTATGATTATAAAAATGTTGTTTAGTGAACTGTAACAAATGTACCACACTAATGCAAGCTATTAATAATAGGGTAGTAAATAGGAACTCTGTACTTTATGCTTGGCTTTTTTTGGTGCCATTGCGGAGTGTGGAGGGTGTGGGTATCCAGGCACAGGGTTCCAGGCACAAGTACACGGGTGGTGGGGGCAGGGGTACAGGTGCATGCTTGCATGGGGCAGGGCCAAGAGGCAGATGCATACAGGGGCTCAGCACAGGTGCAAAGGGCACAGGATGGGAGGCAAAGCATGGAGAGGCGCTCATGCAGGGGGTGGTGAGGGTGGGGTGCAGTGGTCGAGGGGGCAGGGTATGGGTGTGTGGGTGCCCAAGCAGGTGGGATGTGGGTGTGTGCTGGAGGGGAGTGGGGGGTGGGGGGGGCGCTGTCGAGGCAGGGTTGCACGTGCATGGGCAGGGGTTGTGGCACAGATGTGCATGTAAGCGCTTGCAGGAGAGCAAGAGCAGTTGAGGGCAGGCATTCTGGGGGTCCAGATGTAGTACCTTCAATGAACAACGCGTGGCTTACTTCCTAGTTTCCATGAGGGCTCCAGGCCTCCATTTGGAAAGGGGTGCCTTAGGCTCATTGCACTAGCTGGATGGTCTTCAGTTCTGAGTCTTAAGTCCCATTCCTCAGCTTTTTCAACTAGACCTCTCTATGTAGTGTAGAAGACCCTCTCAGGTCATTTGCACCCTGCAATTGCTGTCCAGGTCGTTTTTCTGTCACTTCTCTAGATGCTCCTTGGAGCAGGGGTGAACTAGGTCTATCCTGTCCAGCCATCTTCCTGGATACCAAATCTGTGGTCAGCTGATCTTCAGAAGGCCGCCAAATCCACTGAACTGGGACAAAATAGTCTTTTCAATTATAGGAATGAGAAAATTTATATAAATAGCCAAAAGAATGAGAGAGGACTCTTACCTTATATCCCATACAAAAATGAACTCACAGTGTATCAAACACCTAAATACAAGAACCAGTATCGTAAAACTCCTAGAAGAAAATATAGGGAAACATCTTCAAAACCTAGTGATATGAGGTAGCTTCCTAAATTTTACACCCAAAGTATAAGCAACGAAAGATAAGATAGATAAATGGGAATGCTTCAAAATCAAATTCTTTTGTGTCTCAAAAGACTTTGTCAAAAAGGTAAAGAGGCAGCCAATTCAATGGGAGAAAATATTTGGAAATCACACATTGGACAAAGGTTTGATATTCTGTATACATAAATAAATCATACAACTCAACAACAAAAGAACCCAATTTTAAAATGGCCTAAAGATATGAACAGGCATTTTTCCGAAGAGCAAATACAGATGATTAAAAAGCACATGAAGAGATGCTCATGTTCACTAGCTACAAGGGAACTGCAGATCAAGACTACAATGATACTACTACCTTACACCTATAAGAATGGCTGCTATTAAACAAACAGGAAATGACAAATGTTGGAGAGGATGTGGAGAAATTGGGACTACTTATGCACTGCAGTTGGGAGCTGCTATGGAAGGAAGACAGTTTGGTGTTTCCTTAGAAAACTAAATATCAAGCTGCTGTATGACCCAGCAATACTACTACTCGGTATACAATACCTAGGACAGCTAAAAGCAGTGACACAGACATTTGCATACCGATATTCACA
This sequence comes from Tamandua tetradactyla, assembly GCF_023851605.1. Taxonomy (NCBI): domain Eukaryota; kingdom Metazoa; phylum Chordata; class Mammalia; order Pilosa; family Myrmecophagidae; genus Tamandua; species Tamandua tetradactyla. The sequence continues at coordinate 53,895,410 of NC_135339.1, forward strand.
GCAGCATTGTTCACAAATGCCAAAAGATGGAAAAACAATCCAAGGGCCCCTCAACAGACCAGTGGATTAACAAAATGTGATATATACACACAATGGAATATTATGCAACAATAGGACGAAATGACTTCCTGAAGCATATGACAAAATGGATGAACCTTGAGGACATAAAGCTGAGTAAAATAAGCCAGACACAAAGGATAGATACTATATGACTTCGTTTTTATGACCTTGGTAAAGGTAAACTCAGAGGTTTATAATACAAAATATAGGGGACCTAGAGATACATGGAAGCCAGAGATGGGTGAACGGTTAGCTAATGAGGTTGAATTTAAATGTAAGGGAATAGATAGACGTGAAGGCAGTTCATTAGTGGGTCTAAAAGTAATATGGCCAAATTGAAGGTGAACATGATTGAAAGAGGTTGTATAAAGGCATGTATCCCACCAAATAACAGTACAAATATAAAGAAGTTCTTGCATGAACTACTTCAAAGGTATGAAGTTTGTACAAAGAGTTTACAATATTGGGGTGTAGGGGGAAAACTATTATTGCATCCTGTGGGCTATGTTTAACAGGAATACATCAATAGTACCATAGCAATACCAGGGGTATATAATGGGCAGAGGTGGGGTGAGGGGACAAGGGGAGGTTTGGATTTTCTGTTTGGTGAGGTTGTGTTTAGCAGTTATTTTTCTCTTGGGAGCAATGAAAATTGTCTAAAATTGAGAGTGTTGATAATTACACCACTAAGTGAGGATAATGTGAACATGGATTGTTGACTTTGGACATTATACAAGATACCCAATGGATGGAGGTAGAGGAAGGATACACTCACTGAGAAGTAAAATGGTGAACTGTGGTGTATACATGAAGTCAAATATTGTGCTGCTACAGAAAGGAATGAAGTCATGAGGCATGCAACGTGGTGAATGAACCCGTTGGACATTATGTGATACAAAATAAGACAGAAACAAAAGAACAGATATTGAATGGTCTCTGTCATGGTCAGGTTCCTGTGTCAACTTGGCCAGGTGGTGGTGCCTGTTTGTCTGGTTGGGCAAGTGCTGGCCTGTCTGTTGCCATGAGGACATTTCATAGAATTAAATCATGATCACAGCTGCATCCACAGCTGATTCCATTTGTAATCAGCCAAGGGGAGTTTCTTCTACAATGAGTGATGCTTAATCTAATCACTGGAAGTCTTTTAAGGAGGATTCAGAAAAGACAGGCTCTCTTCCTGCTTCAACCGGTAAGCCTCTCCTGTGGAGTTCGTCCAGACCCTCCAGTGAAGTCATCAGCTTCACAACCTGCCCTACAGATTTTGGACTCTATGTTCCCATGGTTACATGAGATGCTTTTATAAATTTTATATTTACGGATATTTCCTGTTGATTCTGTTTCTCTAGAGAACCCTAACCAATACAGCTTGGTACCAAGAGTAGTTCTTAAGAAACAGAATTTTAAAAATGGGTTTTTACAATTGGTTTTCTACTCTGACTGGACTCAAAGGCACTGAGGACTCTGATTCCTGTAATTAGAATGATACTGCCAATCCATGAGGTGAGTCGGCAAAAGAGATAGTCAAAATATCACCATTTGATTCTTCTAATGCTTCGCTTGTACTAAGCTGGACTTGGGGGGATAATGTTTTGACACCTTTATGGAGTTTTGTGGAAATAAGAGGTATAGAGATGTTGGCTGGTTGTTGTTAGATACACTGTATACATTAATGAGTAAAAGGGATGGGCTTAAGGCTTCAAATGAGAAGCTTACGCAATGCTTCTGTGAGTGTCCTGAAGGAAAAATCTTACGTCATGTAGAAGTAGACTTGAGATCTCTGAAAATCAGACTCAGAATCTTATTGTTAGAGTAGCAACTTTACAACATAAACTGAAATCTCAATCTTGCATGATGTCTGTCATTAAAGTGAGGGCATTGATTGGAAAGGAGTGGGACCCTGAAAAATGGAATGGCGACATATGGATTGATAATGATGTCGGTGGCAAGGTTGAAACCCTAGGTCATGGCTGAGTCTTCTCTAAACCTTTAACAGTCTGCTCTGAGGACACAGCTACCCCACCTCCAGCCTGCCTTAAGGAGTTGGCCACCCAACCTCCACGTGAAGGGATTAGCCCTAGAGTGATTAATCCTGTTTCACCAGATGAAACTGCAAATGAATGCCCTGAAGCAAATGGCTTGGAAAATACTTCTAATTCTTTTCATGACCCACCCCCACCACCCCTCATTTCTTCCAAACCTATAACTATATTAAAGTCTCAACAGGCCCCTAAGGGTGAGGTACAAAGTATCACACATGAGGAGGTATATTATACTCCAAAAGAACTGTGTGCATTTTCTAATTTATATAGACAGAAATCAGAGGAATATGTGTGGCCATGGATTTTAGGGTGTGGAATAATGGTGGGAGGAATGTAAGGCTGGATCTGGCTGAATTTATTGATATGGCCTCACTAAGCAGAGATTCTGCATTCAATGTTATAGATCGAGGGGTCAGAAAAGGCATTAACAGTTTGTTTGGATGGTTGGCTGAAATATGGATTCAAAGGTGACTGATATTACCTGAGGTTGAAATGCCAGAACTGCCCTGGTATACTATAGATGAGGGGATCCAGAGGCTTAGAGATACTGGAATGTTAGAGTGGATTTATCATGCACAGCCTGCTCTTACACCCCAAGAATGTCTGGAGGATGCACCTTTCACCAGAGCAGTGAGAAATAAATTTGAGACTAGCGCCATCATCCCTGAAGAGCTCTATAGTTGCCCTTCTCTGTAGGTCAGATATTACTGTGGGAACTGCTGTCACTGAGCTGGAATCCCTAAACACAGTGGGGATGACTGGATCCCAAGTTGGCAGCACTTAATCACCAAAGATAGGGTGGGCATGATTATTATAATAGACAGCAAACTCAAAGCAGGAGTCAAAATAATCTGACACGTACAGATTTGTGGCGGTGGCTAGTAAATCATGGGGTACCTAGAAGTACCATAGATGGGCAGTCTACTAAATTCTTGTTTGAGCTGTATAAACAAAAGAGCTCTAGGTCAAGTGAACACAGTCTAACTTGAATTACAAAAACACAGAGTCATGGCCCTTAATCAATTTCCAGACTTCAGACAGTTTACAGACCCGGAGCCCCTTAAATGAAGGGGCGATCAAGTCTCTTTGGGAGAAAACCCTGTTACACTGCCACAGATTTACACTGTTAATCTTCCTCCAAGCCTTCCCCAAGGAGACCGATGACCTTCTACCAGGGTAACTGTGCATTGGGGAAAAGGAAATAATTAGATATTTCAGGGATTATTAAACACCGGTTCAGAAGTGACATTAATTCCAGGGGACCCAAAACATCACTCTGGTCCAGCAGTCAGAGTGGAGGCTTATGGCTATCAGGTGATCGATGGAGTTTTAGCTCAGGTCCATCTCACAGTGGATCCAGCGGGCCCCCGAACCCATTCAGTTGTTATTTCCCCAGTTCCAGAATGCATAATTGGAATAGACATACTGAACAACTGGCAGAATCCCTACTTTGGCTCTCTACATTGTGGAATGAGGGTTACTCTGGTGTGAAAGGCTCAATGGAAGCCACTACAACAGCCCCTCCCTAGCAAAATAGTAAAACAGAAGCACTACCAGATTCCTGAAGGGACTGCAGAGATAACTGCCACTCTTAGGGACTTGAAGGATGCAGAGGTGGTGATTCCCACTACATCACCATTGAACTCTCCTATTTGGCCTGTGCAGAAAACAGATGGGTCTTAGAGGATGACAGTGGATTATTGTAAGCTCGACCAGGTGGTAACTCCAATTGCAGCTGCTGTTCTGGATATGGTATCATTGCTTGAGCAAATCAATACATCCCCTGGTACCTGGTATGCAGCTACTGATCTGGAAAATGCTTTTTCTCAATAGCTATTAGTAAGTACTACCAGAAACAGTTTGCTTTCAGCTGGCAAGGTCAGCAATATACTTTCACTGTCCTACCTCCAGAGTATATAAACTCTCCAACCCTATGTCATAATCTTGTCCGCAGGGGCCTTGATCATTTCTCCCTCCCACAAGACATCACACTGGTCTATTATATTGATGATATCATGTTGATTAGACCTAGAGAGCAAGAAGCAGCAAGTACTCTAGACTTATTGGTAAGGCATTTGAATGTCAGAGGATGAGAGATAAATCCAACAAAAATATAGGGCCTTCCACCTCAGTGAAATTCCTAGGTGTCCAGCGGTATGGGACATGTTAAGATATCCCTTCTAACATGAAGGATAAGTTGTTGCATCTGGCCCCTCCTACAACCAGAGAAGAGGCACAATGCCTAATTGGTCTCTTTGGATCTTGGCCACAACATATTCCTCATTTGGGTGTGCTACTCTGGCCCATTTATCGAGTGACCAGAAAAGCTGCTAATTTTGAGTGCGGATCTGAACAAGAGGAGGCTCTGTGACAGGTCCAGGCTACTGTACAAGCTGCTCTGCCACTTGGACCATACGATCCAACAGATCCAATGGTACTGGAAGTGTCAGTGGCAAAGAGAGATGCTGTTTGGAGCCTTTGGCAGGCCCCTATAGGAGAATTACAATGCAGACCCTTAGGATTTTGGAGCAAAGCCTTACCATCTGCTGCAGATAACTACTCTTCTTTTGAGAAACAGCTTTTGGCCTGCTACCGGGCCTTAGTAGAGACTGAATGCTTAACCATGGGCCACCAAGTTACCATGAGACCTGAGTTGTCTATCATGACCTGGGTGTTGTCTAACTCACCAAGCCATAAAGTTGGGCATGTGTAGCAGCACTCCATCATAAAATGGAAATGGTATATACAAGATAGGGCCAGAGCAGGTCCTGAAGGCACAAGTAAGTTACATGAGGAAGTGGCCCAAATGTCCATGGTCTCCACTCCTGCCACATTACCTTCATTTTCCCTGACCAGAACTATGGCCTCTTGGGGAGTTCCTTTCAGTAAACTGACTGAGGAAGAGAAAACTTGGGCCTGGTTTACAGATGGTTTGGCACAATATGCAGGTACCACCCAAAAATGGACAGCTGCAGCACTAAAATCCCTTTCTGGGATGTCCTTAAGGGCAGTGAGGGAGAACCCTCCCAGTGGGCAGAACTTCAAGCAGTGCACCTGGCTGTTCATTCTGCTTGGAAGAAGAACTGACCAGAGGTGCATTTGTATACTGACTCATGGGCTGTTGCTAATGGTTTTGCTGGATGGTCAGGGACTTGGAAAGACCATAATTGGAAAACTGGTGACAAAGAGGTCTGGGAAAGAAGTATGTGGTGCATAAACCTTTCTGAGTGGGCTAAAAACATGAAGATACTTGTGTCTCATGAGAATGCACACCAGAGGGTGACTTCAGCAAAAGAAAGTTTTAATAATCAAGTGGATAAGATGGCCCATTCTGTGGATACCAGTCAGCCTCTTTCCCCAGCAATACCTGTAATTGCCCAATGGACTCATGAACAAAGTGGTCATGGTGGTAGGGATGGAGGTTATGCATGGGCTCAGCAACATGGACTGCCACTCACCAAGGCTGACCCAGCTACAGTCACTGCTGAGTGCCCAATCTGCCAGCATCAGAGACCCACACTCAGCCCCCCATATAAGACCACTCCCCAAGATGACCAGCCGGCTATATGGTGGCAGGTTGATTACATTGGACCACTCCCTTCACGGAAGGGGCAGCAATTTGTTCTAACTGGAATAGACACATACTCTGGATATGGGTTTGGTTTCCCTGCACGTAATGCTTCTTCCAAAACTACCATCTGTGGGCTTACAGAATGCACTATCCATCGTCATGGTATTCCATACAGCATTGCTTCTGATCAAGGAACACACTTCACAGCAAATGAAGTGCAGGAATGGGCACATGCTCATAGAATTCCCCAGTCTTACTATGTTCCCCATCATCCAGAAGCAGCTGGATTGATAGAACAGTGGACTGGCCTTTTGAAAACTCAATTATGGTGCCAATTAGGTGGCAATACCTTGAAGGACTGGGGTAATGTTCTCCAGGAAGCTGTGTATGCTCTGAATCAGCATCCACTGTATGGTGCTGTTTCTCCAATAACCAGGATCGATGGGTCCAGGAACCAAGGGGTGGAAATGAAAGTGGCACCACTCACTATTACCCCTAGTGATCCACTAAGAAAATTTTGCTTCCTGTCCCTGCAACCTTGAGTTCTGCTGGTTTTAGTTCCAAAAGGGGGAGTGCTTCTACCAGGAGCAACAACAATGATTTCATTGAACTGGAATCTAAGACTGCCACTTGGTCACTTTGGGCTACTCATGCCCCTGGATCAACAAGCCAAGGTGATTACATTGCTTGCTGGGGTGACTGACCCTGACAATCAGGGGGAAATAGTACAGCAACTACACAATGGAGGTAAAGAAGAGTTTTTCTGGAATACAGGAGATTCCCTAGGGTGTATTTTAGTACTACCATGCCCTGGGATTAAAATCAATGGAAAACTGCAACAACCCAATCCAGGCAGGACTACCAATGGCTATTCAGGAATGAAGTTTAGGTCACCCCACCAGGCAAAGAACCACAGCCAGCTGAAGTGCTTGCTAAGGGTAAAGGGAACATAGAATGGGTAGTGGAAGAAGGTAGTGATAAATATGAACTAGGACCATGTGACCAGTTACAGAATTGAGGACTGTAATGCTGTCTTATTCATGCTATACTACTTAAGTTGGTAAGTTATCAAGTTTAAGAATACATATTACCCAAGGACTTGCATCCTATTCTGGGCAGATTTAATGTGTTTCCGGTTATGTACAGGACAGCTGAGTATCAGGAAAAAAATTTGTCTTTTATTGTTTTCTGTTTAGAAATTAGGTATGGTTTAAGGTGATGTGTATAGCTGCCAAGTTGACAAGGAGTGGGCTGTTATGCTCACGTTCATGTGTCAACTTGGCCAGGTGGTGGTATCCGTCTGTCTGGTTGGGCAAGTGCAAGCCTGTCTGTTGCTATGAGGATGTTTCATAGATTTAAATCATTATCATGTCAGTTGCATTCACATCTGATTCCATTTGTAATCAGGCTAGGGGGGTGTCTTCTACAATGAGTGATGCTTAATCTTATCACTGGAAGCCTTTTAAGGATGATTCAGAAGAGATAGGCTCTCTTCCTGCTTCGGCCGGTAAGCCTCTCCTGCGGAGTTCGTCCAGACCCTCCATCAGAGTTGTCAGCTTCACAGCCTGCCTTACAAATTCTGGACTCTATGTTTCCATGATTATGTGAGACATTTTTATAAATTTTGTATTTATGGATATTTCCTGTTGATTCTGTTTCTCTAGAGAGCCCTAACTAATAGTTTCATTCAGAAAATACTTACAAGAAAATTGGGGCAGAAATTCTTAACTCTAATATAGCACTCACATTTAGTCCGGAGCAGTTATAGTTATTTCTAGACATTAAGAGGCTGTGCTATATATGTATAATCTGGTATTTCCCTGGAACTGTAGGTACCTGTGTGACACCTAAGACTCAGAGTAGGAGTTCTGCAATTCTGAAGGTCAGCAATGCCATATACAACAACTATTAAAGAAATTGAAAAAAGGGATCAGGCTTCAATTAGAGATAAGAAAGAAGTCCACTGGGTTGGGACTAAGGTAAATCAGAATACAGGAGTAAGGAAGACATTATATTTTAGAACTTCACCTACTCTATGAGAACAAAGGAAGAGAGGTTTATTTTGTCCAAAACCTAAATTTTCTGTAGTACATAATCTAACTCAACCTGTCTGGATAGATCATTTGAACAACCCAAGCACAGGGAGCCCAGAATAGGAATGAATGCTTGGGATTCTGTATAGTTCAATTTCTGGATACATTCCCGAATATGCTGAGCAGATAATTTAAAAGTACTGAAAAAATAAAAATAAAATATTTTTAAAGTACTGGCAAAGTCCCTTAAAGGATGAGAGAAAAAATATAGAACTATTAAACTTTACCACTGGGGAACCCTAGATACTGTCTCAAACATTAGGGATGCCAAGTCAATAGGCCAAGCCTTTTTGATCTTGAGACTTCCTCTCGTGAAGCTCACTTATGTAGCAGAGAAGCTCAGCCTACCTATAGTTATGCCTAAGAGTTAATTCCAGAAGACCACTTTTGTTGCTCAGATTTGGCCTCTCTCTCTCTCCCCCTCTACCCAGCTCTCCAAGTGAAATTACTACCCTCCTCCCTACCTGGGACATAACGTCCAGGGGTGAAATTCTCCCAGGTAACGTGGGAGATGACTCCCAGGTATGAGCCTGGCCCTGGCACCATAGCACAGACAATGCCTTCCTAACCAAAACAGGTAAAAGAATTGCAACAAATAAGCTATCAGTGGCTTGAGAGAGTTCAAATAGAGTCATGAGGCTACTCTGGAGGCTACCCCTATGCAAGCTGCAACTAAATATTGAATTTATCATGGTTTGCCAAACCCCAACCAAAAGCATCCCTGTCAACCCTAAAGAATACCTAGGGCTTTATCAGAGATTCTACAAAGGTTCCATGCATTATGATTATTTTCCAGAAACCTACACTCCAGATGGGTTCCTAGGCTAGATAAGTCCTAAAACTCAAAGGGGCCAGCCTCTCCAGAGCATCAACTAGTTTCATTCCCCTACCCCATATTACTGACAGCCCTTTCCAACATGAAAAAGTTAGAATGGGCATAGCCCAAATACTTCTAAAAAGAGTAAGACCTCTAAAGGAGAAAGATCAAAGGAGAGGTAGAGTTATAACAGAGAAGATAGGATTTAACGAATGAGTATGGCCACTGAATCATTATATTGATATTTCTTTTAGTCTCCAGCATCTTGGAGCAGATAAAAGTAAAAACTTAAAATTGTGGAACTGTAACCCAAACCAGACTCTGAAATCTGTTCTATAACTAACTGTTACGGTGTGCTTTGAAATTTATTGCTTTTTAATATTGTTATGTTTTGAATTAAAAAAAGAAAATTAATTTAAATTTAAATTTAATTTTTAAATTAATTTTTTAATCAAATGTTATATACATATCCAAGTTACAAGTAACTTAAATAACTAGTTATTCATATAAGAAAGGCTCAGTAATGTATTATTTTACAACATAAGAAAGGATCCTATACTTACAGAGTTGACTATAAAACTAGGAAAAATAAAAACAGGACAAACAGTAGGGAAATCAAAACTTTCCAGAGCTTTCTAAACTCCACACATTTCCTCATTCATCTTCTCTTGATCTCTCTTTGTTCTCTCGTACTCAACTCTAACTAAAAATAAGCAAGTTAACTTGCAAACACAATGCAAAAAGCTGCTACTCTGGCAATACTGGCTGTACTTTTTTAAGCTATTTCTTTCCTTTTTCAAAAAGAAATTAATACAAAATTAGACATATACCAATCCTGAGGAGTTCAGAGAGTGCATTCTATCTCTTAATTCAATGAGTGTGTCTGAGAGTGTGTGTGTGTATGAATGTGTGGTAGGAAGGGATATAGGTTGAAAAAGGCAACAACTACAGAGCCTGAGCTTGATATAGAAGGATGTGAAGGAAAGCATCAATACCACAGAATTTAGAGATATATTCATACTATAATATCAAAATTCAAATTATCAGATATCCTAGAACAACACATCTTTCTCATATTAGTTCTATCTCTGATAACAAATTTTTGGACAAATTTTTCACTGGACCTCATGTTCTTTTCTAAAAATAGAAACATTGCTTTAAATGCAGATTCTATGGCCTGCATCACATAGCCCCTACATTTATGACCATAGATACAGAGTGTATGGAAGAGGGGGAAAAGCATGGATTTTTTGAGTCAGAAACATCTCAATTTTAAACAAAGCTCTGGCCATTATTAGCCATTTTACCCTTTGGCAAGGTACATATAACCTACTAGATTATTTCTGTAAAATGGGAACAACATCTTCCTTACAGGATTGTTGTGTGATTGTGTGTGAGAAAATCCATGGAAAATGCTTAGCACAGTGCAAGCATTCAAGCCACCACCAGAACACTAAAAAAATTGGAGATATCTTGATTTTGGACTTCTACCCTCCAAAACTGCAAGACAATAAAATCCTATTGCTTAAGGCAACCAGTCTATGATTTTGTTTCAGCAGCCCTAGCAAATCAAGACACCTCTTATTTAGAACATAAAGGGCAAAGGGCACAAGATTTTCGATATATAAGATTGTTCCAGTCATCCCGCTGGGCAGTTTATATACATTCACACACATACACACACAAGATTATTTTGAATGGTGTGGACTGGACTGCTTTTTTAATGCAAATATTTTTGAGAGATCTCATTTAGAAACCTTCAAATCCTTTTTATTTATAATCTTCCTTCTCCTTTCCTGTTTTCTAGTTAGATTCCACATCATGCAGATTCTTCCATGCCTTAAACTGGCCTAGGGGATGCACTCATTACCTCAAGCAAGAACTACAAACCTCCTTCCCTTACTCTCTTCCTCCTCCGTCCTCCAGTTTAACGCTACACTCCACAGATTTCATTATGTAGTTCCTCTATTTAAGAAACGCCAATGGCTTCCCACTAACCACAGAATAAAGTCCAATCTTCTCTGCCTAGTGATCTAGCTTCACCCCCCATGCAATTTCATCTCCCACGAGTTCGCAACATGCATCTATTGAGCTAGCTTCATTACTCCCTAATTCTTCCCTTTAAGCCTTGCTCATACTGTTTTCCCCACTATATAACTTTTCCTACTTTCTTCTGCCCATCCAAATCCTACCATCCTTCAATGGCCAACCAGCTAAAATAATTACCTTTGCTTTAAGGCCTTTCTTCATAGTTCTGCACACATTGATCTCCTTTTTCTGATTTCCTATAGTGCAAATTGTTTCTATGGTTCACTGTTGATTTTACATACTGCTTTGCTTTGTTATATTTTCATGCATTTGCCATGCCTGCCCTGAGGCAAGAACTTTTTTTTTTTTTTTAACTCTGTCTTTGTATTTTCCGTAGCACCTAACACAAAGCTAAACAGAAAGGATGTTCAATAATTCTGGCCCAGAGCATCTATTAACCCATTTACACAGGCTTCAGATCAAATCCTCAAACTTACACTATCCCTATACATCTTATGTTTTCCTTCAAGTTCTTTCTCCTCACTTTTCACCCACTTGACGGTTTCCTTGCCTTCATTGTAGACAAACTTCTTTTTCAAATTCTAAACTGATTTCTTCCATTTCCCTTCACCTCTCTAATCTACGTAAAATCTAGCTCTTTCTTGAACTCATTTCATTCCTCACTAGAGATTCATCTGATTTAAATGCCAAAGTAGACACCCTCAGTTGCCACTCTTATTTCTGCCTCACCTTTTGACTGTTTTTTCTTCCTTGTTCACCACTTTTTTCCTAATGGCTATATTATATCAGCACTAATTTATAACATTCTTCTCCTCATTGCAATTCAACAACCAGTAAATTCAATATTCACATCATCAGTCCTTCATATCCATATACTACTTTAAATTCTTTATTCTTTTTTTATTCTATTGACTTGTTCCGCCTTCAAAGCAGCTAGGCTAAACCCCAAACACTGAAGTCTCTGAGGGCTCTATCTAGAACCTCTTAAGCATCCCTAACTAGAGCCACTTTGACTGCCATTTCGGTCAATTCCCTACCACACCTTATTTCTGCTGTGCTTCATAATTTAATTCATTCCTTTCACCAGTCCATTTTAAATGCTGCTCCATAAACCACACTTGGGGGAATGTAATTAAAAACATAGATTTCTGGGCCTCACACATGGAGTTCCAATTCAGTGTCCGTATCCAACTTTGGTTAAACCTGAAGGATTAAACAACAAAACAAAACACTCATGCCTGAGCCTCATCCCCAGAAATTCTGATTTAATTGACCTGAATTAACATCTGGACACTGATAGCTTTAAAATTTCCCCAGGTGATTACTGTGCATCAAAGGTTGAAAACCAGTACTCTAAGGTGAGGCCTGGGAATCAGGACTTTAACACCTTGCCAAGGTAACTCTGGGGTTCAGTCACATTTGTGAACACACTGATAGGTGCCTTCTGGCTAGAATGGACTTCCCTCACACTTAGGTGGCCTTAGGATCAATAACTGTAGGGCTGCTCTTTCCAGCACCCGCTCTTCCACCCCTTCATCTTTCTTTAAATTATAGTTGAACCTCTTCAACCTTATTTAGGCTCTCCACAGTCTGGCCTATTTATTTTAGTGAGCAGTTACTTTAAACTGCTTTCACACTTTCATAAATGTGATAAAATTATTTTGGGCCACTTGAATTAAGTCATTCTAGATAGAGAGAGATGTTAGCTGGGTGCTAACAGAAGAATCACTGAAATGGCCCAAAGAAAAAGTTACTGATGGCAAGCCCCAGGACTCCTATTTAATCCATAATGACACTGAAAACAGTCACAGAGACTCTTTCCCTGCCCCGCACACCAAGAATTTCCTCACCCACTGGTGAATACAAGTAATCATTAAACTTTCCTTGCCTTTGGAAGGACCAAAATATATTTTCTCGATTTAGGCTTTTCAATGCTATAGCTCAGTCAATTCTAGCTCCGGAAATCTGAGAAATGCACACATATTGATAAGACCTTCCTCTTCTTGCTCTTCTAATTCTTGCCACAAAATCTAAGAAAAAGTCCTTTTCCCTCGGTGCTTATGACAAACCTCTGTCAATTCAAATAAGAGCCATGTTAAACAGTCATTAAAACAAAACAAAACAGGTGCACGGTTAGTTCAGTGGTTAGAATGCCCACCTTCCATGCGGGAGACCGGGGTTCGATTTCTGGACCATGCACCCAAAAACAACAACAAAAAAGAACAGAACAAAACAAAACAACAATGTTCCCAAATCTGAAAGACCTTGAAAAGCACCAGGAATTGCCTTCTCCTCATCCTCTTCTAATCTAACGTACCTTCTTAAGGTTTAATTCAAGATGTAAAAAATCTTCTTGAACTCTATTCTTCTCTTTGATGAGTAGTACAAATCCATAATCCTTTATTCACAATTCAAAAATCCTACAAGCACTTAAAACTGAAAGGCTGTAATTCATTTCATGGCAAAACATGACCTGAGCTGAACTCTTATAATCAAACCTGACCTGAACTGACATGAGGCTACCTATAGTCTGATTTTATCCCATTAGAATGGACAATGCATCTATTTCACTGTTAATATGTTTGATTATAGGAGTTGGCCTATAACACAGGGCATGTGCACCATATTTCCTTTCTAAAATCTGAAAGACTCTGGAATGCCAAAACCCTAAGGATTTCAGATAATAGGTCACAGACCTATAATCCCAACTGTATCAATTTCTGCAAGTTTTCATCCCAAACCTTCAAGTTTTCATTACACTGAGATAAACAGGGTTTTGTTTTGTTTGGGAGGGAGTTGGTGCTTGCTTGAGGACCTAAGTCCATTCATGAAACTGTTTCTATAAATACATGCATTCATTATTTTAAACAAAAGATTTAGAAATGAGTTACTGAAACACTATTTGTGACTGAAGAATGTCCTATATAAGCTTTGAAAACCTAGGATGCCAGCAGCAGGAATTAGATCTGCAAGCAGTTGGATGACAAATTCCTTCAAAGTTTGTCCAAAGTAATTCCATATCCCAGCTCCAATTTACCAATCAAAACCGTAACTGTATTTTTAACTGTCATTTTATTACTGTCCATAATTTGCTGCACTGTTTTAACCCGAAGAGCCTGTTCTAACAATTTCCAGTTAGCACATTTTGAACATCCTACGGAATCAAAACATTATTCCTAATACTTTAAAGAAGAGTGAGCTATTTTAGTACATTCTAAATTTAAATGAAATACAATTACGGATAAAGAAAATATATAATATTCACTAAACTTTTACTATTTTTTCACCCACAGGTGCGTGGCATGTCATGGCCTTTAAACAAAGCAAACTTTCAAAAGTATTTAGATATTATGCCAAATAAAAGTTTCAAAATCAATGGCTAATTTTGTTGTGTGCTCCAAAGTAACCAGAGTCAAAACCAGCAGTAAAAATAGGGAGGGGGCGGAGAAATGTCCCATTACATCATAGTTTGAAACGTCTGAGAGCGCTCTCCAAATAACCCTTCAGAAAATCCAGCTTGAAAAATCCTCCCTGTCAAGCCTGGATGATTTGAGATTAAATAAAAGGTTAAAAGAGCCTCCCCGCCTCAAGTCACATGTCCGTACCATATGAAAAACAAAACCATCACCGATGCATCTACCTCCCACTCCCCTGTCAGCAACGGAGAGGTCACAATTAAGCGGCACCTCGCCGCAGAGCCTGTGCAATCTGAAGGGGGGAGGGAAAGAAAAGCCAAGAAAAGAGGGAAATCTCTGCGCCTCAACCGCAGGCAGGCACCGCTGTAGAAAAACCACTCCCGCCTCGCTGACATCTTTATCCTCATCCAATAGATAATGCCGAATCCAAGATGCAGGTCATTTCCCTATAGAAAGTGGGGGCCAAAAAAAAAAAAAAAAAGAAAGAAAAAGAAGAGAACCCAAAACATCGAGGGTGGAAGGTGCAGCTCACGAAGTGTTCGGGGCTATCCACGAAGCACAACTCTTATCTCCGCCCAAGAAAGGGCGGCTGAGTACGTCTCCTCGGCCACCTCCGGGAGTCCCCGGAGGAGACGCCGGCCTCGAGGCGCCCCTCGCCCTCTGCCCGACGCCCGCCGTCCAGGCGCCTCGCGGCCCCCAACCGGCACCTACCGCAGCCGCGCCGGCGCCCGCCGACACGATAGGCGGCAGCTTCTCGCGCTCAGGCTCCTTCCCTTTTTTCTCCTCCGGCGCAGCCGTCGCCACCGCCGGCGGCGCGGCGGGCGAAGGCACCCGACCCGCCTCACTCATGTCGGGCCGGGCGGCAGTGGCCGCCAGGCTGCTGCTGGGGCTGGCGCTGCTACCGCCGCGGCCGCGAGAGGGCTCTGACCACGGCTTTCAACCACCGCCGCCGCCCCGCCCCCGTCCGCCCAGCGGCCCCGCGCGCGCGCCCGACTGCCGCGCTCCCGCCCCTCCCTCCTGCCGCCTCCGCGTGCGCCGGGCTCTCGGACACTGCTGTGCGCGCCTCCCGCCGGCCCCGCGCCGCCGTCTCTGTGGTCCCGCCCCGACTCACCGGTGGCTGGGTCTGGGACCCGAGCCGTAGCCACCCGCCCCAGCAGCGCCGTCAGCCCGAGGTGGAGGAGGCGCCGCGGTCGACGCTGAGCGGCCATGTTGTTTGCAGCCTGTTGCCCGAGATGACGAGAAAGGGACCCCTGCGCCGGGCCCGCTGCACAAAGTCTGGTCTCGGGGATACACTGCGAGGCCTGGGAAGGGTCGGGTGGGGAAAGAGAGCGCTCGGCGGGCGCAGCAGCCTCTCAGCCGGACGGCCTGGCCTGGGGCGCCTAGAAACTCGGGCGAGCCCCCTCACCTAAGAATTTGTGCTGTGGGCCTTTCTCCTCGGGGCGCATTGAGCCGACCCGACTCGGAGCCGTTGCCCGCCTGGGCTCTGCCTGCCCGCCTGCCGCCTCTCGGGAAAGGAGGCCGAGAGCACGGCATCTTCAGCAGACAGCCGTTCTTCGTCGACTGAGTCTTTGTTGATGCTCTGATAGCTAGCCTCCACCTACAGAGGAAAGGCCTGGGGATAAGAGGGGGAGAAGTTCCCCACCACAGGGCAGGACTGCCAGGCCACACATTTCCATCCCACGTTCCTGCTCGCCCTCTTGACTGCCAAACCGCCTCTCCCTTCCGGGCCCTCGCGCCTGGGTCTTGCTCTCTCCTTGCATCCCTTTGCTGCCTTATTTCTCTTCATTTTTCCTTTCCTCCTGTAATTTACAGAAGAAGATTCCCAAATGCAACTGCATAATCCTTAATATCAGATCGTTTTAAAATATGGGTAAGAATCTTAAAGATAGAGAGGAAAGCTTGTAGTCATGATGTTGAAACAGCCCTAACCGCCACTACCGAGACATAGACAATTTCTTTTCCTTTCTTACCGCCCCCTCTTTCCTTTTCTCAGTAGACTGGAATGGCGAGACACCCGATCTAAGAAAAGGGAAAGGGTAAGAATGCGCTGTACCACTGATTAAAAATAGGGACTTTCTCTATATTCGGGGTCTGTAGATTTTTAGGTTGTGGCTTTGTTATTTTGTTCCACATTGAGTGAATTTCCAGATCAAAGATATGACGTTTCAAATATAAGAACCAAAAGTGTCTAGAAACAAACCCAAAGGTAATTTTTTGATTATCTGTTGTTTGCATAATTCAGTGTATTCTTGATCATTAGCTTAACTAAGTACCAGTTACAGCTTCCCGTAGTAGCTAAAATGAGATTGCATGTTTTTCAAACCCAGAATTTGTAACAAGCAGATCGGCAGCAAGCAATGTACTGAATAAGTGGTATTTAGGATTGCCTTGTAAATGATAAATTCTGGCTTTTGTTTATAGGAACATTTTCAAGTTTTAAAATAGTTGCTGTTACCACCTATTTGTTAATTTTGAGAATGGTATGGAGTAAGTGCCATATGGTCAGCAAAAAAAAGTATTTCAGTGCTAATTAGCCTTGGAGGGAAATGATGTATAGAGACATTACATTGAAGCATCATTCTCCTCCTTTGTATTTTTCTTGAATTCCTATTCAGGATTTTCTTTCCTTCTTAAGCCTCATTCCATACAGGAATGTAAAATTATTTCCCACCTTTAGCAGGTCAGTTTTCTGATTATTTGGTACAGCAACAATTCAAATGTTATTTTAGAAACTGAAGACTTGATTTTTTTCCGACTTTAATGCAATTTTTAAAAATTTTTGTTAATAAAATCAACATGCAACATGAACATTCTTTTTTTTCATCACACACTTTAATGCAGTTTTACTGAGATATATTCATATACCATACAAAGCATCTGAAACATAATCACTGGCTTAGAGTATCATCACAGAGTTTTGCATACATCACCATGATCAATTTTAGAATATTTTCACTACTCCAGAAAAGAAATAAAAATAAAAAAGAAAACCCAAATCCTCCTATTCCCCCATTCTGAAGCCTTTATTTTAATTACAATTCAAGATATTATGTGACCTTAAATCTAAATTGATAGAACAAATGCTAGGGGAAAAGGTATTGTTTTCTATTGTTCTCAACTAGATTCAATAATTTGCTATAAAAATGCCTGGATGAGAAACAACTTGAATTACATGCCTTATGCTTTCTCTTTTCATGTGTGAGACCAAATAAAAGTGTGTCTGTACATGTAGTCACATTCAATAGAACGAAGTGCTTAGATATTGGCAAAACAAGACAAGTCAAAAATTTTCATTTCTGCTACTGTAACAGAATAAATAACAACCCATTTCTAAACAAGTTGACTGAATTAATTCATCCTGTGAGTTACGTATCTATAACAATAAGTAATTTATTTCAGTTTTCTTTTGCTTCCCATTAAATATATTGTTCTCACTTCACCGGCCTATTCACTCAAGAATGCTCATGCACTCCAGGATGGGGGTTGAAGGAAGGGGCATGGAGGCTGCTGGAAAACCACAGAGTAATGACTGAGGGAACTGTTGAGCTTGCGAAACACATTCCCAACGGCCACCAGCATGCTTCTTGGGACCCTTGTGGGAGAAGGCACAGCTGTTTAGCAGAAAATAGGACTATGGCCATTCGTACTAGATTTGAGATGTTTTTTAGTT
Source organism: Tamandua tetradactyla (assembly GCF_023851605.1). Taxonomy (NCBI): domain Eukaryota; kingdom Metazoa; phylum Chordata; class Mammalia; order Pilosa; family Myrmecophagidae; genus Tamandua; species Tamandua tetradactyla. The sequence goes on from NC_135339.1 coordinate 53,913,125, forward strand.
ATGCCAAGCTTTTGTGAGAAGTGCAGCAGTGATGCATACAAGAATAAATTCTAACTTTGGAAAAACTGAGTTAGGCAGAAGAAACAGTTCACCCTCCTAAAACCAGATGTAAAACCTGAGCTTATTAATAGTATGCCTGTGGGGAGTTGGCAAGGAGGGGGGTGGAGAGGAGTGGTATATCCATGGAGGAAAAGAAAGGACCAAGTTAAAAGGTAATGAAAGATATTAATTATACATTTTTATTTTAACTATGTACAGCAATACTAATGGGAAAAATAGCAAAAAAGAAGTTCTGACAGAATGGTTTATAACTATAACTATAGAAGGTATAGCCATGAATTAATGCTATTTAATTTTTAATAAAACATTTTTTTCACATTTCAACTGAGTGTTATTGTAAAGTAGTAAACTTGGATTTTAGCTATGTTGACATTGTGAAAACCATTAGAACTCTTCCTTAGGTTCAGTGACTTTTGAAAATTACTATTTAATTTTACATTACATTTCATTTCAAAAAAGTTAATTAAAAAATGCAGATTAACAACAACAAAAAAAATAAACACTTCAAATTCTACCCAACTTAAGATAGTCAATCTTGGGCGGGCCGCGGTGGCTCAGCGGGCAAGAGTGCTTGCCTGCCATGCCGGAGGACCCCGGTTCGATTCCCAGCCCCAGCCCATGTAAAAAACAAACAAACAAACAAAATATAATAAAATAAGAAAATGTTTAAAGATGTTTCCCTTTCTTCCTCCCTTCCTTCCTTCCATCCTTCCTTCTCTGTCTTTCTTAAAAAAAAAAAAAAAAAAAAAAAAGATAGTCAATCTTAAGACCTTGTCTATGTATCACCATATACCTACATCTGTATAAACATATACACACGTGTTTTTGCTTTGTTTTATAAAAACAACATACTGGAATATTGCTTTGATTCTGTGCAATTCATTCTTTAGAAGATCCACAATGGTGTGGTAGGTCTTTAACTTTAGAGGATGATAATTTTTTTTAAAGTGAGCCAGGATGACAAATAGAATGGACGATCATCAAGCTTTGTATTTTTAATCAACCCTCTCCTGAATCTGTTCTCTTTCTGATTCTCATTGTCATTGACCTTGTCAAGGCCCTCACCACCTCTAACCAAAGTTATCCCAATAACCTGCCAACTGGTTTGTCTGTAGTGTCTTACCTGCACCAATCTTCCATACTGCTACTAGAATAACTTTTTTCAAAATACATAACTTTATGCCATTCTTTTGCTTATAAAACTTTGTTTTTTTGAAGCCTTTATGATAAAAATCCAAACATCCTAGTATTACATTCACCTGAATTCTTTACAAAGAAGACATTTTCCTACTGTCTAATTAGAATCGATTGTTTTTACTTTCCGCTCCCAGAATATGTTGTACATACTTCCATTTGTGTACCTATTACATTGCATCTTACTTATTCCCCCACCCCACATAGGTCATGGCAGACTAAAGGGAGTTCTGCTTGCTAAACTAGTTCCATAGAAACACCACATGTGAAATTCTTCAGTCTTACCTGGGCATTTTAAGACGTATTTTATCTCTTAGCCCTGGCTTTACATATGTTTTCTCATAAAAGGCAAAAAAATAAACAAAACAGCAACAACATAAAAATGATAAATGACACATTAGAAGCCTCCAGGCCATGATGCACCTATTTCACATTTTCTTGACTCTAGTAAGTTAAAAGAAACTCGTGAACGTTTTAATATTGTTGAAGACATCAAAACAGGTAAGTATGGCAAACATGGCTATTCATTCTTTTTTATCTTGCCAATAGAACACTGATTGAAATTGGAATAGCAATATGCCCAGTTAAAGTCTTTTTTTCTGGACTTCCTTGCAGCTAGGGGTGAGCATGTGACATAATTCTGGCCAATATATGTTGTAAGCTGAGTGTTTCGGGGTAAGTTTTTGCTACTTTCATCCTACCTAATACATGATATGATGTTTAGATATGGAGGTAAAATCTCATGACCATGAATCTTCAAGCATGAAGATGAAATGACAAAACACTAAGGTTGGTGTAGTTAAAAGAAGAAATCTGGGGCATTCCTGGAATTGTCTAACAACTACACCAGTTTAGGACTACTTATATCTGAATTTCTTGTTTTGTAATAAAAAATAAATCCCTATCTTGTTTAAATCCCTATTAATTGGTTTTCTATCATTTGCTGCTAAACATATTCCTGTCACATACAATCACACACACACAAACACATTTTTCCTTGGGTGAGCCCCAACTAGTAAATTGGTTGAATTTCTAACGATTTAACCGGTTTTGGTTGTATAGCCATAGCCTTAATCAAGTAAAATGTCTCTTCTCTTTATTTTAATTCTATGATCAATAGCCCGGGAATTGTAATAACCTTTGTGAAAGCATGAACTTCTTCATAATTTTAAAAGATACTTCTATATTTCTGTTCATAATTCTGGAAAGAGTTATTGAAGAGTGACTTTAATTTCTAACTTCCAATTTTAATTAATTGTGTGATCTTGGAAAAAATCACTCACCCTCTCTTTGAGTTAGTTTCCTTAGTTGTGGATATTGTGAAGACAACTGAAAAGAAAAGTAGAAAACTTCTTTGTGAATTATGATGTATTTTAATAAACTCAATGAGCACTTGCTGGCTGCTGAGAAGTGTTAAGTATTTTCCATGAATTAGTACATATATTCTGAGTTCTCAGGAACTTTCAGTATCACTACAGATTAAGGACTCATCCCAATTTAACAGATGTGGGATTGAGGAATCATAGCCAGTAAATTGTTCAGATCCCTCTTTTCACTCTCCATAAAGCCCAGAATAGTTGCTAAATAAATGTTTATGGCAGGAATGGATGAACAATTTCTTTTGTATTCCTGTAGTTGTATATCATTTAGGATGGTGTAAATCCATAATGGATTGGCCACAACAAGGGACTACTGCTAAAACCTTCTCAGCACCTTCCTGTTGCCCGGTATCCTGATGGAACATTTTCTACTAGAAAAATAATCACCCTTAATTAAGCTGGCAATCCAAGTAATTGTTGATTAATAATATCTAATAATAATTTCCATTGCCTTTAGAAGTTTTTAAGGACAGAAACAGAGGATTTTCCCATCTGTTATACAACTTCTAGCCCATTGGAGCTCAACAAATATTGTTGAAACAATGAATGTTAAATGTCTCACAGAGTCTACTTTCTAGGGTCTATAAATGTTACAATGTCACAATCATGCTTTGATTATGAGAGCAGCAGAAAGTACATTTGGGAAAGACTTTTAGTAAATCCTATGTTTTTTATTTTTATTTTATTTTTTAAACTTTTTTTATTAAAAAAATTAACAAACGAAACATTAAGATATCATTCCATTCTACATATACAATCAGTAATTCTTAATATCATCATATAGTTGCATATTCATAATTTCTTAGAACATTTGCATCGATTTAGAAAAAGAAAAAGACAACAGAAAAATAAATAAAACGATAATAGAGAAAAAAAAAGATTATACATACCATACCCCTTACCCCTTGCTTTCATTTACCACTAGCATTTCAAACTAAATTTATTTTAACATTTGTTCCCCCTATTATTTATTTTTATTCCATATGTTCTACTCTTCTGTTGATATACTAGCTAAAAGGAGCATCAGACACAAGGTTTTCACATTCACAGAGTCTCATTGTGAAAGCTATATCATTGTTCAGTCATCATCAAGAAACATGGCTACTGGAACACAGCTCTACATTTTCAGGCAGTTCCCTCCAGCCTCTCCACTACATCTTGAACAACAAGGCGATATCTACTTAATGCATAAGAATAACCTTCAGGATAACCTCTCAACTCTGTTTGGAATCTCTCAGCCATCGACACTTAGTCTCATTTCACTCTCCCCACTTTGTTCGAGAAGGTTCTCTCAATCCCTTGATGTTAATTCTCAGCTCATTCTAGGGTTTTTCTCAGTCCCTTGATGCTGAGTCTCAGCTTATTCCAGGATTTCTGTCTCACGTTGCCAGGAAGGTCCACATCCCTGGGAGTCATGTCTCATGCAGAGAGGGGGAGGGTGGTGAGATAGCTCGTCATGTTGGCTGGAGAGAGAGGCCACATCTGAGCAACAAAAGAGGCTCTCTTGGGGGTGACTCTTAGGCCTAAATGTTAAGTAGACTTGACCTATCCTTTGTGGGGTTAAGTTTCATATGAACAAACCCCAAGACTGGGGGCTCAGTCTATAGCTTTGGTTCTCCACACTGCTTGTGAGAATATCAAGAATTCAACTTGGGGAAGTTGAATTTCTCCCTGCTCTCACCATTCCCCGAAGGGGGCTTACAAATACTTTTCCAGTCACTGATCAAATCACTCTGGGATTCATCGGGGCATCACTCTGGACAAACCAACAAAATCTCATGTCCTACCTGAGATTCCAAGTACTTATGACATTCAATCAACTATCTACATGAGTTATATTAGGAAATGCTCTAGTCAAAATATAAATTTTGTAACAAATAAACATTTTTTGCTTTAGTCTCACACATAAGGTGACATTTTGAAGTATTAATTATCATCTATTTTCAGCACCCTGCAATAATGCCATTCCTTTGTTCTTCCTCATGCAAAAACATTTTTAAAATTTGTACATTGTACATTTCACTATTATTATACACTCTAGGCATTCCTAAATTATACCATCTCGATCTTTAACATCTATCTTTCTTTCTGATTTCATTTATGTCCCCAGCCCTCCTCCCTCTATCATTCTCACATGCAGCTTCATTCAGTGTTTTAACATAATTACATTACAGTTAGGTAGTATTGTGCTGTCCATTTCTGAGTTTTTGTATCCAGTCCTGTTGCACAGTCTGTATCCCTTCAGCTCCAATTACCCAATGTCTTACCCTATTTCTATCTCCTGATGGTCTCTGTTACCAACAAAATACTCCAAGTTTATTCACTAATGTCAGTTCATATCAGTGAGACCATACAGTATTTGTCCTTTAGTTTTTGGCTAGTCTCACACAGCATAATGTGTTCAAGGTCCATCCATGTTGTTACATACTTCAAAAGTTTATTCTGTCTTAAAGCTGCATAATATTCCATCGTATGTATATACCACAGTGTGTTTAGCCACTCGTCTGTTGATAGACATTTTGGCTGTTTCCATCTCCTTGCAATTGTAAATAATGCTGCTATAAACATTGGTGTGCAAGTGTCCATTTGTGTCTTTGCCCTTAAGTCCTCTGAGTAGATACCTAGCAATAGTATTGCTGGGTCATATGGCAATTCTATATTCAGCTTTTTGAGGAACCGCCAAACTGCCTTCCACAGTGGTTGGACCATTTGACATTCCCACCAACAGTGAATAGTGTGCCTCTTTCTCCACATCCTCTCCAGCACTTGTCATTTTCTGTTTTGTTGATAATGGCCATTCTGGTGGGTGTGAGATGACATCTCATTGTGGTTTTAATTTGCATTTCTCTAATGACCAGGGACATTGAGCATCTCTTCATGTGCCTTTGGGCCATTTGTATTTCCTCTTCTGAGAAGTGTCTGTTCAAGTCTGTTTCCCATTTTGTAATTGGATTGGCTGTCTTTTTGTTGTTGAGTTGAACAATCTCTTTATAAATTCTGGATACTAGACCTTTATCTGATATGTCATTTCCAAATATTGTCTCCCATTTTGTAGGCTGTCTTTTTACTTTCTTGATGAAGTTCTTTGATGCAAAAAAGTGTTTAATTTTGAGGAGCTCCCATTTCTTTCTTTCTTTCTTCAGTGCTCTTGCTTTAGGTGTAAGGTCCATAAAACTGCCTCCAATTATAAGATTTATAAGATATCTCCCTACATTTTCCTCTAACTGTTTTATGGTCTTAGACCTAATGTTTAGATCTTTGATCCATTTTGAGTTAACTTTTGTATAGGGTGTGAGATACGGGTCCTCTTCCATTCTTTTGCATATGGATATCCAGTTCTCTAAGCACCATTTATTGAAGAGACTGTTCTGTCCCAGGTGAGTTGGCTTGACTGCCTTATCAAAGATCAAATGTCCATAGATGAGAGGGTCTATATCTGAGCACTCTATTCGATTCCATTCGTCAATATATCTATCTTTATGTCAGTACCATGCTGTTTTGACCACTGTGGCTTCATAATATGCCTTAAAGTCAGGCAGTGTGAGACCTCCAGCTTCGTTTTTTTTCCTCAAGATACTTTTAGCAATTCAGGGCACCCTGCCCTTCCAGATAAATTTGCTTATTGATTTTTCTATTTCTGAAAAGTAAGTTGTTGGGATTTTGATTGGTATTGCGTTGAAACTGTAAATCAATTTAGGTAGAATTGACATCTTAACTATATTTAGTCGTCCAATCCATGAACATGGTATGCCCTTCCATCTATTTAGGTCTTCTGTGATTTCTTTTACCAGTTTCTTGTAGTTTTCTTTGTATAGGTCTTTTGTCTCTTTAGTTAAATTTATTCTTAAGTATTTTATCCTTTTAGTTGCAATTGTAAATGGAATTCGTTCTTGATTTCCCCCTCAGATTGTTTATTACTAGTGTATAGAAACACTACAGATTTTTGAATGTTGATCTTGTAACCTGCTACATTGCTGTACTCATTTATTAGCTCTAGTAGTTTTGCTGTGGATTTTTCAGGGTTTTCAATGTATAGTATCATATCATCTGCAAACAGTGATAGTTTTACTTCTTCTTTTCCAATTTTGATGCCTTGTATTTCTTTTTCTTGTCTAATTGCTCTGGCTAGAACTTCCAACACGATGTTGAATAACAGTGGTGATAGTGGACATCCTTGTCTTGTTCCTGATTTTAGGGGGAAAGCTTTCAGTTTTTCCCCATTGAGGATGATATTAGCTGTGGGTTTTTCATATATTCCCTTTATCATTTTAAGGAAGTTCCCTTGTATTCCTATCCTTTGAAGTGTTTTCAACAGGAAAGGATGTTGAATCTTGTCAAATGCCTTCTCTGCATCAATTGAGATGATCATGTGATTCTTCTGCTTTGATTTGTTGATATGGTGTATTACATTAATTGATTTTCTTATGTTGAACCATCCTTGCATACCTGGGTGAATCCTACTTGGTCATGATGTATAATTCTTTTAATGTGTTGCTGGATTCGATTTGCTAGAATTTTATTGAGGATTTTTGCATGTATATTCATTAGAGAGAATGGTCTGTAGTTTTCTTTTTTTGTAATATCTTTGCCTGGTTTTGGTATGAGGGTGATGTTGGCTTTATAGAATGAATTAGATAGCTTTCCCTCCACTTCAATTTTTTTGAAGAGTTTGAGCAGGGTTGGTACTAATTCTTTCTGGAATGGTAGGTAGAATTCACATGTGAAGCCATCTGGTCCTGGACTTTTCTTTTTGGGAAGCTTTTTAAGGACTGATTCAATTTCTTTGCTTGTGATTGGTTTGTTGAGGTCATCTGTTTCTTCTTGAGTCAAAGTTGGTTGTTCAAGCCTTTCTAGGAAGTTGTCCATTTCATTTACATTGTTGTATTTATTAGCATAAAGTTGTTCATAGTATCCTGTTATTACCTCCTTTATTTCTGTGGGGTCAGTGGTTATGTCTCCTCTTCCATTTCTGATCTTATTTATTTGCATCCTCTCTCTTCTTCTTTTTGTCAGTCTTGCTAAGGGCCCATCAATCTTATTGATTTTCTCATAGAACCAACTTCTGGTTTTATTGATTGTCTCAATTGTTTTCATGTTCTCAATATCATTTATTTCTGCTCTAATCTTTGTTATTTCTTTCCTTTTGCTTGCTTTGGGGTTAGTTTGCTGTTCTTTCTCTAGTTCTTCCAAGTGGAAAGTTAATTCCTGAATTTTTGCCCTTTCCTCTTTTTTGATATAGGCATTTAGGGCAATAAATTTCCCTCTTAGCACTGCCTTTGCTGCATCCCATAAGTTTTGATATGTTGTGTTTTCATTTTCATTCGCCTTGAGATATTTACTGATTTCTCTTGTAATTTCTTCCTTGACCCACTGGTTGTTTAGGAGTGTGTTGTTGAGCCTCCACGTATTTGTGAATTTTCTGGCATTCTGCCTATTATTGATTTCCAACTTCATTCCTTTATGATCTGAGAAAGTGTTGTGTATGATTTCAATCTTTTTACATTTGTTGAGACTTGCTTTGTGACCCAGCATATGGTCTATCTTTGAGAATGGTCCATGAGCACTTGAGAAGAAGGTGTATCCTGCTATTGTGGGGTGTAATGTCCTATAAATGTCTGTTAAGTCTAGCTCGTTTATTGTAATATTCAAATTCTCTGTTTCTTTATTGATCCTCTGTCTAGATGTTCTGTCCATTGATGAGAGTGGGGAATTGAAGTCTCCAACTATTATGGTATATGTTTCTATTTCCCTTTTCTGTGTTTGCAGTGTTTGCCTCATGTATTTTGGGGCATTCTGGTTTGGTGCGTAAATATTTATGATTGTTATGTCTTCTTGTTGAATTGTTCCTTTTATTAGTACATAGTGTCCTTCTTTGTCTCTTTTAACTGTTTTACATTTGAAGTCTAATTTGTTGATATTAGTATAGCCACTCCTGCTCTTTTCTGGTTGTTATTTGCATGAAATATCTTTTCCCAACGTTTCACTTTCACCCTATGTTTATCTTTGGGTCTAAGGTGTGTTTCCTGTAGACAGCATATAGACGGATCCTGCTTTTTAATTCATTCTGCCAGTCTATGTCTTTTGATTGGGGAGGCCAATCCATTAACATTTAGTGCTATTACTGTTTGGGTAGTACTTTCCTCTACCATTTTGTCTTTTGTATTTTATATGTCATATCTAATTTTCCTTCTTTCTACACTCTTCTCCACACCTCTCTCTTCTGTCTTTTCGTATCTGTCTCTAGTGCTCCCTTTAGTATTTCTTGCAGAGCTGGTCTCTTGGTCACAAATTCTCTCAGTGACTTTTTGTCTGCAAATGTTTTAATTTCTCCTTCATTTTTGAAGGATAATTTTGCTGTGTATAGATTTCTTGGTTGGCAGTTTTTCTCTTTTAGTAATTTAAATATATCATCCCACTGTCTTCTAGCTTCCATGGTTTCTGCTGAGAAATCTACGCATAGTCTTATTGGGTTTCTCTTGTATGTGATGGATTGCTTTTCTCTTGCTGCTTTCAAGATCCTCTCTTTCTCTTTGACCTCTGACATTCTGACTAGTAAGTAAGTGTCTTGGAGAATGTCTATTTGGATTTATTCTCTTTGGGATGTGCTGCACTTCTTGGATCTGTAATTTTAGGTCTTTCATAAGAGTTGGGAAATTTTCAGTGATAATTTCTTCCATTAGTTTTCCTCCTCCTTTTCCCTTCTGTTCTCCTTCCGGAACACCCACAACATGTATATTTGTGCACTTCATATTATCATTCAATTCCTTGAGTCCCTGCTCATATTTTCCCATTCTTTTCCCTATTGTTTCTGTTTCTTTTTGGATTTCAGATGTTCCATCCTCCAGTTCACTAATCCTAACCTCTGTCTCTTGACATCTACCATTGTAGGTTTCCATTGTTTTTTTTTATCTCTTCTACTGTATCTTTCATTCCCATAAGTTCTGTGATTTGTTTTTTCAGACTTTCCATTTCTTGTTTTTGTTCATTCCTTGCCTTCTTCATGTCCTCCCTCAATTCATTGATTTGGTTTTTGATGAGGTTTTCCATTTCTGTTTGTATATTCAGAATTAGTTGTCTCAGCTCCTGTATCTCATTTGAACTATTGTTTTGTTCCTTTGACTGGGCCATATCTTCAATCTTCCTGGTGTGATTTGTTATTTTTTGCTGGCATCTAGACATTTAATTACCTTAATTGGTTTATTCTGGAGATTGCTTTCACTTCTCTTACCTAGGGTTTTCTTGCTAGATGAACTTGCTGTCTATCTGTTCTTTGACCTTCAGTTCAGCTTTTTCTGGGCCTCTAGCTTATGTTTTATTTAACAGAGGGTAATTTTTCAGTTCATGTTTTCTTGTTTCTTGTCCTGCTTGTAAGGTGCCTTTTCCCTCCCCACCCTTAGGAGGGTCTACATAGGTATTACAGACTCCAGCTGGGTTTTCCCAGACTAAACTGGCCTCCTATCAGGGGGAAGGAGTCACCTGTGTCAGTTTTCCCTGAGGGTGAGACCCAGCAGGTTGAAAGACTTTCCTGTGAAGTCTCTGGGCTCTGTTTTTCTTATCCTGCCCAGTATGTGGCGCTTGTCTGCCTGCGGGTCCCACCAGCAAAGATATTGTGGCTCCTTTAACTTTGGAAGGCTCTCCCTCCTGGGGGCATGGTGGAGACAAAGGAGAGGTTGTAGGCTGGTTTTAATGGCTTCAAATTGCCAAGCCCTGGGGTCTGAATTCCTTGAGAGAGGGATTCCACCTAAGTTGGGCTTCACCCCTCCCCTGAGGAACAAGCAGGAGACAGCCCTGAAAGCAGTCTGTTTCTGCCTATGTCTGGGGCAGTTGCAGTCCGAGTCGTCCCACAGCTGAATCCAGAGGCAGCCAAGCCTCCGTGGAAACAGCCACAAAAACTTCCATTTCATCCCCATTTCCTCTTTTTCGGTTAGCCCAATAAGTGACCTCTGCCTTGACCAGTTTCGCCTGAGCTGGGGAACTATTTTTAGTAGTCAGAATTTGTTTAGTAATGCCACAATTGGTGTTTGGTTGGACTCAGTCCCTGCTACTGTTAGAATGTCTTTCGTTTCCCTCTGGGAAGCCGCCTGTGGGGGAGGGGTGCTGGGCACCAGCCGCCGCAGCTTGGGGAACTCACAGTTCCGGAGACTTACAGCCAGTCCAGCTGGTTCAGACTGGGGTACGCTGTGTGTCTGGTCACTATCGTGGCTCCGGGAGCTGTTCTGTACTGTTTCTGGTTATTTAGTAGTCGTTCTGGAGGATGAACTAAAATGCGCACATTGCTAAGCCGCCATCTTGGCCCCTCCTCCAGTCCTATTTTTTTTAAATACATCTGGGATTGGAGTTTATTTTAAAAGGGCAGGTAAATGTGAAATTGGGATTTCTGTTATCACTATTTAGGCAGAAGCATTGGTACTAATGGGATGTGCTTACATGGCAAATCTCCAAAAACAAAGGAGGTGCTTTAAGCCTCCCTGAGACTATTTCTATTATCGTTTTCCTTCATAGGAAGCTAAAGTGCATCAGCCACAGGATAAAGATATCTTGTGATATGGGGCTTGCTGACATGAGGAAACCTAGTAGGATGTCAAGGAGTTCCTGATTTGGAGGTCTTTGGTAACACATCTGATGGTTGCAGACCATTCTTTCTTCTCTCTGACTCATCTTTTCACAGTGGGAGAGATATGCTTAGTCACAGAATGTTAAATGGCACTAAATCATATACTTTTCAAAAAAATGCTATCAGTGTAAAAGTAACCAAGGCTAAAGAAGCCCATGATCAAAGTCAAGAAATTCCATGACCACCTCAATACTTGTATGCTTTTATAACTTGTACTGTTTACAAACTTCCTTTGGAAACCCATTTCTGAGGACAAATCTGAATTCTAAGCAATGGCCTATTAGATTAATTTGTCCTTTGCTGCAGCTGAGAACTTTGTCTAAAAGCCAAGTTGAATTTCAATGTCCTTGGCTATCTCCCACTTTAGATGTCCTGCCACTGGAAGTTTTAATTTTAGAAGACCTTCCTGATCAACATTTCCTTCTTGATAAAATCAATAAATCAATCACCAATTACTCAAAATTATTGATCACATACTATTGAGCAAACAAAATACTGGACTTGATATTTGGATACAAGAATTAAACTATTACTGAGAATTTTAGAGTTTAGTGCAATGGTCCTCAGTTTTTTGTGTGTGGCAGGCTCACTTGGGTAGCTTATTAAAATGCAGCTGTTTAGACTTCACCCAGAGATCAAGGTAGTCAAGTTGTAAAATTATCAGTTGGGAATGGGAAAGTAAGTGGGTCATCAAATCATTTTTGTGAATGGTGCTCCCTGGAATGTGAATGCCCCACCTGTGTGGCTGTAGAGTCTGAGCTCTATAGTGGTTATTTTGGTGTCTTCCCAAGCAACATCCATTTCCTGTTTGTTTTTTGTTTTTGGTAGATATACCTGTCTACCCCAACTCAATGTGGTGTAGGAAAAGGTGTCACCATGTCCACCATTGTGAAACTGGGCAACATGGCTCAAGGTTAGTCAGTGCAATTCCATCTAGTGATAAAGGAATGGGGCACATGACCTAATTTGGGTTAACAAGAGGTGAAGACTTGTTTTCTGGGAACTTTCGAGGAAGGACATGTCCTTACAGAGGGAACTTGCAGGAATAACCCCCTCTCTCTTTTAAGATAGGTGGAGGAAGCAAATACCAGGGAGTTAGGGGTAGCTCTCTTCAGAATGAAGCTGAAGCTACGGAGGATGAAGAGGAAAGAAAAAAAGAAACCAGATCTTCTAAAATACTGACAAGCCACTGCAATTCTTTGATTCATTAACTCCTCTTTCTTTTAAAAAAAAAATATGTTTTTTTTTTGTTGTTGTTACTTACAACAAGAAAAGAAAATCTAGCTGGTGTGGTAACGCTGGCATGGGTTAGGAACCCTTATTTTTAATAAGCTGCTTTCAGGTAATTTTTTTTTTTACATGGGCAGTCACCAGGAATCAAACCCAGGTCTTTGGCATGGCAGGCAAGAATTCTGCCACTGAGCCACCATGGCATTGCCCCACTTTCAGGTAATTCTGAGGTAGATGGCAGTTTACTATCTTGGGGCAGATATTTTCAGAGAATAAGGGTGCTTACTTCGAACTTACTTTGAAAACTTTAAAGGAAAATAGACAGGTTAATAAAAGAAGAGACTAAATTATGTTTAATGAATTGTATTTTGAAGGTTTGAGGCATTTGTCCATGCTACATCTGCTAACGATAAATACTATTGAAACTTAAAAGTCATACATTTTCTGCTTTGCCATCATAAGAAATGCAGCCAAAATGACACCAATTTATGGTTTTAGTAAAGTGGAAAAAATGGGTTTTAAGTAATCATTACTTGGTGAAAATTGAACTTTCACCTCAAATAGTCAATAGATGAGAAAATTTAAACAAAGCCAACAGTTCCTTTTACTCTTCAACTCCATAAAAGTAAAAAATGCTGCATAAAATTTGTACACACCATTATTATTTGCCCCTCCAGATATCAGCTATTTTCTGTTAATGAAATAATGAAATACTAAAGTCTAATGAATACCAAAACTTAAAAAGGACAAAAGAAAAACTGTATTGTTTATTAATTCATATCTTAAAGGATTAAACAAAAATATTTCAGTAAATGGCAACTAATTAATATTCTTTTTTCCTAAAGTCTCTTGCTATGTCTGCGACTAACAATTTACTTTCCTAAAGGGATAATGTTTCCTAAGGAAAAGACATAAAGGAAAAAGGGACCAAAACAATCTGAAAAGGATTTCTAAAAAGAAATCCAATTTGAACTTTTAAAGACCTCCATCCATTAAATAAAATGATCTTAATGGTATCAAAAATCCTGTTTGTAGTGAATAAAATAGTATTTGCAAAGTCTTCTCGGGGGAATGGCAAGAAAGGGGGGAAATTCAACCTCCACATGTGGAGAATGCCTGATATTCTCACAAGCAGTCGGGACAACCAAAGCAATAGGCCAAGCCCTCAATCTTGGAGTTTGCTCATATGAAACTTATCCCTGCAAAGGATGAGCTAAGCCTACTAAAATTAGGCCTAAGAGTCACCCCCAGAGAACTTCATTTGTTCCTCAGATGTGGCCTCTCTCTCTCAGCCAACACAAGCAAACTCGCTGCCTTCCCCATCTCTACATGGGACATGACTTCCAGGGAGTGTAAACCTTCCTGGCAACATGGGACAGAAATCCTAGAATGAGTTGGGGCTTAGCATCAAGGGATTGAGAAAACCTTCTCAACCGTAAGGGAAAAGAGTGAAATGAGACAAAATAAAGTGTCAATGCCTGAGAGATTTCAAACAGTCAAGAGGTTATCCTGGAGGTTATTCTTATGCATTATATAGATATCACCTTTTTAGTTAAGGTGTATTGGAGAGGCTAGAAGGAAGTGCCTGAAAATGTAGAGCTGTGTTCCAGTAGCCATGTTTCTTGAAGATGATTGTATAATGTATAATTGTATAATAGTATAGCAATCACAATGTGACTGTGTGATTGTGAAAACCTTGTGTCTGATGCTCCTTTTATCTACAGTATGGATAGATGAGTAAAACATATGGTCTAAAAATAAATACATGATGGGGGACCAAATGTTAAAATAAATTCAGTAGATTGAAATGCTAGTGATCAATGAAAGGGAGTGGTAAGGGGCATAGAAAAAATTGGGGGAAACAAAGACTAAAATATATTGGGTGGATGGAAATACTAGCAGTCAGTGAGAGGGAGGGATAAGGGATATGGTATGTATGAGTTTTTTCTTTTTTCTCTTTTTAATTTATTTTTCTGAATTTATGTAAATGTTCTAAGAAATGATCATGGTGATGAATATACAACTATATGATGATATTGTGAGTTATTGATTATATACGAAGAATGGGATGATCATATAGTAAGAATGTTCATGTTTGTATGTTGCTGTGTTTAAAAAAAGTAAAATAAATAAATAAATAAATAAATTTTAAAAATGAAAACTAAACCAAACAACTGAAAAAAAGAAATCCTGTTTGTGCCATGGGTCTGAAATCTTCCTGGCCGGCAACAGAGGTCTCTAAATGACTGATTGCTCGAGGTCGAAGTTACATTTGTCAGTGTAGTAACTAAAATGGTCCCCAAATATGTCCCCATAGATGTGAATGTGAATTTCCATGATTGTGTTAGATTATATAGCACAGCTGACTTTCAGATAGGGAGACAATCCATGTGGGCCTGGTCTAATCACATGAGCCCTTAGAAGCACGGCGCTTTCTCTGGCTGGTAGTAGAAAAAGAGAGATTTGACATGTGTGAAGGACTTAATCCATCCTGGCTGGCTTTGATGATGAAGGGGGCCAGGTGAAAAGG